>NC_064617.1:252900652-253503592 GCF_023898315.1 Schistocerca nitens | reverse complement strand
ACTAGTGATGAAGAATATAGTAACATGAATAATGAAGTTTTTCTTTACAGGTGATGATAATAATCGAGTTATGGTGAAATGAATAATGAAGTTTTTGTTTACAGGTGTTGATAGTGATAAACTTTATATGGCCACTAAACACACCACTTTTAAGTTTTTCTTTGCAGATGAGGATAATGTTGAAGTTTATGTATTCATGCTATGTAGTTATTTAAGTATTTGTTGCAGTTCGTCTTGACAGTATGTCTTATGTCGCATTGTATGATGACTGAAGGTTTTGGAAAGGACAGCTAGAGAACATACATATTTAATACACATTTCATTACCTGTTAATTCGAAGTTCACTACTTTTCAGCATAATATGCGTTTCTTCTTTCAGCTTAATAAACTATTTTGTATTTTTTTCCAGGAGAAGCTATTCATGAAATTAATGTGCTATAAGCAGTTGGTCATTAAACCTGTTCTAGTACTGGCATTTTTTTTTACCCATTTGTGTGTGTCATTCATGAATGTGATCACATATACTTTATTTGTTTCATAACCTTGCTACAGCTGACTCATGACGAATGACGTTACCTATCCTCATTTGCAGCAATAATTCAAAAGCAAATATTGTTATGCCCCAGCAATTAATTATCGATCCCAACGCAATGCATTGCTAGCACAAAAAAAAATGGGTTACCAGTCCCAAATAATGCTACCAGTTTAAGAGAGTTCTAAGTAATACTGAATGATGTTATCTAACCACAGACTTGAGTAATAGTTACAGAATGTTACATTTTAAATATGCCTTATGTCACTTGAATGATGAGTTCTGAGTAATAATGAATGATATTATGTAATAATGCATGCATGCTCTACACTCTTTAACTCCTGTTTTGAATGATGACTTCTGATGTTTTGTAACTGATCAATGAGTGCCAATAATTATTTTAAATATGTTGTATGTCACTTGAATGATGAAAAATGTTTTGTAATATTCAGTACTTGCTGGCCAACGAATGCCTCTGTTTCTTGTATTTTAAATTTGTATTATGTCACTTTCATGCTGTATATATGAATACCAGTAGCTTGATGCTACACTCATTAGCTCCTGTTTTGACTGATGACTTCTGATGATTTGTAACTGATCAATGAGTGCCAATAATTATTTTAAATATGTCTTATGCCACTTGAATGATGAAAAATGTTTTGTAATATTCAATACTTGCTGGCCAACGGATGCCACTGTTTCTTATATTTTAAATTTGTATTATGTCACTTTCATGCTACATATATGAATACCAGTAGCTTGATGCTACACTCATTAGCTCCTGTTTTGACTGATGACTTCTGATGATCTGTAACTGATCAATGAGTGCCAATAATTATTTTAAATATGTCGTATGTCACTTGAATGATGAAAAATGTTTTGTAATATTCAATACTTGCTGGCCAATGAATGCCACTGTTTCTTATATTTTAAATTTATATTATGTCACTTTCATGCTATATACATGAATACCAGTAGCTTGATGCTACACTCATTAGCTCCTGTTCTGACTGATGACTTCTGATGGTTTGTAACTGGTCAATGAGTGCCAATGTTGTCTGTAATCAGATGACTTATGAACATTATTCTGTAATACTTCATACATGGTACAGAAATGTTCAGTAACTGGGCGATGAGTGCCACGAATTACTCAAATCAGTTGATAGACTAGTGTAATTCTTAATAATGGCTCGCATAAGACTTAATGTCCTTCACCTTCTGACCTAATTACCAGAAATTACTGCAATATCCGTTTGTCCTGTCTATCCTCATGATCATGGAGCACTATATTTGGTTTTTGCACTAATTCTACGTTGGTGTACCTTACAAGAACGTGATGTTGACACGACATGCTGTCCACCACCTTGAGCGATGGAGATGTTATTATGGTCCCACTGTTTGGTGTACCTAATGTACTACCATGGAATATTAATACGACATTTCAGTGTCTTGGCTACACTGATTAATACTTCAGGGAAAAGAACTTCAGATTGTCTCACTTGGTGTTGTGCTTCTGTAGAAAGATATGGACTTTCAGTGCAGCTGCGTGCAACCTAATGTGCTACAACCATGATGCAATCCTTCCCTTTCCTATCCTAGTTCTTGTAAAATAGTAAAAAAAACTACAGTGCGTGTGCACTTTATGTCATTTGTTCATATGATTTGTATTCATTGCGTATACATTTTGTGATTTGCTGATATGTTCTGTACTACAGTGCATGTGCACTTTATGTCATTTGTTAATATGAGTTGTACTCATTGCGTATACATTTTGTGATTTCCTGATATGTTCTGTACTACAGTACGTGTGCACTTTTGTCATTTGTTAATATGATTTGTATTCATTGCGTATACATTTTGTGATTTGCTGATATGTTCTGTACTACAGTGCGTGTGCACTTTTGTCATTTGTTAATATGTTTTGTACTCATTGCGTATACATTTTGTCATTGCTTGATATGTTCTGTACTCAGTGCATGTGCACTATATTTTATTTCATGTTCTGCACTTATATATATATATGTATATATTCTGTGATTGTAAACTTAATTAATTAAGAAAAATTTGTTGCTCATGGCAAGTCCAATTGACTCACCATCGCTGCCAAATTTTTGCCCCCCCAGTGGAGGATTATGTAAGAGGTATGCGCTGCCTGCAATAGGCAAGGCATAGGAGAGTCTCTGACCAGAGAGCAGTATGTTGTTAGTTGTTGCTTGTCTGCAGTAGTCTGCGGTAGTCTGCAGTAGTCTGCGGTAGTCTGCACTAGTGTGCGCGTGTCTGCGCTTGTCTGCAGTCTGCTCTGGTCGGGATTCTGGAGGCTGAGTATTATTGTATAAGGTAAACAAGCAGCCTTGCGCATATCTAGTAATGTATGTGAACTGTCATCCAATTTTTTTAAAAAAATGCCCTAATAATAATTTTTATAATATAAAGTAATTTTTTTAAAAAAAAGCATTCATTTCAATTTAAAGAATTTATCCAATGCATGATCATTCATTTCACGAATCACAAATGTATAGGCCAGCATTGCACGGAGCTGTGCCGAATTTTTTTTAGGTAAGAGCAGATATATTCGCCGTTTTTATTGAGGTAAGAATTTTTGCTTATTTATTCAGAATACAGAGCCGTGACGCAGCGCTGCTGTCGTCCTAAAATTTATCAGGTTACTGAATTTTTTTTTTATTTCGGGGTTTAGGAATTTTTTTGTTTCGAACTCAACATTAAATGAGAAAAGAATTTTGTGGGTACATTAAATATGAATGCATTTCTGCACGGAGATTATAAATGGGAACCAATTTTGTTCAGAGGTTACATTAAAAAAGAATCACATTAATTTATTCATATTTAAATCCATTATAATATTACGTGTGGGGATGTTACAAGGTAGACTGATGATGCTGTCTAAATACAGGGATATGTTGCGCCAGGACATTTATCACACATTTAGTCATTTTTCCGTTGTTCTCTCAGGCTGTATAAGTTGTTTGGTATAACCTGAGCTCGACTCGTATACAACTGCATGTTCTTTGCTTGACTTAGAGCGCTATCTACATGCAATTGTTGACAGCAAACCTCTCCACCGCACAGTCAGCAGAGGACTTCCAAAGCGTGTGTGATGAATCACATCCACCAAACTGATGGGAAACTTATTTCGGCACTCTTCTCTAGATGAACGAATATGTTGGACATAAATCGATTTTTGACTCCAAGTCAGTGACAGGGGTTTGTGAGGTACAGTAATCCCTGTGTATACATTTGCTTGACAGATTTTGTATGTATAAGAGACTGCCTTCTGTTCATGGAGTTAACGCAGCATGTCAAACACAGCTTCTGTGCACTTGTCTGTTTCTTCATAAGATGCCGTTGTTTCATGCATTTTCCGTTTATGTCGACCATTTTATAGGAATAATACAAGCATATCCAATTTTTGAACCTTAGTTGAATGTGAATGGTGGGCGCTATATACCCCTGGAAAGCTATATAGTGCATACATCACACAGAATCAGCATTGTTTCTTCTTTGGTGTAGGAGGTAGTAGTTTTACCATCTTAAAGTTTCCCACCATAACGGTTGAAGTATGAGACTAGCAGGGTGAATGTATGTCAGATGTTGGAAATATATTTCCTGCATTGGAGTATTAACATCGTTGTGTTCCACGACTAGCTTATTAGAATACATACTGCTTTAACATTATAGAACGCTTAAGTGCACAGCCTTTTAGCGTGAAGAGTGTGCATTTATGCTCTACCATCATATCTCTCTTTCCAGTACGTTCTTGGTATAGAATCCAAACAATACAACAATACTACAGAATTGATAGCACAAGTGTTTTACGTAAAATGTTTCATATTCTTTCCATCTGGAGCTCCATCATGCATAAACTATACATGTCTCCTTCTTCTTAATCGTCTGTTATATCACCACAGCACTCTCAAATGTATCAGCCTCGTATCTACTATTCACAAATGAAGAGTGCTAACCTCCCCAGGGGTCGTGTGTAATTGGATGGATGATGGGAGTAAGTTTGGTACAAAACAGTCTTCGCAGAACAGCAGTTACAGTATAGGAATGACAATACTACTCTACATCACCAGCGTCGGACAGTTGTACAAGTTTGGAACACGTGTTGTACTCTTTCCAAAAGCAAAATGTCGAAGTGTACTGATTAGATCAAAGTCTGTTCCTTCAAGAGATGTTGAATATACTGGGTACAGTGCCGTCTTACTTGTGGTCAGTTCCAAATCAAATAGAACGCTTAATAAACTCGTAGCTTTCTAATTCGTTCACAGCAAGCGAGTGGGCTTCACACCTTGCTTTCGATTCAACAGTGCTGTTGCTCACCTCAGGAAGGGCATCTCTGACTTCTCTTGTCTGGTACCTTCTAGCTCTGACACTCTCCATCCTACTTTACCATCGAGTATCTGGAAGGTTCTTCACTGTTGAAGTTGGTGCCCTGTACAACATCACATTCTCATCTCTGTGTGGATATGCTGAAACCAATGTATATTCTTTGAATTACACCAAAAAGCGTGTTTTTGCTATAGGTTTTGCTGCATCCGATAACACAAGATTAAGATGGGTGTCCCACATGGTATATAAAATGCTTTTAGATTGCACTTTACGATTTTGGCTTGAACACCACATCGACAACCTTCCACATTCGTTCCATTATCATAACTTTGACCTCTGCAATCATGAATATGGAGTCCTAAGTGATCTAGTTTCGACAAAAGGGTTTCAGTCAAACTTGCTCCAGTTGTTGAAGTGACGTTCAGAAAGTCAAGGAAATGTGCTTCTACAATCACTGTTTCTTCTGATAACTTTACCAAGAATCAGTATCATTTGTTCATTGTCGTTTGTACCAGGAGTACAATCAAGTACGACAGAAAAATATTTACATTATTTTACAAAATTAACAGTGCTGTTGTTTACTTTGGTGGCCATCAGATTCATGTATTCATTTTGAATGTTTTTCCCAAGATTTTGATGAATTTCTAGAGTTTTTACCGGCCTTAAATGTTCCTGCAGACAGGGTGAAATTCTGCTATCATTTCGATAAAACCAAGAAATTACCATTATTTTCTAGATAGATCTTGTTTCTGGTTCCCCTTAAGACCATATTATATTGAGTTAGGTATCTGATGGTTTTTTTTTTCAATCATATCTCACATTCTATCAGTTTTTGCACAGTTTATGTGGTTAAATGATAGTTCATGCACTTTAAGCCGATTTCCTAAATGAACCCAATCACAGACCTATTATTTGACATCTTGTTTGAAAGAGAGCCAAAAAGTTTACAACAAAAACAAAATACTTTGTTCGTAGATTTCGAATGCACATACCAGTTACGATTCCTTTTGTCACCAGTTGGTAAAGTTCTTACGTAAGAATTAGTTGAAAGTTTTGTCTGTTCTCATGTAAGGAATACCCTAAATTTACAATTTTAGTAAGGCCTTTCTGTACAATTTCATTTAACGTATTAGCCCAAGTGCCTGGGTCCTTATTTGTGATTACTTCACAACTACTACTACTAGACCTAACTAAATGTGGCACAGCAGGAGGTCCTAATTCCAGTGCTTCTTTTTCACTTGTATCTTAAGTACCACGTGATGGGAGGCTACTGTTAATACCATCGTCCTTTAAGTATATTTAGTATCACTGTCTCAAGTTGTTGGTCAAAGAAATTTTTCGAAAGTGCCTTTTTGTGAGTCCGAAAACTGTTCGTGTTGTAGCTTTTTCTTGGTCTTTTGAGCACCTGAATGGTATTTTCTAAATCTGTCCTTTTCACGAGACATTTCCTATGCTTCCTATTGGTAGATAGTAGGACTGGCCAATTTGAGGGGAAATTCTGGGGCTATCGGAGATTCGATCTTGTAGCCGACCACTTTCCAAACTCTACTCTTGGCGCTTCGAACTTTACAGTACAGCCAAAAACACTGTATCTTTACACAGAGTGAACACACAACACGTGAAACGGCGTGAACTAGAAAATGTGCCTTACGTTAAAGTGACGACAATGAACAAAATCATTCCGTGGAAAACACCTGCTATCTAAAGAATGTAATATTTGCTTGTTAGCCACAACAATGAGTAGAAAGGGCGCTGAAAGGCGCTGAGAAACAATTAATCGCGTACTTCTTAATTTATGCATGAACAATACTCATATGTTGCAAATAGGTATTCATACAGCGTATCAGAGCCCCTGACGCCTCGACTCCGATGCAGGCATAACTTTCTGAGGCGTACTCCAGCGGCCATAGTCTATATTTTTTCAATTTATCTATAATAATAAAATTACGGTTGACAGTTTCCAAATTACGTTCTAACGTTCTGCGTGGGGCCCTAGAAGCGCGGGGTGTGCGGTTGCGCCGTTTGCACACGCCTAAGGCCGACCATGTTTCCTATAGTGGTATTGCAAGCACACTCTTGTTAAACTCCTGCCCTGTCTCATGTAAATTGTTTAAGTACATAGCGCAATTCAGCTGGAATTTTAAATTGTCACTGACATTTTCAGCAACCTCCAACGAAATGCATTTTTCTCCAGACAACCTGTCAGTATCCATCAAAAGGAGACAAAGAAAATCCAGAGGGAGGAAGAGTAGGGTTTGTAAATTGGTCGGCTGCAGGATCGAATCCCGAATATCCCCAAAATATCCCACCAAATGTGCCGGTCCTAGCATACCCCAATAGAAAGCATAGAGAGGGTAACGATTTAATTATTAGTCAATCAATTTGATTGAGTGGAGGTAGCGCAAATGGACTATTTCCAAGACATTTACAGCTCAGCATTTTGGGGAGAGATTGAGATTTATCATGTTCAAAGAGTGTGCGAATTCCTAAGGGACCAAACTGCTGAGGCCATCGGTCCCTAAACTTACACACTACTTAAACTAACTTGTGCTAAGAACAACACACACACACGCACACACACACACACACATGCCCGAGGGAGGACTCGAACCTCCGGCGGGAGGATTTATCATGTATTCGCTACTTTCTTTACGACGAAAGTGTAGTTTCCGGTGGCATGTGACAGACGCTTGCTGGTGAGAAAGTAACCAATTGAAAGAGGGAGAGAGAGAAAGAGCATACGTTTCAAGAGCAGTTCCCCAGGTATCAATATCAAAGAGCAGCCACCACCTGATGCTTTGTCCACCTGGATGTAACCGGTGGGGCGAGGGGGATGGGAGGACGGAATTGGAGGGAGGAGTAACGGGAAGGTTGCTTCTCCCGAATCTATGAAAATCGCGCCCAGTGAGATTCGCGCCCAACCAGAAATGTGTGAGATTCGCGCCCAATACCTGCTCTCTTTGTGTCGGGCTTACCCGCGCCCGGGCCGTCCTAATCACCCTAAACCACCTGCTCCTCGGACAAAGGGACCTGCCCCCCGGTACTAGGCACAGCCGCCGACTGTCTGAGACACAAACACAGCCTTAGTGCCGCTCTGGCTGTCGAAGAGTTCACATCGCGCCATTCGTGTATTTTCGACACAGTAGTTCAGATATGGAATTTTCAACCACTAATCACAGTAAGCCATGATGCCACTACGGAGGTTATTCTTACATAGTGAAGAGAACTAAAGAAGATGGAACAGTAACGTGACGCTGTTCAAGACAGAGAGCAAACCACTGCCGAGGAGCGCTGAAAACGAAGGATTCGACAGCGCTTTTTTCATTCGAGCATCAATGTGGACCTCCGGATGTACCTCGGTTGGAAGTAAGGAAGACTTTGAACCACGCAAATAAGAGGGCAAGAGACGAAGAGACGTCTATTTCAAAAATATATTCAGAGGAACTGGGTTGCCTGCATAATCGAGGCTATGATTTTGTCACTGAAATACCAGAGCAGCAAACAACGAAGAGAGCTTTGTACTGCCAGCGGGCAAAATCACAAGGATATGATAGAGATCCACCGACAAGAGAAGAAATTGACCTAAAGGCAGATTTACTAGCTATGAACGATGACAGCAGTTTCTGTTAACCGACGACAAACTATGAGAGAGGATAATAGTTTTTAGCGGAAGGGCAGGAGGAGAAGCTGTAAGGAGTAAACAAGACTTTTTTTATGGATAGTACGTTCAAGTGCAGCAGCAAACAATTTTCGCAAATATACACCATTCACGCCGACTTTGGGAGTACAAATAATGAGACAAACATCTATCCAGTTACCTTTGCACTACTGCCAAACAAAAGAAAAGAGACGTACGTCCGTCTTTTCCAAAATTTGATGGAAAAAATTCCAGAATGGAAACCTGCAAACGTGACCGTAGACTTCGAATCAGCTGCGATTTAAGCAATTTAAGTTCTATTTCCGACAGCTGAAGTCAATGGATGTTATTTCCATATGAAAAAGTGTCTCTGGAGAAAAGTTCAAGAGCTAGGACTTACTCGTGAATACGAAGAAAACGAAGAAGTGAGACAACATGTTCGCATGTGTTCTGCGCTGGCGTTTCTACGGCCTGAAGATGTATATGATGGTTGGCTGGAGATACATTCTCATGCACCAGATATCCCCAAACTTTCTGAATTTTTTGACTACTTCGTAGATAGAAGGATGGAAAATGAAGAAACCCCTATCAACCTTTGGAGTTCCTACAAACGGCGCAACCGAACAACCAACGCTGTAGAAGGTTGGCACCACAAAATTAATAACATGCTTGCTAAACCAAAACCGAAAATTAATGACGTTATTAGGTGTTTGAAAAGAGGAGCAGAAAATTCAGCGTGCGCCTTAATGAGGGCAGAACTGAGTATGGAAGGTAAACGGAAAAAAAAACAGTGTACATGAAACGAGATGAAAGGTAGGGAAAAATAGTGCAAAAATACGAAGAGGATGGTGAGATCAAGGATTGCTTGAAAGCCATATACTACCTACAGAAACCTGACTGAATTTATCAGAAGATGTATATAGATACAATAGTGTTCAAATTATGAAAAATAATAAAAATTTAAAAAATATTGACGATGCTTATAAGCTGGTTTTAAACACGCCTAAATGACTTTCGCTTTTTAGCCAGTCCAAAGCCTGGATAAAGTGTGATGGAAATCAGATTATTTTTAAAATACAGTTATGTGTTTTACAATACACCACAAAAAAAATTGAACCCTTTTCAGAGTCAACCCTTTACAATTATACTTCTCATTCAAGAGTCACCACCCCAATTCCTCGCTAGTTTTTATAAATTAAGAGTTAAAATTAATTGACATTACTAATCGCCAAGTATAGAGTCACTTGATGTTTCTGAGTATTCAAGAAGTGTAGATGTTATAATGAAAATGATATTGATAATGACTGCTGAATGGTACTGCAAGTGAAGCAAAAGAATGTAATCTCTTGTATTTATTGCAGTTTAAGTGGCGTGTGGTAGAAACTTAATTCTCTCTCTCTCTGTCAGACGGCTGAAAACTCCAGCTCGCAAACCTCCAGGTAGCGTCCCTCAACTCTTTTGTCTGCCGGGCAAGAGGATTAGCGGATCCGTCCTCGACCCTTTCTGGGCGCGAATCTCACTGGACGCGATTTTCACTGGGCGCGTTTTTCAGTACACCGCTTCTCCCAGCGTCCTCTGCTGGTGGTACTGTGAGCCAACTCTCAGTCAGTATGTGCTCAGCAGGGCGAGCACATAGAGCAACAGCTTCCACTGAGCTGGTGTGGGTGCTTTGTGTTTGGGATCAAAACAGAAACAGAGTTTGGTGTTAAATTTCAAAGGATGCTGACATCCAGTATCACGCCTTGCTCCACAGGTGACCGGCGTCTCGCATTACACACTCGGAACTCAAAGAGTTGCCGGCGGTCCGGCGGATGTGAGAGTGTGTCGTGCGGTGCGGCATGCGCGTAGACACGACAAGGAGATTTTTTGCGAGGTATGTTTAACGCTATCTCTAACGGTGAAATTACGTGCAGTGAGTGTTTTATTTTGACATCGATTTCATGCAGTATTCCTTGCACGATTGGAAAACAGCGATCTGTTTACGTATTTAATTACTTCTTTTCGATGTATTTTACAAGATCTTCAATTTCCAAAATCAAATAAACGGAATGGTGAGCTTTACTCGCCAAATAAATAGATCCGACTCCTGAAAATTTGTGTTATTATACCCTCTGCAGTGTAGTTGAATTTCCGGTCGTGGGATCCTTCCTCTCCAGCGCTCAGGACAGGTTAAGTATATCCCAACAACTCAAAATTATGGAAAGGAAATTAAGGAGGGGAGGGGAGAGGGTGGGACGACCTCTGATGGCGGCATTGTGCACTAGCTCAGTCGATCCCTGCATGTCAAGGTGAGCACACACAAGAAAATTCTCCAAGACAGCACCTCAGATTTGCACAAGTTTAATTACGTAATTAGGACATTTAGATGCTGGACGTGTGTTTTCACTGCCGAATAAAGAGAGCCAATCATTTAAAAGTCAATTTTAAAATAAACATCGTATCCTCTGCTATGTAATTGACGCTGTTTTCAATTTTGACTAGTGAGACACTTCCTGTCCATGGCAGACTGAATCTTTATCCCACCAGTTTCAAGATGAGGTGGGGAGGGGAGAGTGGGTGTGGGGACAGTAGATGGGGGATTCCCCAGACGGAGAGGGGGGGGGGGGTAATTAATTGATAGATCAAATTCATTAGTCAATTAATTTGTTATAAAAAGTGTGCTTCTATCAGCGATGGGTAGGAGAGAAGAGGTTGGGAATTTCCCGGAGAGGTGGCGAGAATGGGAAGGGGTGGGGGTTTCTTAGAAGGATGTATCATCCGCAGAGAATCATAAACCAATTAGCATAACAATAATGGGTTAAGGAGATGCTGGACGTGTGTTTTCACTGCCGAATAAAGAGAGCCAATCATTTAAAAGTCAATTTTAAAATAAACATCGTATCCTCTGCTATGTAATTGACGCTGTTTTCAATTTTGACTAGTGAGACACTTCCTGTCCACGGCAGACTGAATCTTTATCCCACCAGTTTCAAGATGAGGTGGGGAGGGGAGAGTGGGTGTGGGGACAGTAGATGGGGGATTCCCCAGACGGAGAGGGGGGGGTAATTAATTGATAGATCAAATTCATTAGTCAATTAATTTGTTATAAAAAGTGTGCTTCTATCAGCGATGGGTAGGAGAGAAGAGGTTGGGAATTTCCCGGAGAGGTGGCGAGAATGGGAAGGGGTGGGGGTTTCTTAGAAGGATGTATCATCCGCAGAGAATCATAAACCAATTAGCATAACAATAATGGGTTAAGGAGAGGGAGATAATTTTCCCCTGAATGTATGCTTGGCCCTGAATGTATGTAACCCATACAAAAAATGGATCACAGCCCGCTTTGCTCCATTGCTGATGAATACAGTCGATTTCGTCTGCAGGGGGAATATTGAGTTTGACATGTGGGGGTGGGGGCAGATAGACCCGTGCTCTGTGGGTTCTGCAAAAACTTAATTACCTAGAGAATAATGATAATAAGGGGAAGGGTAACCTACATGGAATCCAAACCACGTATCGTTCTCGGCGATGCCACACATCGTTGAGAGGTGAAGGCTAGGTTAAAAATAAGACGGAAACATCCGTGGTCTGACCGAGATTCATTTTCATGAACTTTCGGTTTCCATACATGTGTTTTAGCTCTAAACCACAAGGCCCGACGGCAATATAGATAGAGAATGTAAATCAAACACTTTTCAGCCGTCTAATTTCCAAACTACTGTATTGGGCAACCAGTTTCGGCGATATATTACGCTATCTTCAGGCCCTATGACCGATGTATAGGAAGATTCCAACCTCGGTTCCGGTCAAAACAGGGGCCGAGTCGGCAGATGATGTTTCAAGTGATCGCTGTATCAAAGATCTGTAGTGGCAGTATTTGAATTCTAGCTTGCACATGGTCAGGGGGCCTGATGATGGCGTAAAATATTGCTGAAACTTGTAGAAAATTAAATAACAGTTCGAAAATTAGACGAAGGAAAGGTGTTTGATTAGACATTCTGCACTGAACAGCCGGATTCTCGCTACCATCTCTGAAAAAATGAACATACAGGGAATATAGACAGTTCTCCAACAGGTGTTCCTGAGAGAGTTTGTGAGTATCAAAATGTGTGACATATATGGCCTGATTTTTTGATTGCGTTGCATTAGAAGCTAAAATTATTTACATGGCCAAAGCACCATTGACCTTAATAGCTGAGATAAATTTCAACTTCATACCTACATCCATTCTTGACAGACAGGATTCTTACCGTACGGAATGACAGACAGAGCGGCAACAAATGGTAAAAAAATATTTTCTTATGTGATTTAATTGCAAATTAAAAAATTTTCAGATGTACTTTGAAACATTGCTTCATGTCAAACTGTAGGATTTTAGGTCAGCGGCAGTACCCTAAAGGTGTTGATGAGTGAGTTTGCGAATATCGAAATAAATGACATAAATGACCTTTTTTTTACAGGATTGATGTAGGAGCTTAAATCTGTCGTACCGCCAAAGGACCATAAATCTTAATATGTTCAATATGGTCATAAATTTCAACTGCATACCTCCACCAGCTCCAGAGAAAAACGGGCAGACAGAAGGACTTCAGACAGATCTTAAAAGGGTTCCGTTGTTAGCGATTAAGGTATGGAACCATGGAAAACGGCAACATTACTAATATGTAAAAATTTCGCTTTACTTCTTAAACTAAATGAAATTAAACTATGTGTAAGTACTAAGTAGGTAAAGCCTAAGTCAATTAATTGCTTGTATTTTGAACAATAAATTTATGAGGATCAAGAAAATAATGTTACTGCATGCAGTAGCTTACGTTAACCGCAAACTAATGCGTCCAAGATTTTTTACAGCATACCTGTTCATGACATGATCAATGAAGTTTTCTGTGGGTTCCTCGTCTCCTTCTGTTCGGAACTTCTCACGAGCTTGAAGATCATGCTGACCCAACCCATTTTTTAATTTTGTCATCGTCCTATTCATTGTGCTGTGCTGAATGACCTTTCTACTCTGTAAGTGAGAACGGGAATGCACAGCTTACATTTAGCGATTGTCGTTAGTGAAATGAAAAAGATCGTATGTCGTTGATGACCGGGAGTCCCCACCTGGGGAAGTTCGGCCGTCAAGTTGAAAGTCGTTTCAGTTGACTCCACACTGGGCGGCTTGCTTGCCAGTTATGAACAGATTATGATGGTGACAACACAACACCCAGTACCCCTCTGGAGAAAATCTCCGACCCGGCAGGGAACTAAACCCGGGTTCTGTGCATGGCAGTCAGACTCGCTGATCGCTCTACTAAGGGTACGGAGTAGTTCCTTAGTGCTTCATACCCGATGTCGGCCTTTAAGATAAAAGAAACAACAGAAGACGCATCTGCTGATTTATTACGAGCAACATACTCAAAAGAACGCAAGTCTGTAACAACGACGTCAACATTTTATGTACTAGCATTGTGCACAGTTCTTTACAATCATTATCACTAAATTCTTGAAATTCTTTAAACCCATTCGAAATATGCACTTAGTTGTACGAGTTTCACAGCTTTGTCACTTAAATGTAGCTAATGAATGGTGGGGTCCATGTGGTTCCCAAGTCGTGCAGCCACCGTAAACCACAAAATTATCAAATATGCAATTGCTGCATATTTGGTAATGAAATGTAGCTAGTTTCATTAATCACACTTTTCACAAATTTCCTTACGCTTTCCGTAGTATGTCTCCTGTCCTCCGTGAAATTCTGTCGAGTCCACTTGCAGTTTTTTAAATCTGTTTAGTGTTTAATTTTCCGCACTATGTTCATCGCAATTGCAAAGGTAGTTGATGTGACTTAAATGTTCCAGCGTTCCAGAAACATGTTGAGGAAATTCTGTAACGACTGTTTTTGCAAAATTTTACCTAAGTTTAAGACGGGGCTTAATGTCTCGTCCAAAATCACCAAACCTACACTGAAACTGTATATCATCATTTTTGAGAACATTCCCCCTGACATACTTCCTAATTCCGCACCGTCCTCGTATATACAGAGTGATAGCTGCCCCTACCGATGTCGTTCATTGCATCCTGCAATGTTACATCTGACCCTCAAAAACCACGCGCGAGATTTTCAAATTCTTTCGTTTGCTACGCGCGAACTGTTATTGATGGCTCTCCCTCCTACCACTGTACAAAACTTCGGGGCTGCACGAAATATTTCCCAGAATCGAACTTTCTTTGTCTTCATCGACTGGCCTAATTACGCCAATGGTTTAGCTGAGTAATTAAAAATTTTAAAAGTGATGTTTGTGTAAGTTTTACATAACAGCTTTGTGAATTTTAGCAGCATAAAATTAGCAGTTACAGATTTGTTTTCGTGAGGCCTCCTGACTGCGAAACTACTGTGCTTGTAAAGGTTAAGTTCGGATCGAATTGTCAACGTAATTGTCTTTAGCGTAAGGACCATAAAAGTCGTTTTTCTTGCATTACCCTCACGGACACGTTTAAATTAAGAATGTTAGCGAAGTAGCCGTCTTTCTGGTGGCGTAATAGCCTAATCAATAGAGACGAAAAAAAGGTCGAATATCGGGAGAATTTCGTGTGGTCGGAAATGTTTGTGTAGTGGTAGAAGATCCCGTACAACATAGTAGAAATCCTGACTGTTGAGTGATGCGTGTGTAGGAGGAGGTACTTTTGAAGGTCATTTTTATACTTTTCTTTTGAATAACTCTAAAACTGTGACCTCCAGCGAAAATGCATTCTAGCACAATATTTAATTACATTAAATTTCCTACAGAAAAGTCCCTTTAACTTTTATCTGTAGGACTAGTAGTTTTTACGTAGCGAGCGAAAGAATATGAAAATCTCATGCATCGTTTTTGAAGGCCAGATGTAACTTTGTGACATCGGTAGGGGCAGCTGAATCATATGTTCATTTACCATCGAAATGGACTTTTATTATGGATATAGTATGAACTGTACGACAGGCACTCAACCAGTGGATGTCAGCAGTTTCGGGTATTTTTCAAACAGGTTCTTCGAAAACACACTGAATTTCATGCAATATGTTATGTCTTTTACGAGAAGCATGGAAAAGTTTAGAAACGTCCTTAACAAAACGTAATGTGCGTATTACTGTAGAGTGGGCACAGCGCAGTGGGTTGCGAAAAAAAAGTCTCTAATGACGGTTTAAGAATTAAACAGGAGAGGTACGTCAGTTCCCTCGCCACATGAGTTCCTAACTCACCCTTCGAGAAAAAGCCTTGCTGCTGTCATTGTGTCATTTTCTACAAGTAGCATCGTAAAGAAATGACTACTACTGAACATGCGTGACTTTAGTTAAGTGTCAACAATGTTCATGTTCAACGACGGAGTTTCTGCTGCAATTTCGCTAAGATATTGTAGGATCTCAAAGGCTGGCGAGACGGTGTAGAAGGAAATATTCTAGATGACCGAAGGCATATAATTTTTGTATATTTCATTCGACTTGAGACTGAAGTGAGTGTTCAAACAAGAATGCTTCAATTTATTTGAGAGAACTATAAGTGAAATGGGAAACAGATATCACATGTAACACACCATTTCATCTCACTCTAACTTTCCGTCACAAATGTCAAAATGAGACCTACGCACAGTCTAACTCAGTGCAAAGAAAAATGACTATACGGACGATTAAGATGTGATCTTGCTTTAAAAACTCTCTCAGTTCATATTAACACGTCTCCATGTTTTCCGTCACCGAAATTTAAGAAGGTGAAAGGCCACTTTCTAAGAAGAAGATTCTATACTGTTTTTTTTTAAGACTATCAAAAGCGCAATATGATCTTCATTCAGATTAGTTCCTGCTAGAATGTAAATACAATACAGCCGCTTTGAATCAACGCTGTTTTGCCGCCCGAGTCCACTCAGCAAAGATGTTGCGCAGCGCCATGTGGCGCATTCTCGTGGCTAATGCTTGAAGCAGCGACAGCGCTCGCTTGCTGCTGCCACCTATGCACGATCCAGACTCCCCAGTAACAACGACAACCAGTAGATGTCTCTGCAACATATTCTGAGAAAATTGTGAAACTGGCGCGCTCTTATAAACTGACGTCTCTTATTCGTCCCAGCTACGATAAAAGTGACGTTAACTGCCTTAATACGTAACTAGTTATTTCAGATGAAAATGAAGCTACTGGTCTAGACGTTGCGGGAACGTATACAAGAATTCGGACAGATATCCGTCGTTGCGGTTCTGCAGGGTGGACAGAATAAAGGCGGTATAAAAACATGTACAATAAGACTGACGCGCGATTGAAGGATGATAACGAACATCACAGAAGATGCAAAAAACGACCACCGCTGAGGTCCATGCAGTGATATGCTCGATTTATCTAACTATGGTTCTGAGAGCCATGTGGAACTTCCGTCTGAGGATAGCAGCAACAGCGTTTCCAAAGTTCTGCTGTAGCTCATTCAGTGTGTATTATTTGAGCACACTTGAACTTTCAATTTGCCCCACAGGTAAATGTTCCAGGGAGACACGTCAAGCGATCGAGATAGCCCGAAGATTGCTATGTCTCTGCTGATTGTCCTTTCCTCACCGTACATGTCACACAGTCTTCTGTGTGTTAATCCACATATGCATTTATGATGCGTACACCAGACATTGCTCACGAAGCATGCAACTGCTCTTTAAGGTAATGGTGGGAATTTTCTTTGCAAAAACAGAGATAATTTCTGATAGGATACTGCAATCACTGTTTATACAATGTTACTTATAATCTGTCTTGATTGCAAAAGTGTTTATTCACATTACCGGTTTCGGTTCCTCTAGAACCATTTTCAGATCTGCATTTTCGTTTACAGGAGTAACCCGTCCACACACAGCATGTGACGGTTGCTGTGTGTGGATTGGTTACTCCTGTAACCGAAAATGCAGATCTGAAAATGGTTCTAGGGGAACCGAAACCGGTCATGTGAATAAACGTTTTTGCAATCAAGACTGATTGTAAGTAACATTGGGAATTTTCTGTTGGATAGTGGAATATATTCTGAGAGTTCAAATATTCTCACACGCTGATACAGGCCTCATCTCAAGAAATGAAAACAGAGGATTCAAAAGTCTTCTTCCATTTCACTCAGAAACAACCGGCAGAACTAAACAGTCGACAGTTCGCCTGCACGCCTCAACTCATGCACAAAATAAATTTGAAGGATACGCATGCAGATCGTTTTTGATAATGTTTTAACCCGAAGATCCCTTAACTCCTAGTTACTCAGATAAACAGCTGTAAGACTTTGTCCCACTTGTTCCAGGCTTTCCTTCACTCGTATAATATTTTCTGGTTTTCGAACTGTTTCAAGTTGTTATGGTTTTTATGCGTCATAGGGTCCGTTTAGCGCCATTTTGCAAGTTTCACGTCGCAGACGTTACTGGAGGTTTTGTCCAAACACTTACAATCTTAAATTATTGCGAAACCTATTCCGCACACGGTTTCTACCAATTGCGCTGTGCATAATAACACTCCACAATGAACGCGCACCGTTTTATAGTGAGCAGCACTTCGTGTTGCATTCCACTGGTCACTAAACACGTCTGCTCCTTTCACTCACTCAAACGTAACAACATAGCGAAGTACTCGAGACCGTTCAAGTGAAATGTGTTGATGTGCAGACATGTGCCAGCAACTGATTGGTGCGTTGAAATCACCGATTCTGGAATTTTCTGCGATCGGCGGTTTTCCTGTTCATTAACGAGGCACAGATTTGGATTGCACCTCCCGTACACAGGGTGACGAAATACCCATTATGCACTTCTGGGACTAGTAGCGGGAAGTGAGGACATAATATTTTTATAAAGTACCGTTTCCGTTCTGCGACGGTTTCTTTTCGGTTGTGTAACGCGTCCACGTCTGCTTCCACCTAATGTAAATGGTCCTGCATACCTGACCTTCCCACAAAACGTATTGGACCCTTTCCTGGAAGCTGTGTCACGGAATGTCCACCAGGAAATGTGTTTTCATCATTATTATGCACCACTTCACTTCTTACGTGCGTTTCGGAGACATCTCAACAAACGATATGGTGAAAGATTGACAGGCCGAGGTAGTCCAACAGCGTGGCCGCCGGATTTAACTCTTAAGGACCACTTCTTGTGGGATCGTAGGAAAAGCTTAAATTACGAAAATCGTGTAGAGGCTGAAGAAGATCTGCTGGCAAGAGTACTGGCTGCTGCACTCGAAACTGTAAACACCAGGTGGTTGGTTGGTTGGTTGTTTGGGGAAGGAGACCAGACAGCGTGGTCATCGGTCTCATCGGATTAGGGAAGGAAGTCGGCCGTGCCCTTTCAGAGGAACCATCCCGGCATTTGCCTGGAGTGATTTAGGGAAATCACGGAAAACCTAAATCAGGATGGCCGGACGCGGGATTGAACTGTCGTCCTCCCGAATGCGAGTCCAGTGTCAACACCAGGTGGGATGGAGATTATGTACCAGAACGGCCGTCGTGGGTACAATATCTGTAACAACGTTGGTGGGCGCCACATTGAGCCGCTGTTGTAACGCATCAGTACAATTCTGTACGTATAGTACGCCGGGTTCTTTTTTGTTTTGGAATAACGTAAACAACTAATCTTCAGGTGTTAATACAAACAAATGGATGTTTCGTTATGGCTCCATATCCCTGCCGCTGCCTTCCAGAACTTGGCAGGCTCTTTTTCCAGCATGACAGCGCTGCAAAAGGCGGTTATTGAGGCTTCTGACAAGTGGTGAAATTGTGAAATTAATGTGACTGGACTGTGTACAATGATACTGAGGATAACGTCAGAAACTGCATGAGGTTGTTTGCAGATGAGGCGGTTGTCTGTAAGATGCTACCAACGCCAGAAGGCTGTGGTGAACCATAGGAAGACATGCAGACGTACGATGAATTGTACACAGACTGGCAGCTGATGGGAGAAAAAATCCACTACTGTACGGTTACACTATTGGTGACGAGTTGCTGGAAATAGAAACATGAGAAAAATATCTTGGAATGACCTAGAAGTGGAACTGTAAGTGGGAACGTAAAAAAAAAAAAAAAAAAAAAGGCTCTGAGCACTATGGCACTTAACTGCTGTGGTCATCAGTCTCCTAGGACTTAGAACTACTTAAACCTAAATAACCTAAGGACATCACGCACATCGATGCCCGAGGCAGGATTCGAACCTGCGACCGTAGCGGTCGCGCTGTTCCAGACTGTAGCGCCTAGAACCGCTCGACCACTCCGGCCCGCTGAGCACGTCAGTTTGGGTTTTGTAAGTTATCGATGTGAACGTCAGAGACAGAGCCAGTCATGTTACTGTTAGGCAATCCTTGATCTTGAAACTTCCTGGCACATTAAAACCGTGTGCCGGACCGAGACTCGAACTCGGGACCTTTGCCAAGCAGGCTGGGTAGCTCATATGGTAGATCACGTGCCCGCGAAAGGCAAAGGTCCCGAGTTCGAGTCTCGGTCCGTCACAGTTTTAATGTGCCAGGAAGTTTAATGTCAGCGCACACTCCGCTGCAGAGTGAAAATCTCATTCTGGAATCCTTGGTCTTGTTGTGGCGGAATCTTTGCCTCTGCGCAGTCTGATACATTCATCATTGGAGCGTGGTAAGTGAGGAACGTATTCATCAGTGCTGTGTTGACTTTTGATTGTATCTCTTAGATGAAGAAATATTTATTGTAAAGGACAGCAAGGCTAAATAAAGGATGAATATGATGTATACAGGGTGAGTCACCTAACGTTACCGCTGGATATATTTCGTAAACCACATCAAATACTGACGAATCGATTCCACAGACCGAACGTGAGGAGAGGGGTTAGTGTAATTGGTTAATACAAACCATAAAAAAATGCATGGAAATATGTTTTTTAACACAAACCTACGTTTTTTTAAATGGAACCCCGTTAGTTTTGTTAGCACATCTGTACATATAAACAAATACGTAATCAGTGCCGTTTGTTGCATTGTAAAATTTTAATTACATCCGGAGATATTGTAACCTAAAGTTGACGCTTGAGTACCACTCCTCCGCTGTTCGATCGTGTGTATCGGAGAGCACCGAATTACGTAGGGATCCAAAGGGAACGGTGATGGACCTTAGGTACAGAAGAGACTGGAACAGCACATTACGTCCACATGCTAACACCTTTTTATTGGTCTTTTTCACTGACGCACATGTACATTACCATGAGGGGTGAGGTACACGTACACACGTGGTTTCCGTTTTCAATTACGGAGTGGAATAGAGTGTGTCCCGACATGTCAGGCCAATAGATGTTCAATGTGGTGGCCATCATTTGCTGCACACAATTGCAATCTCTGGCGTAATGAATGTCGTACACACCGCAGTACATCTGGTGTAATGTCGCCGCAGGCTGCCACAATACGTTGTTTCATATCCTCTGGGGTTGTAGGCACATCACGGTACACATTTTCCTTTAACGTACCCCACAGAAAGAAGTCCAGAGGTGTAAGATCAGGAGAACGGGCTGGCAATTTATGCGTCCTCCACGTCCTATGAAACGCCCGTCGAACGTGTACCTCACCCCTCATGGTAATGTACATGTGCGTCAGTGAAAAAGACCATTAAAAAAGTGTTAGCATATGGAAGTAATGTGCTGTTCCAGTCTCTTCTGTACCTAAGGTCCATCACCGTTCCCTTGGGATCCCTACGTAATTCGGTGCTCTCCGATACACACGATCTAACAGCGGAGGAGTGGTACTCAAGCGTCAACTTCAGGTCACAATATCTCCGGATGTAATTAACATTTTACTATGCAACAAACGGCACTGATTACTTATTTGTTTATATGTACAGATGTGCTAACAAAACTAACTGGGTTCCATTTAAAAAAACGTAGGTTTGTGTTAAAAAACATACTTCCGTGCATTTTTTTTATGGTTTGTATTAACCAGTTACACTAGCCCCTCTCCTTATGTTCGGTCTGTGGAATCGATTCGTCAGTATTTGATGTGGTTTACGAAATATATCCAGCGGTAATGTTAGGTGACTCACCCTGTATATTGAGAGGCGAAAATAATATATACATATCCTCTGTTATATTATACTCATTTTAATTCATTGTTCACTTTGTTAAACATGGTATTGTTCAGACTAATGTAATGTGTGTGTAATGTGTGAAGATCACGCGAAGGTTCACTCTGTCTTTTTGAATACATACTCCGTCCTAATACCGTTGTATTGGAATATTATTTCTTTGGAATAGTTACTCTGCGCATCCCACTGTTTAAAGAAGGTTTATCAATACGCATTACCACATTGCACCATATGGTATGCGACAGTTTGAATATTATTTGGAAATTTTATTTAAAGCTAGATATCTAGCTTAGGTGTTGCCTGCTTTCTGTTTGCTGTTGTGCTTTCGAGAAATCTGCACCAATGTTGTCGAGACACGAGGTGGGAGGAAATTTTGGTTAGGACCAAACAATTATTTTACTTATGTTGCATATTTAATATAAAGAAACGTCGTATTCAGACTAGTTACAGTTCAGTTCAAGTTAGGATCTGTTTAGTCAAAGGTATGAATACGAGTTTAAGTTGGATAACAATTTGTGGGTACTTAGTTTTGGCAAGACGTAGACCTTTTATGGAGCGGGGTGGGGGTGGGGGTGGTAAGTTTGGCCTAGATTTCATACAGAAACATGTAGTGGGGAATTTAGAGAATGACCACAGAAAACAAATACTAGGAAAAGCTGAGGTCCTACTGCGATTAAAGAAATGTAATTCGTCTACGAAATATGGGGCTTACGAAACACCTTTTCCATCGAATATCGAGTGCTGATAATCAGCCTAGGAACTCCTACCAGGTTGTACTGATAGAGGAGATAAACAAGATCCAACGAAGAGCGGCGAGTATCGCCACAGTATCGTTTACTGGGCGCGACAGCGTTACGGATATGCTCAACAAATACTATTGGCATGTGCTACAGGAGAGGCCTTGTGCATCTCGGCGAGGTTCACTATTAAAAGTCCGAGAGAGGACTGGGAAGCCTCTGAGAACATGTTACTTCCTCCCGGATGCATCTCGCGAAATGACCTCAAAGAAAAAGCCCAAGAAACAGAGCTAATACGAGCTCTACCGACAATAATTCTTCCCATGCGGCATTCGCGAATGGAACGAGGTAGGGGGGATCATGTGTTACGGTGTATAGATCTAGATGTACAATAATTTATGCTAAGCCTTGAGACCCGGTAGTAAAGACTGCTAAAGTTATCTGCAACTCTTTAGGACCTCGATTGACCTAGCTGCCTCGTTTGGTTTCTAGTTGGAAAATGCGAAAATTCAAATCGTTCAAATTTTAATGCCATCAATAGAGTCATCAAAGGACCCATAAAAGTCCTTCCTGTTTGGTCTGGGGATTTATCCAGCCACACTCAAAAACTAATATGGTCCTGGAAATACGGGATATCAAGAGTTATAAGGCCAGAAATTCGGTGCGACGAGTTGTGGTAGTGTATAGTATACTGTATTATTCTAACTTAGATATCTGGGGCGGCTCTACAGCCCACAAGCCTTCCAAATGGGTATTAGAAGATTAACGTACCATAACTGGCGGAAGATAATAGAAACTTTTCACCTAGGCTCAGACCTTACGGGATACGTCAAATTAATCTGACACCTTTATTATATACAACTGCCAAAGCAAAAATCTGCGCAATAATCTGATGTATTGATCCTTCAGTATCAACGTGGTAGGTGGTAGGGACACAAAACCCATCAACTTATAGACTTAAAAACTAAGATGGATTACGTTAATTATGTTCAAACTATACTCTTTGATAAAAAGTGAGGATTTACATATTGTGTTTAATAGTAAAAAGAGGTTACTTTGGACAGAACAAAAGATTCATTACCCTTACACTTCGTGCGAAATTTAATGTTTACATAATTAACAAACAGAAAAACCACTCAAAACATTACTGAAATCGTTGCCTTCGTGTAAAAACCCAAGGGAAGCCGCTTACTTGAATTGTCTGTCTACTGTTACTGTGGGAGAATAGTATTCTCTACATCTCCGTGGCCGAGATCGCACGCTTCTGCGGTCGCGCTAGATCCGTGTGTACGCCGGTTCGAATCCTGGTGGTGAACAAAATTTTCATTGACAGTATTTGGTTGGCAAGGGGAAGAGATGTGGTGGCGTGAAGTTCCTGATCACCAGATTTTGCGCCAATCTCTTGGTTTAAATACCGAACATCCGAGCAGTGTCTCATGAAGTCATTCGCTTGGTGCTATTCGCGATGAGTAGGCTATGTGCCGGCACCTGGTTGCACCCTCTCCCTTCTCTCATCGTCATCATCATCATCATCATCATCATCATTATCACACAGCACAAACATTACACTATACTCCACAGACACACACACACACACACACACGATACGTGCATCTAGTATTACAAAAATTGGAGTAGAGCGTGTTGTAAACAAACAAAAACTACATCTACATAATCACTCTGGAAATGACAATTAACTGCCTGGCTCAGGGTTCATCGAATCACGTTCAATCCATTTCTATACCTTTGCACTCTCGAATGACGCGCTGGAAAAACGAGCACTGAAACCTTTCTGTGTTAGCATGATCATTTCTTCCTATTCAGGTGAACTTCTTGGTGATTTAAATTTCACGAGAAGATTCTATCGCTACGACAAACGCCTTTGTTTTAATGATTGCCAACCCAGTTCATCTATCATATCCGAGGCTCCGTCTTCCCTACCTCGCGATAATACAAAACAAACTGCCTTCTTTGAACTTTTTCGAAGTCCTCCGTCAATCCCGTACGTTGCGGATCCCACACCGCCCAGTATTACTCCAGAAGAGGAAGGACAAGCGTGGTATAAACATTATCTTTATTAGACCTGTTGCACCATCTAAGCGTTCTGCCAATAAATCACAATCTTTGGTTTGCTTTACCGCAACGTTATCTATGCGATCGTTCCAATTTAAGTTAATCGTTGTTCCCTAAGTACTTAGTTTAATTTACAGCCTTTAGATTTTTGTGATTTATCGTGCAACCGAAAGTTTGCGTATTTCTTTCAGTACTCCTGTGGATGACTTCAGACTTTTCTTTATTTAGAGTCAGTTGCCCCTTTTCGCAGTATAGAGATATCTTGTCTAAATCGTTTTCCAATTGGTTTGATCATCTGATGACTTGGAAAGGCGGTAAATGACAACAACACCTGCAAAAAATCTAAGGGGGCTGCTCAGATTGTCTGCTAAATCGTTCACGTAGATCAGGAACAGCAGAGGGCTTATAACAATTACTTGAGGAACACCTGATATTACTTCTGTTTTACTAGATGACTTTCCGTCAGTTATTACGAACTGTGAGCTGTCTGACGGAAAATCACGAATCTAGTCGCAGAACTGAGGCGATTCTCCGTAGGCACGCACTTTGATTAAAGATCGCTTGTGAGGAACGGTGTCAACAAAAGCCTCTTCATTAGTTTGGAGATTCGGAGCGGAATAACACAACAGTTGTACTAATGATAGAAGATACCATCGTTGACAATAATGTAGAGTAAGCCACAGGAAAGAGACCATTCATTTATAATAAAATACCATACTTCCATGTTCTAGATTTCCTTACATTGCCTTCAAAATTACTAACTTTAACTTGAGTACGTGCGCAGATGCAAATTTTAACGATATAAACGAAAGTAGTTCTTAGCCACATTCTAAAAATTTGTGTGCTATTTGGTAAACGGGATAAGTCATTTTTCCTGTAAAACAGAATAAAAATTTGGAGCAAACAATTCCATAGAGATATGATCGATCTATACTTTGTCAGCTAATTTATGTTTCACATTACATGAGCTCTATCATTAGTTGGTTGTCATTGACAAAGAGATAGTACTACGGCGTAAGAGATTCAGTTGAAAATTCCTAGAACTCTCTTTGCTGCTTTTTGTATGCGGAGTTTTGTAATTATCTGTTTGGTTGTGATGACTTTCCTACTACGTGCTTTCAACCACATACTCTGTGTAACTGGCGATGACAGAGGTAAAAATGGCATAAATGCAGACTGTCAGAAGCAAGAAAATCTTTTCTGAGAAAGATGAATTAGGTGTTAGTATGTCTTTTCTGAAAGGTGTGTTCTGGAGTGTAACCAAACATGAAATTAAAACATGGACGATGAACGGCACATTGATGAGAATAGTAGTTTATGAAACTTTTTACGACAAAAGAATGACGGAGGGTAGATGGGTAACTCGTATAAGTAATGAAGGAATGATGAGAGGAATCGGGATGAAAATAAATTATGTGTACAACTTGACTAAAAGAAAGAATAGGTTAATACTCGTACGATGTATCCTGAGGTATCAAAGAAAGCCCGCCAATGTTTGTTTCACATGCTACTGGAAACACTATATCACCGGGCAGCCATCAATCCTGGCACTCTGATGGTAACTAAATTCCGTCTTATGAGCAATAAAGTCATTCCTTGGCTGATGTTTGATTTTTGACATTGCAATACAGTCAGCTTGAAGGCAGGCCTACTGATTATAAAAATCAATTTGGTCGTAGAGGAAAGTGTGAAGGGCAAAAACTGTAGAGGGGTATCAAGTGTCGACTGCAGAAAGAAGGCAACACATACGCAGAGGTTAAATGTTTGCACGGTACAAACTAGCGAGGAGAGCTGTAACAAAGCAGTTCTCGGACTGAAGTCCACAGCATTATCGTGCTATATGAGAAGACTGTTGCTCCTATAGGGCACACCCTTATTTATTTTATATGCCTTTTACGTATTTACGTATTTACGTCTCTTCGCTAAGACAGTTATCCGGAAGCAAACCTACACGAGGCCAAAATGCACTAAAGTGTGAGTTTTTACTCGACTTTCATGGAAGGGATATGCTCCATTGGAAGTAACTAGCTGTAAGATCAATCACCTTGATTCATTCCCCTTACGCTAGCCTTGCAGTCAGAAATCGTCCATCAACTGTTCTGACACTGAAATAACTTAAGAACGGCGAAAATTTTCGCCTACACGAGAAGCACAATAAAAGAATTTTTTTGTGCGTGGTTCAGTCTCTTATAATTCTTACGAAAATATGGTTTCTAGATTCGTTATTGACAGATTACTAACCGCTTTTCATCCCTTGTATCATGTTTTGTTGACGATCTACGCTAGTCCTCTATGCTGGTTGGCGTTTCATCTCAGGATATCTAGGTACATTACACTGCATCAGAGGTAAATGACTTCCTTCTAGATTTTTCTGTTTCCACTAATACGGGGCCTACTTGGTATTGCAAAATGCTGTGGAGACTAAATAAATAGAAACCTCTTACTGAATAAACTTTTACAAAAAGTACAAAGTTCTATATTATGATATTTCACCTGTTACAAAAAGGCCTTTGAGAATAAGGCTCATACTGCATGAAGTATCAAAGGATAACTGTGAAGGAATCTTTAAAATTCGTTTTAAATAAAACTGAAACGTGGTACAACAGCTCTCTTACGCTTTTAAAAAACAGAGGTGACATTTTCGCATCAAAATTTGATTAATATTTTCTAAACCAAAAGGTCTTATGACTATAATTTTTATTTTGACGAATATAGGCCTCATAAACACAGTTGAAAGCATTGTTTTGGAATTAGAGATTCGATACGTCCGGTTGACATCTTCTTTAAATTAGAATCAGATAAAATGTCAGTACAGTCTTTGTAATTAGTATACCTTTCAGACTAAAAACTGACAATCACTCCAGTAACAAAGGTTTTATTTCTTATGTAACGACTGGATTTGATCCATAATTTGTCATCATCATCATCAATTATGCATTCGACGCATCCAAATTGTTTCTGCGTTTTTTTTTTTTTTTTTTTTTTTTTCGTGATCGTCTACATATCTTTCACCTGATGGTCTCCTCAGTCTTTCCCGATCTCTTGCAACCCAATCAATACATCCTTGGTCCACTGCTACGGACGATATTCCTTCCAACATGTCCCTTCCACCTTCGTTTACTTTGCATTATCCTCACAGTTATTTTCTTCACTTCAGTCTATTTCCTGGTCGGTTTGTTTGTTCTCCTTTCTCTACTAGTATTTCCCATCACCCATCTATCCAATGCTGCTCAGTTTTTTCATACTAAAAGTTCATGTCTCTCTGTTATAATTCTGAAGATACACACTGACGATAAACTTGCCGTTTCAGACATACTGGAATCTTTCTTTTGAAAACTCTATTTAGTTTACTATAATAATAATAGCAATAATAAACTTCTCCAGTTACCCAGTCAGGAAAAGGGGACACGATGTTTAACGTGGAATCCGATCAACGTATCGTGGGTGGCAATTCCCCACATCATTGAGAGGTAAACGCTAGATAATGAAGGTGGACTGAAAACCTCCGCAGTCTGACATTGGGATATGATCTGTCGAGCTCTCGATCTCCGGACATGCGCTTTACCACAAGACTACCAGAATCGAAGGTATTATTATCAGCCATCCTGATGTAGATCTACCGTGGCGTCCCCACATAACTTTAGGCAAATGCCGGGATGGTTCCTGCTATAAGACCACAACTGATTATCCGTCCCCTCCTTGTCGTTCAAGACCTGTATATCTGCAAATATCTGTGTATGTGAATTACTTTATTCTGATTTTCTCCTGTTTTAATGCCAAGGCATGTCTAATATCTTTGACAAAGAGATCTACGGATAAATAAAACTACTACTATTACTACTACTTACTTTACTGAAAGAACGTCAGTCCTGTGCCACTCATCGGTTTATTTCTTGGCTTTCTTCTGAAATGGTGTAATGTTCTCTTCGGAATGGTAATTGTACTATGTTCTAGCCTTATTTTAACAGATTTATATGCGACCTTCAATCTCGATCTGTGTTCTTTCAACGGTTAATGTTTACGTGACAGACAGCAGCGTACATTGTTATCTTTGAAATGAAGGGGGTTCAGTTACTTCCACAAAGACATATTTCTTATTATTTTTCCCAGTTAAAATATATCTGAAAATCTCCTCTAGGGCTGCTGAGGGTACTTTTTATGATATGGAATCTTCCGGATAGATAAGTCTTTACATTATAAATTGTCGACTGTCATGATATAATTCCAGTGGAAACTGCAGCAATGACTTTCATATTTTGTAATATACTGACGTAATTATTTCAGTAGCCAAAGATCCGTTAATACAGATTTCTACAAATTTTATAAAAGTCTATGAGTGCCAGACCTAATGATATTTCGTACTCACCCGTTTTATAACTTCTTTCCCGGCTTTAAATTAATCCACTGTGCTGTTTAGATTTCTCAAACATGATGGAAATACAATGATCTTTTTCTATTCGTTTTATGATAGACTGTATCCTGTATAATACTGAGATGAGACTTGTATTTCTATAGTTTCTTACACCTTTACTCATTTCTTCCAAACAGTACAATTACAGCATTGTCAGTGTTTTGCGAAGTGGAAATCATCGCATGAAATGTGAGAATCATTTCAGAGTCTCATTTTTATTAGTTTTTCTGCTGATTTATTTATTGTCATAGAAAGCTCATATTCAGGTGCCTTACCGTCTTCGTACGTCAAATGACCGTGTTCACTTGTCTCACTTCTTCTTTCACACCTAAGCTTTTGCACTGGGAAATCTTTCTTAAAAGTTCGTCGTATTCTCGCGTAGTTACCAAGAATATTTTATTTTTTGCAGTTTGCAGATTTTTCAGTTTCAGAATATATTCGGCTTGGAAGTATCTTATCTGCTATACTGTATTATTTATCATTTCGCTTGTCGTAAATAAGAAAAAAAGATTTCTAGAAAATTTCTCCATCTACGAAATTCGTTACGGTACTCACATACCAGTGAGACCATTACATCTGATAAGAGGAATTAAATCTCCTCTGTAGGGATCAACATCGGTCACGAAAACAATGATAGTGTGAAACTCAGCTCGCCCTGTTCGTTCACGAAAACCATGAAGCATTAGATACAAACGCTCACGTAGATGCCATGTTCCTTGACTTCTGGAAAGCGTTCGATTCAGTTCCGCAGTGTTTCCTGATGAACAGAATGCGAGCAGACGGATTGCTGTTGTACACAGATAAGTCGCAATGCTAGAAAATTGTAGCGAAAGACAGGAAAACCTACAGAGAATCGGAGCTTCGTGCGGGGGCTGGTAACTGACCCTCAATATAAACAAATGTAACGTATTGCGAATACATAGATAGAAAGCCCCATTTCTGTATGATCATGCAATTCCAGAACAATCACTGGAAGCAGTTTCTTCCATAAAATACCTAGGAGTATGCATACGGAGATATTTGAAGGGGAAAGACCGTATAAAATCAGTCGCCGGTAAGGCAGATGCCTGACTTAGATCCAGTGGAGAATACCAAGGAAATGTAATCCAACGACAAAGAAATAGCTTACGAAACATTCGTCGTACATCTGCAACTACGTCTGCTACTCCGCACGCCGCCTTACGGTGTGTGGCGGAGGGCTCTTCACGTACCACTGTCACTTTTCCCTTTTCCTGTTCCAGTCGCACATGGTTAGCGGGGAGGACAATTGCCGATAAGCCTCCTTCTAGGGTCAGATCTCCTTGATTTTCTCTTCATTGTCTTTCCGCGAGATATACATAGGAGCTCGCAAGATATTGTTTGACCTTTTAGGAATGTAGGCTCATAGAACTTTAACTATAGGCCTCACCGTGATGCAGAATGAGTCTCTTGCAGCGCCTGCCACTTAAGTTTGCTGAGCATCTCAGTGATGCTTCCACGCTTACTGAATGAACCTGTAACGAAACGTGCTGTTCTTCTTTGAATCTTCTCTATTCCATCTGTCAGGTCTGCTTATACCGATCCGATAACGACGAGCAGTTTTCAAGTAATGGTAGAACGAGTGTTTTGTTAGTTACTTCCATTGTTAATGGGCTATAATTCCCAAGAATTCTTCCAGTGACTCACAGTCTGACATCTGCCTTACTCGCTTTTCATTTTATGTGGTCGTTCCACTTTAAATAGCTACGTACGCATACTATATATTTTATGGAAGTAACTGTTTCCAGTGCTTGTTCTGTAATTTTGTAATCATACAATAAATGGTCTTTCTGTCTACGTATTCGCAATACGTTACATTTGTTTACGTTGAGGGTCAGTTGCCTCTCCCGCCCCAAGCGTCGATCGTCTACAGGTCTTCCTGCATTTCGCAACAGTTTTCTAGCGTCGCAGCTTCTCTGTAGACAACAGCATCTTCCGCGAAAAGCCTCGTGGAAGTTCTGGCGTTATCTACGAGGTCCTTTTTATGTATTGTGTAAAGCAATAGTCCTGTAGCTGGTCGGTTTTTGGAGCATCACCTGCGACCACCTTTGCGGAAGAAGCGGCGACACTTTCTGCGCAACCCACCCATCATTTTACACGACAATGCGCCGGCGCATACAGCGCAAGCTGTAGCTGCTTTGTTCGCTCGATGGGACTGGGAAGTACTGTACTATCCACCGCCGGCCGCGGTGGTCTCGCGGTTCTAGGCGCGCAGTCCGGAACCGTGCGACTGCTACGGTCGCAGGTTCGAATCCTGCCTCGGGCATGGATGTGTGTGATATCCTTAGGTTAGTTAGGTTTAAGTAGTTCTAAGTTCTAGGGGACTTATGACCACAGCAATTGCGTCCCATAGTGCTCAGAGCCATTTTTGTACTATCCACCATACTATCCGTACTTAAGTCCTTGTGACTTTGATTTGATTCCCAAGATGAAGGAATCACTTCGTGGCATTCGCTTCAGAACTGTTGCAGAGATTGGACAGGCAGTAGACCGCTCCATTCGCACTATCAACAGAACAGGCTCTGCTAACGGTATACTACGTTTTCCACGACGCTGGCAACGGGTTCTACACAACGCTGGTGACTACTTTGAAGGACAGTAACAGGTGCAAACATGTAATTCTTTTGTATCGGTTGTGAATAAATAGTTGCGACTATTTAAGTTCCAACCCTTGTACTTTTAAGCCTGAAGACGTCTCTCCGTTCAGAATGACATGCTGTTTGCAAGAAACTCTTCTTTCGAGTCATACTGCGGGCTGATACTCCATAAACTTATATTCTCTTCATTAGGCGGCAGTACAGGACTGTAATGAGTGCCCTTCGGAAGTTAAGGAACACAGTATCTACCTGAGTGTGTGTATCTACTGCTCTCTGTATCTTGTGGACGAACAGAGCGATCTTAGTTCCATACGATCGTTGTTTTCGGAGCCCATGTTGGTACCTACAGCGGAGATTTTCAGTCCCCAGTAATGTTATAATATGCGAGCAAACCACATGTTCCAGAATCCTTCAACAGACCGACGTCGGAGATATAGTTTTGTGTGACTGTTCGACGACTCTTCTCGAAAACGGGCATGAGCTGTCCTTTTTTCCTATCATTAGGAACTTTCGCTCCTCAAGAGGCCTACGGTACACTCACTGCTGCTAGAAGCGCGACAAAATCTTTCGCACACTCTGTATAGAATTTACATCTCACGGGAAGAAACTGCCAATAGGATGTTTTTTGAAATTCGAGTATCCGTACATTGGCTGGACCTAGGGAGTGATTGATCGATTTAATGGCGCTATGGATAATGACGAACAAGATGGTAAGGAAGCCGCAGTTGTACTTGCGGGGTGATACACTGGAAACAGTATATTGATTGATCAGTTAGTTAAAAGTTAGGAAGTATTTTTTCCATTTCCTGATCAGTACGGATTTAATGGGTACATAAATCGTCGTACTCGAGTAATTTTGTTTGAAAAATTTGAGTGGGCCATATGGAGGCACTATAATTTTTTAATGAAACGCATAATTAAGGGAAGGCCTGTGTCAGTTAATGTAAAAGATAGTCTAGCATGCTTAACTGAGCATAAGGGACTTGTAATATTTGTAAGTAATGAAATAAAGGGACATATGAAGCATTCTTGTCACGTGTGTATGTTGTTCATGCTAACTATCACATTCTGCATTGCAGTGTGGTCGGCCCGGTGAAGGTCGAGAAAGCCACTGAGACGGTGTCATCGTTGGTGAGGTTGTCGAGATTCCGTCAGAGGACGAAACGAAGCGCATGATTTGGAAATGGTATCTGAAGATGCGCAGAGCTTTGGATGGCGTTCGCCAACGCCGCAAGAATATGAGATTCTACATAGAGTATGCGAAAGAACTGTCTAGAATCAGGTCCTATCCCCTGCTGTGCGTTTTCAGTTGCTTTTGTGTACCTGGTTACTTATTTCGGTATCTGTCATTTTGTTGTTTGTGCGACGGCTTAAAGGAGGAACTACAATGTGATCTTCATGTGTGAAACAGTTTTCGAAAAAGACGTTTGGTTTTCGGCCTTTTCTGTGTCATTTTTTTCAGTGTGGTCACATAGTGTCTGGACAGTTGGCTTCGATCCGTTTCTGGTTTAACATAACACCAAAACTTTTTAAGATTTTCTGTCATGTTGTAGCCAGAGTTTTAATTTCGTATTTTTTGAAGGCTTCAAGCATAGCCCCACTTATGCTAATTTTGGCTTCCTTTATCTGTGAGGCTTTGGCTACGTTTAAATTTGCTTTCGTATCAGTTTCCTAACGAACTTGTCTGAAGCGTATTGGGCCGGCCGTGGTGGCCGAGCGGTTCTAGGCGCTTGAGTCCGGAACCGCGCGACTGCAAAGGTCGCAGGTTCGAATCCTGCCTCGGGCATGGATGTGTGTGATGTCCTTAGGTTAGTTAGGTTTAAGTAGTTCTAAGTTCTAGGGGACTGATGACCAAGTCCCATAGTGCTCAGAGCCATTTTTTGAAGCGTATTTTACGGTTCCCTTGAACTTTGTCCATTGATGTTCGACATTGTCAGTGCTGGAGACGAAATTTTCGTGATGACCTGCAAGATAATCTGAAGTCTGTCTCTTTTCGCTCTTGCTAAACAGAAAGATCTTCCTGCCTTTTTTTTGTAGTCCTGTTTACTGCTGAATTCAGTGATGCTATAACGTTGTTATGATCATTAATTCCGTGTTCTACGTTGGGTTGAAAAAAGTTCGGGTCTGCTTGTCACCAGCAAGTCAAAGATGTTATAGTCACAAGTTGCTTTTCCGATCATCTGCCGAAGGTAATTTTCGGATAAAGCACTTACAACTATTTCACATGTTTACCTGTTCCCACTAGCCATCCTAATCACTGGAGTCTCCATGGCTATAATTGCTAAGTTAAAATCTTCACCTAAAACTATAACATGTCCAGGAATATGACCAATACAAGCATACTGCTCGTCAATCTGGGATCCATACAAAATAGGACTCATAGAGGAAATAGAAAAGATCCAAAGAGGATGAGCACTTTTCGTTACCGGTTCATTCAGCAAGCGCGCTGACGCTGCAAGAGAGGCGTTGTGCATCAAGGTGTGGTCTCCTGTAAAAATTCCGAAAATGTACGTTCCTAGTATAGGCAACCAGTATAATGCTTCCTCCTATTTATAGCTCGCGAAAGAGTCAAGAAGATAAAATTAAGAGATTCGAGCCCCCACGTAGGTTTACCAGAAATTGTTCTTTCCACGGACTACCCGCGACTGGAACAGCAAAAGAGTTAGTGACAATGGTACACTGAGTACCCTCCGCCACATACACCATAAATTTAGACGTAATGTTTATAAACTGTTGCGCATTGCTCTTTTCGTCGAAGTAATTAATTCACAGAAAATATCAGCGTTGCATACAGTGAGATGACGAAAGTCGTGGAATAGCGATATGCAAGTATGTAGATGGCAGCACTATCGCGTACACAAGGAATCAAAGGGCAATGCATTGGCGGAGCTATCATTTGTACACAAGTGATTCATGTGAAAAGGTTTCCGACGTGATTAGGACCGCACAACGGTAACTAACAGACTTCGAACGCGGAATGGTAGAAGCTAGGTGCATGGGACATTCCGTTTCGGAAATCGTTAGAGAATTCAGCATTCCGAGATCGACAGTGTCAAGACTGTGTCGAGAATACCAGATTTCAGGCGTTACCTATCACCAAAGACTACTCAGTGGCCGACTGATCTCGTTTAACAACCGAGGGCAGCGGCGTTTGTGTAGAGATGTAAGTGCTAACAGAAAAGCAACACTGCATAAAATAACCGCAGAAATCACTGTGGGACGTACGACGAACGTATCCGTTACGATAGTGCTGCGAAATATGGCGTTAATTGGCTATGACAGCAGATGACCTATGCAAGTGCCTTTGCTAAGAGCACCACATAGTCTGCAACGCCCCTCCTGGGCTCCTGGCCATATCGGTTAGACCCTAGACGACTGGAAAAACGTAGCCTCGTCAGATGAGTCCCGATTTCAGTCGGTAAGAGCTGCTGGTAGGGTTTTAGTGTGGCGCAGACCTCACGAAGCCATGGGCCCAAATTGTCAACAAGGCACTGTGCAAGCTGGTGGTTGTTCCATAATGGTGTGGAATGCTTTTACACGAAATGGTCCAATAGAACCAGTCATTGACCGGAAGTGGTTATGTTCGGCTGCTTGGAGACAATTTGCAGCCATTCATAGACTTCATATTCCCAAACAATGATGCAATTTTTATGAATGGCAATGCGCCATGTGCCGGGCCACAGTTATTCACGACTGGTTTGAAGAACTTTCTGGGCAATTCGAGGGCATGATTTGGCCATCCAAATCTCCCGACATGGGGCATAGTGGAGACCTCAGTTCGTGCACAAAATCCTACATGGGCAGCACTTTCACAATTATGGACGGCTGTAGAGGCACCATCGCTCAATGTTTCTGCAGGGGACCTCCATCGACTTGTTGACTGCACGCCTCGTCGAGCTGCTTCACTACGGCGGGAAAATGGAGGTCCTACACGATATTACGTGGTATCCCATGACTTTTGTCACGTTAGTGTATAAGGAGATGGAGTAGTTTTCGTTTTAATATGAAACATAGATAATATTGTAATGCCGTGTTTGTCAAAATATGAGCACAGGTTGATTTGTTTTTAAGAAACATTCATCACTGAGGAGTCGCCGTCAAAATCTCGGTGCAGTGATTCCTTTATTTCTTAATACTTTAATAATCCCGTAACTTATAGCAGAAATCTCACGTCTTTACCCTTGCCCTATCGAGTATGTGTTAATGTGCCTTATGTAAAGACATGTTATGGGGTATATCTCGTAACACAATACCCTCAACCCTAATGCCTCACCAAAAGAATGAGATCGAACTTTACCACTGTGTGAAAGAGGAACCGTGAAAAGGAATGCATCATCGAGGCAGTGAGTACTGTGCTCTCAGTTGTTTGAAGTGATGAGTTGCTAGTAATGCATTTTACGTGGTGAGTTGTCAGTGGATGCAAAAATGTGACGTATAGAAAGCATGGATACTTTCCAGAACAAAATAACTCTGCGACTTTTCGCGATTGGCCAAAGGCATAGTCAATAATTAACATCAATTTTTTTTTTTTTTTGGGGGGTACACGGGGTGGACAAAATGAAACTGGCCCGATAAATATTTCATTCACCTTGAGATACCCAACACAAATTACATCATTCTCAACTTGCGCAGGTGATGTAAGTATGGTTGCCAACTTTCGGGGGCACTTTAATTTTCGCCACGCTGTAGGTACGACCTATAGAAAACGCCTGATGCCATGCAAGACTCTTCCAGGTATGCGTTTAGAATATACGGTGGATAACTTCACGGAAAAGTGTTGCCACATTTGCTCAATGACAGTTACTTAGTTTCATTTTTTACGGATCATTTGCATGATAAATCTTAATAATATGGGACGAATCATTTTACATTCAAATAACAATTTTATATGGAAATATGGCTTCATGCTGACTATTTTTTTAAGTATATGGATCTGAGTTACCAATTTGCTATACCGCCTTTACACATTGCAAAAGCCGAAATTCTTTTCCTGAGTAGGAGTTATCAAGGAGAAACTTCTTCATTTTATTTTCAAAATTTATTTCGTTATCTGCCAGATATTTTGCATCAATGGGTAAGTATAAAAAATTTTCGTTAGAGCATTATGCACCCCTTTTTTGTGCCAAGTACAGACTTAAAGGGGAGTAATAAATGTAATTTTTTTCTAGTATTGTAATAATGTACATCACTGTTCCCCTGGAACTGCAGTGGATTATTTACAACAAGCTTCATGAAAGAATAAATGCCTAACTCCTTGAACAGATGATCGTCGGTGAACACCACCTATTTTTGTTACAGTTCGTTTTTGGGCAATGAAGACTTCTTTCTTAAAGATGGGTTACCCGAGAACATAATTCCACATTACATTACTGAATGAAAATTTGTCAACTTTAAGTCTTTCCCCAAGATAATGTGGCTGAACTACGTTGTTTTAGGATTTACAAAATGTGATTTTTCCAGTTTAAATTCTGATCAATATGGACACCTAAGAAACCAGAAATGTCCATCCTATTTGTTATTTCCTCCCCAGGTGTTACACTTATCATTGGTGCTGTACCACTAGACGTACAGAACTGAATCCAGCCTGTGATTTAGTGAGGAAATTATTGCTGCTGAGGTGGGGTACTACTCTAGAATACAACACATTCCCAAAAGTTCTGGAAAATGATGTCAGTAGTGAAGGAGATTATTAGCTATTGACATTTATCTTATCATCTTCCTTACAGAGGTGTTTAACAGTGGCGTATTCCAATAGCTATGGAAAAATGCCTTGAGATAGTGAAGCACTATACATATTATATATCAAAGGCCTTATTAGATGGACACATATATTTGTTACTCTGTAGGAAACACCATCAAATATAGATGAGCTTTTATTTTTGAAGAAATGTATAATTCTCTTAATTTTAGAAGTTGGTCACATAGTCCTACAACTGAATTTTGTGAGTGTTGGTTTTTTCACATACTGCAATCATTTTTCTCTTAGCTGTTTGTCCTTATATTTTCTACCACATTTAAGAAATGATTTAAAACATAGCTACTACGTCTGATTGATAATTTAATTCAGACGAGATGTTATCTTGTTCTGTTGCGTGTTGTCCTGTCTTTCGTTTCGCTACATTCGATATAACCTTGAGTCTGTTGCCTGAATTATTTGTTTCTGACATAATGTCTATTTTCCTTGATTTTTAATAACTTTTGTTAGTAATTTTGAGGAATTTTTATAATTTGCAGCTACTGCAGGCTCTTTACTTGTTTTTGCCTACAGATACATTTCCCTTTCCCTTTCACGTGATTATTTAATCACTCCAGTGGTTCATGGCGTTTATATTGTAATGCGAAAAGCTATTCTCAATTAAAAATACGAATTTATCATGGAATAGATTGAATTTACGTCAGCATTTCGTTAATACTAAATTTCATCCCAGAACATCTGATTTTTACAAGTAGCTCTGCCAAACAAGACTGGAGAAAGTACGGAATAGCCTAAAGAACCCCACAACTCTCTCACTTGAATCATTACTAAACTTTTCGTGCTTTTTGAGACCACTGAACTTTGTTTGGGTGAAACTAATCTATGAAAACTTTCTAATGCGATCATTGTACTTGTGATTTAGTTATGTTCTCCTAACTTCTAGTTTATCAGCAACAGAAAAATAACGAGACCTCCACACGTATCGGTTTCTTTGAAAAATGGTACACAACTTTTCGATTCCTATCAGCATTATTTATACATTTTGATTTTGTGAACACATTGAGAAGTCACCTTGCATAAAGGAATTGAACATTTATTGTTGTTGTTGCTGTTCTCTTCTCACCACAGACTCGTTTAATGCCGCTCTCCACACTGCAACCTACATTTATTTGAACTTGTTGACAAAAATCAAGCCTAGTTCTTCCGTTACAATTTTTACACACCATACTCTCCTCCAATTCCAATAGGATGACTCGTTGTTGCCGCAGGATGTGTCCTATCAACCGATTTCTTCATTTAGTCTTTGTGCCATTGCGCTCTTGTCTTCAAAAGTTGATTAACTCCTCGTTTATTATCCGACCTGCCCATCTAATCTTCAATATTCTTTTTTAGCACCACATTTCAAAAGCTTCTGTTAATGTGTAACATTTTTGTCGTCCACATTTACTTGGGTACATAGCTGCACTACAGATAATATCTTCATGAAAAGACTCCATAAAACTTAAATTTGTATTCAATTAACGAAATATTTCCATTTGCATTTTATATCGTCAGTTATTTTTTTGCAAAAACCGCAAAACTCGTCTACTGCTTTTAGTATCTCCTTTCCCGATTTAATTGCCTCATCAGCGCCTGATTTAATTTGACTACATTTCTCACGTTTGTTTTAATTTTGTTGCAGTTCACCTAACAAATGCTTTTCATGACATTATCCATCCCATTCAGCTGCTCTTCCAGGTCATATCTTCTCTCTGAAACAATTTCAATTTCATGATCAAACCGCAATATTTTTAATTCTTCTCCCTGAATTTTAATTCACTTTCCAGATTTCTGTTAGCTTTCCTTCAGTGCTTGACCAGTATACAACCCCGTTTCTCTCCCTGCTCACCTACTGATACCCCTTCGTTTCTTACACTCTTGTAACTGCTGTCAGATTTCTACAAAAGTTGTAGATAAACTTTCACTCCCTGTATATTATCCCTGCTACGTCCCGAATTTCAGAGAATGCATTCCAGTTAACATCAACATCTACATACATACTTCGCAAACCACCGTATGGTGAGTGGGGGATGGGACTCTCTACCCTCAATTAGTCATTTCCTTTTGTGTTTCACTCGAAAATACAGCGAGGGAAAACGACTGTCCACACGCCTCTGTACGAGCCCTAATTCTCTCTCCTTACGCGAAATGTGCGTTGGCGGCAGTAGAATCGTTCTGCAGTCAGCCTCAAATGCCGATTCTCTTAATTTTCTGAATAGCACTCTTCGAAAAGAATGTCGTCTTCCATCCAGTGATTCCCATTTAAGATCCCGATGCAACTCCGTAGTACCTGGTTTCTTCGGATCTACCAGTAACAAATCCAGCAGCCCGCCTCTGAACTGCTTCTATCTCTTACTTTAATCCGAGCTGGTGCGGATCCCTAACACTCTAACAGTACTCAACAGGGGGTCGCATTAGTGTCCTATATGCTGTCTGCTTTACAGATGAGCCACACTTTTCTAAAATTCCCCCAATACACCGACGTCAACCTTTCGCCATCCCCAATACAATCCTTACATGCTCATCCCATTTCATGCTGCTGTTCAATGTTACGCCTAGATAGTTAATCCACTTGACCGTGTCAGGTAGCACACTGTTAATACTGTATTCGAATGTTATGGTTTTTTTCTCCTACTCATCTGCTCTAACTTACATTTTTCTACATTTAGAGCTAGCTGCCATTCATCACACTAACTAGAAACTTTCTCCAACTCGCCTTGTATCCACCTAGATTCACTTAACCGCTCCATCTTCCCATACACAACAGCGTCTTCCGCAAACAGCCACAAATTGCTGCTTATACTGTCCGCCAGATCTTTTTACGATATAGAAAATAATAGCACCCCATTCACACTTCCCTGGGGTATTCATGACGACAGCCTTATCTCTTATGAACACTCGTCGTCAAGGACAACATACAGGGTTCTGTTACTTAAGAACACTTCCAGCCTCTCACATACTAGGGAAACTATTCCATATGTTTGTACCTTCGTATGACACCAAGCCAAATGTTTTATGGGAAATTGGGTGCATGGAATCTGCCTGTTGTCCTTCCCGCATGATTTGCAGTATCTCATGTGAGAAAAGAGCAAGCTGAGTTTCGCACTAGCGGCGCTTTCTAGAATCTTGCCGATGTGTGGACAGAAGATTTTTCCCTCTCGAGGAAATAATTTATGATATTCGAACTGAGAAGATGTTCAACCATTCTGCAGTAACCCAATGTTAAAGATATTGGTCTATAATACTGTATTGTGGATCCGTAAATATATCCATTATACACAGGAGTCACCTGCGCCTCTTTACAGTCGCTTGGGGCTTTGCACTGAGCGAGAGATTCGCGATAAATATTTGCTAAGTAAGGGTCCATTGCGGTAGAGAACTCATTGTAAAGGTGGATTGAGATTCCATCGGGACCTAACGACTTATTGGGTTTCAGCTCTGTCACTTGTTTCTTTACACCAGCGTTACTTATTACTATGTCCTCTATATGGGAGTCTGTGCGACGGTCAAACGACGGTATGTTTCTACGATTCTCCTGTGTGAACGATTTCTTAAAAGGGAAATTTAATGCATCAGTTTCACTTTTGGTATTTTCTGCTGCCACACCAGACTGGTCAACGAGTTACTGGATGGAGGATGTAGACCCACTTAGCGATCTTACGTAGCACCAGAATTTTCTTGGGTTCTCGGCAAAATCTTTTTCTAAGGTATGACGGTTGTAGCTGTAAGCTTCACGCATAAAATAGACGCACGAGTTTCTATTAACTTTTGCCTCTCGTCATTTGCACGTTTTCTTTTTTAACCGAGAGCCTTTCGTTCCTCAGCATTCTTCGAATTTCGTTGTTAAACCACGATGGGTCTTTTCCGTTCTTAATCCACTTACTCGACTCATGCTTCTTCAGAGTATAATTTACAAATCATTTAAACTTCGTACATAGTTCATCTGCGTCCATCGCACTGAAAGTAAATAATGACGATCCATCAGCGGAATGCTAAAAAATTTCAAAAGCTTTCTCTATATCTACAAATGCGTTAATGTAGATTTTCATGGAGGATTCTGTGTTCTAAGGTGAGTCGCAGGGTCAGTGTTGCATCGTGTGTTCCTGAATTTCTCCGTAATCCAAACAGATCGTCTTCGAAGCCTTCTTTTACTAGTGTTTCCATTATTCTGTAAACAATTCGTGACAGTATTTTGGCGGCCCAAGTTTCCACACGAACTACAGACATTGCCAAGGTGAGTGCCTTGCTTCCCTCAACGATACAGACAGGCGTACTGTAGGTGCAGGGTCTTTATGGAAATGCAAGACAAACAAGTGGTTTCTAAAGAGGAGCAGCAGCCTTTTCAGTAGTTGCCGGGGCAAAACCCCTAAGATTGGAGACTTTTTACAGGAACTCTATATTTAGCGCGAACTTCAATTTGAGATGCTTTTAATAGTTTCCACAACGAAACTCTGTCTCTAAATCTGGAAGAAAATCAAAAGTCTTATGTAAAGTACACCAGTGTCTAGATGCAATCAGTACCTTCACTGCACCATAACAATGGTGATGTAATTCATGACACCACCACTAAAGCAGAGTTATTAAACACAGTTTTCCGCAATTCTTTCACAAAAGAAGACGAGGTAAAGACTAGAGAATTCAAATCAAGAACAACTGCCAACATAAGTAACATAGAAGTAGATAACCTCGATGTAGCGAAGCAGCTGGAAACGCTTAAAAAGGCAAGGCTTTCTGTCCAGATTGTATACCAGTGAGGTTCCTCTCAGAGTACGCTGACATAATAGCTCACAAATTAGAAATCATATACAGCTGCTCTCTCCTGGAAAGATCTGTACCCAAAGACTGGAAGGTCGGACAAGTCACACCAACACCCAAGAAAGGAAACAAGAGTAATCCGCTGAATTACAGACCCATATCACTAACGTCTGTTTGCTGTAGGATTTTTAAATATATATTGTGCTCTAACGTTACGAATCATCTCGAAGAAAACGATTTCTTGACAAGTAGTCAACACGGATTTAGAAAATACCCTTCTTGTGAAGAACAACTAGCTCTTTCTTTACAAGTAGTAATGAGTTCTGGCGACTTGAGACGTCAAGCTGATTCCACAGAAGCACCTGTGTGGCCAGTATTTAAATGCAAATCAAACAAGTAATATATATTGGGTCGGTGCAAAAGTTCGTTGCGTTTTTTCATGTATTTAATAACAACTGATACACATAGGAGAGACTTTAGTCATCAATAATGACACAGTTTTAATGTGCCAGGAAGTTTCATATCAGCGCACACTCCGCTGCAGAGTGAAAATCTCATTCTGTAAACATCCCCCAGGCTGTGGCTAAGCCATGTCTCCGCAATATTTTTCTTCCAAGAGTGCTAGTTCTGCAAGGTTCGCAGATGAGCTTCTGTGAAGTCTGGAAGGTAGGAGACGAGGTACTGGCAGAATTGAAGTTGTGAGGACGGGTAGTGAGTCGTGCTTGGGTAGCTCAGATGGTAGAGCACTTGCCCGCGAAAGGCAAAGGTCCCGAGTTCGAGTCTCGGTCCGGCACACAGTTTTAATCTACCAGGAAGTTTCAATAATATATTTTCCTCCGTTATTTACAGCAGTCTGCCACCGCTGGGGTAACTTTTCGACTCCGCGACTGGAGAAAACACAAGATATTGAGATGAAGAACTCGTCGAGGCATGTTCGGAAGGCATTTTCATCCGGAAAGGAAGTTCCTTGAGGGTTGTTCGACAGAGAACGGAAAAGATGAAAATATACGGGCGCAAGACCAGGTGAATAAAGTGGGTGCAGAAAAACTTCCCAACCCAACGCTTGTATAGTTTGTTCTGTCAGTCTAGCAGCAAGCGGCCAGGCATTATCGTGGAGTAGCATCACTTCATGCACTCTTCTTGGTCGTTGTTCTTGGATTGTGACTGCAAGACGTCTCAGTTGTTGACAATAAACATTAACAGTAGTAGTAGTTACACCTCGGGGAATCAAATCGTAGTACACCACACCATCGCTCTTACACCACATACAGGTTTTTGTACAGGGAGCTGTTACTTTATTTGGGCTCAACCATTTTTTTTTCATTATGTAAGCATGAGGAGATCATTTCTCGTCAACTGTAACGGTTCAGGATAGGCATGGTCCATGTTGTTCACGAGCCAATTGATAACGAGTAAGCAGAGAAGCACATGTGGGCACCCACGGAGTTTTGTGATTTTGGCATAGAGAATGCGGTACTCATACACCTAATTTTTGAACCCCCTTTGCATGGAAATCTAGCACCATTGTGGAATGATCACAGTTCATCGGATTTGATAGTTTTCCAGTACATTGACGTGGATCATTGTGGATTAATGTGTTTAATCGATTTTTATCAAACCCAATAAGGTCTTCCTGCACGTGGAGAGTCACTAGTGTCACAGTGATCCTCCTTGAAATGGTGGCGACTTCGACTGGGTGGCCCGCCAACTTCTCTCCATGGGGGTAGATATCGCAACATTGCATTGTTGGTGTCACCATCCCGACTCCTCCCACTCCCCCACTTTCCCGTCCCTTCCACACTTCCCTCGCTACTCTCCATCACTTCTTCTCCCCGCCCACATTTATCTACCCCTCTCCCCCACGTCCCCCAGTCCCCCACTTGTGAATTGCCGGCAACAAGACTTAGTCTGTGCTGAGCCGCTCAATAAGAAGGATGTAATGTGGTGTCTTTATTTATTAACGTTGTTTGCTTTTGAGGACGTTATCCTGCTGCTGGATTGTCCTACAGCTGCGTCCTTACCCCACCTTCTCCCACCACCACTTTCTGCTGCCCCTACCACCACTCTTTCCAATCGCGCATGTGTATGTTCGCCTCGAAGTTCGAAGACCGATTGTTCTAGTTCACAATTCTGCCATCAGAAGGATGCTTGATATTGTCCTGCAGTCAACTCCCACCCGCATTGCTGCTTCTACTTTCGCCGATCGTTTGTGTGCATATGTCCACCTTGCTGTGTGCCCTAGCCCACAATACCACTTGAAACTGGCGGGGAACTGTCCTACAGCCACTAACGGAAGAACTCCCTCCCACCGGTGTACAAGTGAAATAGCTGCTAAGGAACTGGTAAACAGATGCATGGTATGAAGGGATATGGCAGCAAACTATCACTGGAATGAAGGAAGAGTTGTCTCCTACCCATCTACAAGTGAAACAGCTGCTGAAAGACTTGTACACAGATACTTGGTAAGAATGGATAGGACAGCAAATTATCACTGAAGAGTAGGAAGAGTTGCCTCCTATCGATCTACAAGTGTACAGATGCTGAGAAACTTCTGCACATAGTAAGAACGGATAGGACAACAAACTATCACTGAAGTGCAGGAAGGCCAAAACATTTTACCACAACTGTTGGAAAATTCTTGACTACTCTAATTACACTTGGAATTGTCGTGAAAAAAACACCACTCGTACATACTGGATCACAATACAATACACACACTAGAAGTTGATAAAAATCATTGTAATAACACAACTACCATAAAAATTGACCTCAAAAGATCTCACCAGGAGAGAGTGACGGCAGCTGCATGTGTCCACATCGATGTGTGGATTCAGACTAAGCAGCTTATAAAATCAGTCTTAACCTTCCAATCTACCTTCTCTCCTTCACCCCCTCGCCCTATAGGTAGCGATTCTGATTTTCCAGGCCTGTTCAAATCTGTCACGGATGGTACACAAAGAGATCCATCTGCTGGCACTGATGTACTGTTCGCAGTCTTCAGAACCCAGTCACAGATGGAGGAAAGACGCAACATCATGTCGATTCCTGCAAGCTGTTAATCATATTTCTTGGAAAGACTGGCTTGCTGGAACAATAGAGAAATACCTGACTGTCATAGATGAGGAACAGAATGGTTGACAGCGGCGTGCTTTCAAACATTTTGGACGGGCGGGCTCAGTCCGAAAGTGGTCCTTGACTAAGTAAAATCAGTCTCACGTACGCAAAACAGTGAAATAATATGTCCCGTGTAAAGGAAATACACACGGATCTTTATGCTAGTCATTTTACTATGCACTGATCAGTCTACTCTGCCCCAACAGGTAGAGGGCAGTGTCCACACTTGCAAGCCTCCACCACTGAATGTGGTTATACCCTGTCATCACTCGCATTTATTCTACTTCTTCAGGTAAACTGCCTGCAGGCTCTCTGGTAGAGGCTTCAGATACTCTGCTGTACCAAATAATACCTTTGTGGATGGGCGTGTGTGTGTTCTTGTATACTGTGGAAGCATGAGATTTCTACCATAGAGATGGCGAAGGAATAGACGGAGGAGGAATTTTACAGATGACACACTCCTCGCGGAGTAACACTCTGCACGTCTGTCTAGTGTTGCCGTTCTTAACAGTTCAATTACTGTAATGTCAGCGGGTTTATTTAAAAAGAAAGTGACTGAATAAACACGAACACACATGTGCTGTATGAAGTATGTAAGACGTATGCTTTGCCGGCGATGGGCGAGGCATGACAGAATCTCTGACCAGAGAGTAGTTTATCGTTAGTTGTTGCTTGTCGCTAGTCTGCGCTTGACTGCGCGAGTCGACAGTAGTAGTCTGGTGTAGTCTGCGTGAGTCGGCGGGAGTCGGCATGCGTCGGCTGTGTGCTCTGGTCGCGACTCTGGTCAGGACTCTGGAGGATGAGTATTGTTGTAGAAGGTAAAGAAGCAGCCTTGCGCATATTTAATAATGTATGTTAATTGTAATTTAGTTTGTTCAGAAAAAAATGCCCCAATAATAATTTTTATAATATAAAGTAACTCTTTTAAAGAAAAGCATTCATTTCAATTTCCAATGCATTATCATTGCTTCCCAGAATCAAAAAAATAAAAAAATATACGCCAGCATTGCACGAAGCTGTGTCGAAAAATGACTAATTAAGAGCATATAGAATTGCAGTTTTATTGAGGTAAGAATTTTTGCCTTTTTTATTCAGAATACAGGGCCGAAGGGCAGCGCTGCTGTCCTCATAAAATTCATCAGGTTACAAAACTTTTTTATTATTTTGGTGTTTAGGAATTTTTCTGTTTCGAACTTGACATTAAATGAGAATAGAATTTTTGTGGTAACATTAAATGTGAATGCATTTCTGTACACAGACTATAAATCGGAGCCAATATTGTTCAGCGGTTACAATATCGGAAAAATTCATTTTAATTATTATTTTTTGTGGCGAGGCTACGCTTGGCCCATTTTCATTTTCATTTTCAATTATTATTTTTGTGGGGAGGTTACAAGTATTTCCATCATGTATTCTCTACGTGTGATTCTTATGCTGGCTACAGCGAATATTGTATCGGCAGAGCTTACCTGTCATTGTGTAGACGTGTAGACTTACGCTTTTAAAATGAATACTGTGACAATGCAAATAGTGGATACAGTACTAAAATCAATGAAATCCCCAGCTAAGTAAGTGTAAACTCACTCTCCAGGTGTCATTTTTGTGCTGGTGTGTCTTGCAAGGGAAATTTCCCATCGCACCCCCCCTCACATTTAGTGGTAAGTGGTAAGATGCCCCTTCAGAAATTGAGTAATACTGCACCATAGGATTGCAAAAGTCAAGACTCCCAAAATGGAAAATGCAACTTCAAAAACGTTAAAAACATCTGATTTCACAGAGCACAGAGAAACTGTGTGATTGTAAAACTACTGCATTCATTTGCTGCAGCTTATGTGATAAGCTATTATGTTTTCATCATTCCCTTGGGAGTGATCACATTCACATTCATATGAACACCTATGTCGGGCAAGTATGCATATCTCACTCACTCACCAGTTGTACAAATTAAGTGTGTCGATAACAAATTCCAGTCATATGACACACGTACTGTCACTAACGCCGTGTATGACACACCAGACGTATTTTCCGGTGAAGGATTTGGTTGATTTGTCGCCTTTTCATCAAACATTAGCAGTTCCCATTCAAAAGACACTCCCTCCCGGTTGCTAATAATAATAGAGTAGTTGTGTAGAATCAACTGACATCATTATGGGTCCCTACCTTACATTTCGCTCTTGCAAACGGATGTTACACCACGAAACAGTCACAAAATGTGAATAAAGCAAACAGAGAAAAAAAAATTTGCCCAAAGATATTTGAACATGGCTCACCCACTTGGCAGTCTAACACTAAAGCCACTTTTTTTTCCTCCACAGCACTTATTTAAGGCAGTCAATTAAAATAAAACAAAGGAAGTCATTTCGACCAAAACTAAAGGGTTAAATCAGAAAAACGTATATGAAGGAATATGGCGTTAATTTTAACGTACCCACATCTTCTTTCCTCCGTCACTTCTACATCGTGTAACATTTAAATCCAAACAAGATTGTCCACAAAGAAGGTGGTATTTCAATTCATCCAACTCCTTGTCGATGAAAAACAAGATGCAGCATACTAGAAGAAAGCTCACGATAACGTGCCATCCTGAGCCACGTCCAATGGGCTGTGGCCATATATTGGGAAAAAGGCACACCCATCCGCGTCATATCCACTCACCATCACGTACTGGACATAATGTCCAACAAGCCACATGATCCCATTGTTCTTCGATCGTGGAAAGAAGGTTGAATAGGGACGCACGAGGATCTCCCCAGAGATAGCCGCCCCCGACGTCATGAGGAGAAAAGCAAGTTGTCGGAGAAGTCATCTCCAATGACCATGACCGCAGGAGATCAACAGATGATATAATCTATCAGGTTCATGGCAACGATTGCAGCGATCCGTTGCACTGAGGCCAATACGAAAAAGTCGCACGTTGGTAGGTACAATATCATGAACACCTTGGTACCACGAGGACGCCACTTCCAGCGGGAAAATCGGGAGGCTAACGTTAGACCAAACAATTTTCCAATTCGTTTCTGGCGACAGTGCTTCCACAGAGGCAATACTATGAGGAATTGGTCAGCGGCTTAGCAGCATTTTTAGGGAGAGATTCGCTTGGGAAAGGATATTTACTCCTAAATAACTGACTTCAAGAAAAAATTCCTTGACGTGTGGTAGTTTATAACCAATCCTACCAATGTCTACTGGAGGTGTTAAACTCGCCGGTCGGATACAGTAATGAAGGCGAGCTGTAAGTGACTGGAGGAGGGGGGGGGAGGGGCACGTAGACATGTTAAGACGGTGCGACGGAACGGATGAATTAGGCAGAAGCCTTAAACCGAATGTCAGGGAGGCCCAAACCTCCCAGCAGACGGAGGAGTGCCATTGCCCCATAACACACACGAAATATAAAGTTGCGCCAGATAAACCTGCCTGTTAAACTTTGCAACTTGCGGTACATCATCGCAGGAACTGGAAAGAGTTGTGCAATAAAATAAGCCTTACTTTAGACATACGTTTCCATGGCCCGGACCTCTTGAAGAAGTGAGAGGGAGCGACGCTCGTGTTCAATAACTGCTCCCTGAATCTTATCCGTGACAGACTTCCTCCAGTTTATCGTAGCCATCTTTAGCGGACAACTGTCAGTTATAATACCTAATGATCGATGTCGGGTGACCTTCAAAGCCCATGGGATTTCAACAGCATCAAATCCTCGCATACTGAGTAAGCGACGTTTATGGTCATTAACCCGCACTCCCGTAAGACGGCAAAAGGCATCCAAAACCTCCTTCGGCAGTGGTATACCATCATGGGTACGGAGAGGAACCATTACGTCATCAGCATGTGCACGAACGGTAAACCTTTCTTCCAACAGCGACCAGCCACCCAGACGAGCAGCTATAGTTCGCAATAAGGGCTCCAGAAACCGCAGGTACAGCAACACAGATAATGGACTCCCTTGATCGACGCCCTGACACACAGCGTTGGGGGGGGGGGGGAAGTAAGATGGCCATTTACGTCAATGGACGCGCGACTACCAGTAATTAGAGAGCTAAACAGCCGTCGTGCAGCATCGTTAACACCAACTTTCGTCAATACTCGCGTAAGAAAGCCATGATTAATGCGGTCGAACGCTTGGTGAAAATCAATGAAAAGCAAAGAGCTTGGCACGGGAATGGTGGGAGGCAATCGAAATTAAATCACGACATTCAGCAATGGGAGTCAGGAGAGTACGACCCAGAAGACAACTTTGATGGCTCGCGATGATGGTGGCCAACAATACCGACAGTCGGCTATTTACCGCTCGCGCCACTATTTTATAATCATAGTTGAAGAGGGTTATCGGGAGGAACTGATCCACAGGCAAACGTCCCGGCTTTTTAGGTATCGGGACAATTTTAGCAATCTTAAAGCTGGGCGGGAGAAGGCCTCCGTGGAATACTTCATTCGCCATAGAAGTTATCGTATCTCCTATTAGTGTCCAAAATCGAATATAAAATTCTTTGGGAAGACTATCGAAGCCAGGCGATTTGCGGGAAGGGGTGGGGGGCGGTGGGGGGGGGGGGGGAGAATGAGCTACAATAACATCATCGTGATTGAATACAGAGGAAAGCTCTTACTGGAGAGCTGGCATAACAACACTACGAGGAGGGAGGTAAAACCAACAGACGGTGGACCGTCTGAATCGACTTCATTATATAGTTCGGAAAAGTACTGGTAAAGTTCACGCACGATATCAGATTGGGAGAACCACTCACAACCATCTAGAGAACGAATGGTAGTAAGACACGTCCTTTGACAACGCTTATGAAGCCGAAGAAGATGGTAGAAGTCAACTCATCCTGTACGATTGAACGAGGCTGAGAACGCAATCAGACATAATCCATTTGCCTACTTTCGAGATGTAGAAGTTTTGCCTTCACACGGTGGATGTCGACGACTCTCAAGGGGGCATCACGAGCTTTATCGTAAAGATCGCGAATGAGAGCATAATAAAATTCCCTAGTTCGCCTTATTTCAGCCGCTTTTTCAGCGCTAAAATGCTTGAGTGTATTTCGAATTCGGGGTTTAGCAAAGGTTACCCACCATTCTAAAAGTGAGGGATAACGTGCCTGGGAGGGTTTATCCGCCGCCATACGTCTGCGATGATGCCTTCCACAGACGGGTCCGTGAGATGTAAAGTGTTTACCTTCCATGAAGGGCGCGAAAGATGGACTCGCTGCGGGATGCGGTTAAGTCATTGAAACAGCACAATGATCAGTGAATCTGGCAGGAATTACATAAATCGATGGAAGCTAACTACATATGAGGGCAGATAAATAAAAGCGGTCCCGTCACCACCTTGAAAGAGCTGTAAAAAACGTAAACCGCACCAATGTAGGGTATCTGCAAACCCAAGCATCTTGGAGATGCAAAGACGTCACCATATCATTAAGTTCACGACAATATTTATAATTGGCGGTCTGATCTACACGACGTAATACGCTGTTAAAACCGCCCTGTAACATAACCTCGCGCGGCTTCCGTCGGAGTAAATAAACAACTTCTTCCTTATAAAACCGCGCGCGATCGTATGAACGACCGCATCCAGACGGAGCGCAAAGAAAAATTAAGGTAAAGAAACTACAGCCTATACTGCGACCATAATCTAGCGTTTCGAAGTCCGTCAGCGGGATTCCATCTCGATAAAGTAAAGCCATACCGGTAGAATTTTCAGGTGCGACATTGAAAAACATAGAGTTTCCAAGAACACAAAACACATCAAATAATACCTCTTGTAAACAAACGATATCAGCTTGGGAATCGTAAATAAACTGGCGTAACGCGGCAATCCGTAATTGGGAACATATCCTATTATCATTGAGGCTTAGAAATGTATGTGGTTGCATACGTTAGCACATCTGAGATCAATGAAACAGCACTACGGAAAGTGCACTTGTCAGGTCCTCCTCAGTGTCCGGAGGCGGTGGAAACAAGGTATAATCTTAATCCCCCCAACCGGAAGCCGAGGAATCCTCATTTTTCTTTTTACGACGCGCCGCTGCACGTGCAGGTTGAAAACACTGCTTCACACCACTCCGTGAAAACATACACTCTTGATATGGAAGGGTTGGGGGCACGCCAAGATCCTATCTGACAGAGGAGCCATCGCCACTGCACTCATCGGAAATCGGGGAGCACAACTCAGAACGACTAACAGCAACATCAGGTACAGAAGAGACGGGCAATGCTGTGCCGCTGTCGGATGGCATCACTTTATCATCAGGAGGAGAACCCGTAGAATCCTGTTCCTCCGACGTCTCAGCGTGGAGGAGGGGTGGTATTTCACTGGGACACTGGCCAGCAGGCGACATCTCTGTGGGAACATCTGAACTCACGGGAACCGCCACGTCAACGGGTGATGTAGGGGACGCAGATTCAACACATATTCCAACACCAACAGAAGCAGCTACATCATCTCTGGTAATACTGGAATCATAATTAACGTCAGTAGACAACTCATTACTGCCAGAAGGTACAACCTCTGTCATCGACATATCAGAAGAACGAGACTGGAGTGGGGCGTCCTCGAAATCTGTACCGTTCTCAGTCCGCCGGGGTTTAACTTGCGCTGCAGGAGTCGTCGTCCCCTCATGGACAGAGGCCGCACTGGGACGCGCCGGTAACGGTGGAAATTCGGGAGGAGTAGGGGGTAAAGTTGCCTTACATCGCTTAAAGCTGGAGATTGACTGCGATGACACTATGTCTCCTAATGGTAAAGGAAGACGTTTTGGATAAGACGACGTCAGAACAGTAGTACGGCGCGGACAGTCGGATCTGATATGACCGCTTTCGTTACAGAGAAAACAAGTTCCTTCTTGCCCTGCATACGTAACATGGATCCGGTAACCACAAACAGTTAAGTGGGAAGGAATGTTCTTTTTAACGCACATGTCCACAGTCCGAATACCATTATAACACTTGAAGCGATGCCGTATTACTCCAAACGGAGGCAAAGTTGTGTCAAGAAATAAATGGTTCAAATGGCTCTGAGCACTATGGGACTCAACATCTTAGGTCATAAGTCCCCTAGAACTTAGAACTACTTAAACCTAACTAACCTAAGGACATCACACACACCCATGCTCGAGGCAGGATTCGAACCTGCGACCGTAGCAGTCCCGCGTGTCAAGAAATGAATCGTCCAATTCAGGAGGAAGGTTATAAGTTCTAGCCGGAGTATACTCGAGTGCCGCATTTTCAGGGAACCATCTTGATGTGTAAACAACACTTTAGAACCAACCAGGGAGAGAAGCCGTTCTACTTGAACGGGATCATAAAACTTTACAAAGAATGCATACAAATCAGAATGAAAGAAAGCAGTATCTACGTGATCAGGTGTAACACGGATAACATCAGCTAACCAATCTTGATTTTCTAAAGAGCCAGGTTGAACACGACGCGTACTCTTGTCAAAACTGAAACACTGAAACGAACAGCAGCACGGCGAGGAACAGACTTAGGAGACTCGACAGACACCACGGCGCGGGCAGAAAACACCGCCGCCAAGAGACAAACGACAACAAACTCTGCTACCCAACTATGATGTGACTCCGGCCGATACACCAACAAGACAATAACTTCAACACAAGCGGCGCTGCGGCACAGGCGGAAGTTAACTACAACCTGCTCGCTCGACGCGCAAGACGACACTGCCACTTAACCACGACGCCATTTCTATTCTCTGTTGCTCTGTATTGCACTTCTGTCCTTGGAGCGTTCACTGTTTCATTTTTGCTTTTTTTTTTTTGTTCCTGTTTTCATGCCTGATCTGTGTTCAGCTTTTGAAGGGCTGTCCATTGGGCACTCTTGCCACTAAATCTGAGGAGTGTGTGATGGGGAGTGTCCTTTGTTAGGAGGAGAGAGACACAATCCTCTCATTAGTGAGCAACTAATAAAAAACACAATAACAATGACTAATTACGCTACTAGTGCATCACGGCCTTGGTTCTACAGGAAGATGAAACACTGTAATAACATCACACAATTATCGAGAATAAACTTCATGACAGCAGCGCATGCGTCTTCATCTCAAAGTGTGGAAACAGAATAAGCAGTTTAGAACCAGTCTTACCTTCACCTACTCTCCTACTTCCCCTCCTCCTTCGCTGCCGGCCGGAGTGGCCGTGCGGTTCTAGGCGCTACAGTCTGGAACCGAGCGACCGCTGCGGTCACAGGTTCGAATCCTGCCTCGGGCATGGATGTGTGTGATGTCCTTAGGTTAGTTAGGTTTCATTAGTTCTAAGTTCTAGGCGACTGATGACCTCAAAAGTTAAGTCGCATAGTGCTCAGAGCCATTTGAACCTCCTTCGCTGCCCCCCTCCCCCCGGGGCCCATAGATAGGGATACTGATTTTCTAGGCCTGTTCTAATCTGTCCCTGATGGTCCTCAGAGATGCATCTACTGACGATGGTCTATTTTGGTTGGTGTTGGTTTCACAGTGATACGCTGTTACGGATCTGCAGAAATCAAATGCATCTGTCGAAAATGCTAACCCCTGGAACAATAGTGAAATATTTGACTATTCGGTGTGGATGGCGCAAAGACAACTCTCAAGAAGAAGAATGGTAAACAGCATGCTCGGCTATTGAGGTCTCTGTGAGTTACTGCTACTCAGTACACTATCGCTGCCAGTCGTGGTGGCCAAGCGGTTAAAGGCGCTACAGTCTGGAACCGCGCGGCCGCTACGGTCGCAGGTTCGAATCCTGCCTCGGGCATGGATGTGTGTGATGTCCTTAGGTTAGTTAGGTTTAATTAGTTCTAAGTTCTAGGCGACTCATGACCGCAGAAGTTAAGTCGCATAGTGCTCAGAGCCATTTGAACACTATCGCTGATCACCCTTGGTGCACACAGCTGCTTGCAGCAGCCTCTATAGCTCACACACTCTCGTAGCCTCCAAGCACACAAAATTAATGTCTGTGGTAGTCTTGTAAATAGATTGTCATGCATGTGGATGCTACAACATTTCAGATTCACAACTGGCGCCTGTACTGGAAGAAGACCATATCCCATCTCGATAGACTATCCATCACAATACAGGAGTCTTTTGTTGTTGTTTCACAAGCAGTTTGATACTTTTTTTTGTTGGAACTTATCCAATTGGTGTATGACTACAGCTTTTTACACTACCATACCTTTTGTTTTTGTGTCATGGCTCTGGGATCTGCATCAAGTGCTAAACTGACATTGACACGTTCCGATACTCTCACAGAAAGGTGAACAGTGCAGGATGTAAGGTAAACTGCTCCCACAGCACACAGGATGGTTGAAATAAAAGACAGAGATGGTGTTTCTTATTGACAAAAATATGAAAGACATTGCAACATATGGAAACGGGAAGAGTTTACAGCGTTGTGGAGCATTTCCTGACAGTTGTCCAAAGCTGATGACCTCTACAATTCATCTCATGTTCCTCAGTGGTGGGTTAACAGATGTGTTGGTGTTCCATTTTCAAACAGATCAAGAGCACTGATTCCTCATTTTGGTGTTGTGTATTGCATCCAGACATTCGACCACTGTTTCAGTATCCTATGTGGTGGTCATTCTGACCTTCAAATCTGTGGAAACTGCGTCTTTCATTTTTATTACATACAAGGGAGCAGAACTTAAACTCCTTAGCTAAAGAGGATTGTATTACCAGCTTCTGGGCTGCAATAGTCAACTGCAGAATGGATAGCGTGTTTCACCAAATGCAAAAATAATCGTTTTTAACTCTAACAATCAGTATTTACAATGTGTTACTCTGTACTCTCTATCAATCACAACCATGTAGTGTTAGCAATAAAATACCTATAAATTACCTTACACAACAGTTGCTGTATTGTTTTCACAACATTCTCTAGTATGCCTACTGAGGTATTAGGAATATATGCAAGTTGACTGCTCTCTTGCATGCTCTCCTAGAAAAAAGAAACCTGCCTCAAATTGACATGGATCTGCCTTAAAATATGATAAAAAGTAGGTGGAGTAATCAGTTAAGAGGAGTTGTAGTGAAGCAGAGATAGGGAGGTGTTGTGATAGATCATTTATTGCACATTTAACCATTTTCTTTTGTCCATTGTTCTCTCAAGCTGTATCAATCGTATGGTGTAACCTGCATTCGACTCGTATACAGTTACATATACTGGGTGTGACTTAGAGCGATATCTACGTGCAGTGGTTAACAGTAGACCTCTCCATACCACAGTCACCAGAGGGAATCCAACGCATGTATGATTCATCATGTCCCCAAAACCATTAGAAAACCTATTTCAGCACCCTCCTCTTGATGAACGAAGATGCATACAAAGTACTCGATTTCCATGCCACATCTTGAACACAAATGGAGTTTACAGTTTCATAACTACAGTGATAATAAGTCAGCGGCAGGGGTTTGTGAGTTTCTGCAATCCCTGTGTATACATTTGCTTGGCAGTTAATGTATGTGGAAGTGGCTGTGTTCCGTTCATGGAGTTAGTGCAGCATGGCACGTAATTTCACATATGAAACACTGGTGCTATGTATTTGCCTGTTTCCTCTTAATATGCCGTTGTTTCATGCATTTTACATTATTGAACATCATTTTGTAGGACAGATGCGAGCATAACATAATTTCCAAGCTGTAATCGGACACGAGTAGTGGGCGCTATACACTGTAAACGTAAATAAAGCATTCGACTATTAACATTGTATTCCACGACTAATATATCGGAAACCGCATTGCTTTAAGATTATAGCATAAGTGCAGAACCATGTAGCTTTAGGTGTGTGTGTTTGTCTTCCATGACCATTTCTCTCTTTCCTACACCTTCTCGGTTGTTGTTGTGGTCTCCTGTCCGTAGACTGATTCGATGCCGGTCTCCATGCTACTCTATCCTGTGCAAGCTTCTTCATCTCCCAGTACCTACTGCAACCTACATCTTTCTCAATCTGTTTAGTTTATTCATCTCTTGGTCTCCCTCTACGATTTTTACCCTCCACACTGCCCTCCAATACTAAATTGGTGATCCCTTGATGCCTCAGAATATGCCCTACCAACCGATCACATCTTCTAGTCAAGTTGTGCCACAAATTTCTCTTCTCTCCAATTGTATTCAATACTTCCTCATTAGTTATGTGGTCTACCCATCTAATCTTCAGCATTCTTCCGTAGCACAACATTCCTAAAGCTTCTATTCTCTTCTTGTCCAAAATATTTATCGTCCACGTTTCACTTCCATACATAGCTACACTCCATGCAAATACTTTCAGAAACGACTTCCTGACACTTAAATCTATACTCGATGTTAACAAATTTCTCTTCTTCAGAAACGCTTTCCTTGCCGTAGCCAGTCTACATTTTATATACTCTCAACTTCAACCATCATCAGTTATTTTGCTCCCCAAATAGCAAAACTCATTTACCACTTTAAGCGTCTCATTTCCTAATCTAATTCCCGCAGCATCACCAGATTTAATTCGACTACATTCCATTATCTTCGTTTTGCTTTTGTTGATGTTCATCTTATATCTTCCTTTCAACACACTGTCCATTCCGTTCAGCTGCTCTTCCATGTCCTTTGCTGTCTCTGACAGAATTACAATGTCATCGGCGAACCTTAAAGTTTTTATTTCTTCTCCATGGATTTTAATACCTACTCCGAATTTTTCTTTTGTTTCCTTTACTGCTTGCTCAATATACATATTGAATAACATCGGGGATAGGCTACAACCCAGTCACCCTTCCTAACCACTGCTTCCCTTTCATGCCCCTCGACTCTTACAACTGCCATCTGGTTTCTATACAAATTGTAAATAACCTTACGCTCCCTGTATTTTACCCCTGCCACCTTCAGAATTTGAAAGAGAGTATTCCAGTCAACATTGTCAAAAGCTTTCTCTAAGTCTACAAATACTAGAAACGTAGGTTTGCCTTTCCTTAATCTAGCTTCTAAGATAAGCCTCGCGTGTTCCAACATTTCTACGGAATCCAAACTGATCTTCCCCAAGGTCAGCTTCTACCAGTTTTTCCATTCGTCTGTAGATAATACGCGTTAGTATTTTGCAGCTGTGGCTTATTAAACTGATAGTTCGGTAATTTTCACATCTGTCAACACCTGCTTTTTTTGGACTGCAATTATTGTATTCTTCTTGAAATCTGGGGGTATTTCGCCTGTCTCATACACCTTCCTCACTAGGTGGTAGAGTTTTGTTAGGCCTGGCTCTCCCAAGGCTGTCAGTAGTTGTAATGGAATGTTGTCTAGTCCCGGGGACTTTTTTCGACTTAGGTCTTTCAGTGCTCTGTCAAACTCTTCACGCAGTATCGTATCTCCCATTTCATGTTCATCTACATCCTCTTCCATTTCTATAATATTGTCCTCAAGTACATCGGTATGGACTCCAAACACAAGTGCTTTACATAAAACGTTTCAAACTTCTTCCATCTGGAGCACCATCGTGCATAAACCGTATGTTTCTTCTTCTCCTTAACCGTCTGTTATACCACCACAACACTTTAAAAATATATCAGCTCATATCTATTACACACCAATAAGGAGTGCTGGCCTCCTCAGCATGCATGCATCTGGAGACATCATGTGTACCTGTATGGGTGACGTGAGTAAGATTGGTATGGAACAGTCTTTGAAGAACGGCAGTTCAGTATTGCAAATACTAGTCTACATCACTAGCGTGGGTCGGTTGTGCAAGTTTCGAACACACATTACGCTCTTTGCGAAAGAAACTATTGAAGTCTATTGATTACATGGAACCCAGCTCATTCTGTCCCTTCACGAGACGTCGAACGTAGCATTTATAGTACCCTTCTACTTCTGGTCAGTTCCAAATTAAATCAGAGGGAATATTGTAAGGAGGGTTGGTTAAAGAGAGAGGAACACTTGAAAGATGCATAAAGAGACCATCTAGAGTTTTGCTCAGGATCCTTAGCCGATATATTCATTGAAGGGGCAGCTCGTTTAGAAATAGATGGCAGTGTGCTGTTATAGATGTGATTTGTTTGTCGGGATGTTAATCATCAAACGTGTTCGTAATATCTTTCAACCTCCGACTTTGTGTCTCCCATCCACATATGGCAAGGTGATCAATCCTAATAACGTCTTACCGAATTTATAAAGCGTTTTGGCTGAGGAACACCTCCTCTGTGCTGCTAGCTATTTCCCACACTAACGAAAGTATTTGTTTCATGTGATGGAGGAAGTGTAACAGGGTTCAAATTTGTGCACATGTATACCAATCGCAAAGCAATGGATATGGTGGTTTAGCAGTGATACAGAAATTGAGAACTATTGTACTATTGGCTGATAGCATCACGAGACGTTTCATTGATCACGAGACGTTTCATTGATTTGGCAATTCGTCGATAGCAGTGGCCTGGAACTCGAGTAACTGGGCAAAATGCGTTGAAATTACGGAAGACCTGTTAAAATGGCGAAAAATGATGGAAAATACATAAACTTGAGGAAAATTCGACAAAAATGTGGAGGATTGAGGATACTTGCACAGAAGCCTCAATGTAAGAAAATCATTTCATTCATCGACCAGTGCGATTGAGTACTGACGGTACATCCTAACTGTGCTCTAAGGGTTTAAGTCATGCAGAATGCCCATTGGTTCCATTTGCATTTATGTATTGTAAGGCACAAAAATTACAGATGCAGTGTCCAGAGATTTGGAGATCAGGATGACCAGCACCTAGAAAACTGAAATAGTGATCTTACACCTGGGTGCAACACGCACCACCAAAATGAGGAAGCAATACTCTTGGTCTCTTCAGGAATGAATACGAAAACATCTACTTACCGTCAATGTGGAACTTGAGATTAAATGTAGAGGTCATAAACTTTGGACAACTGTTTGGAAAAGCTCCACAATGCTGCAAAATCTTCCAGTTTCAATACACTGTGACGTCTTGTATATTTCTGTCAATAAGAAAAACCGCCTGTGTTTTACGTCAATCATCCTTTGTGTTGTGAGAGCAGCTTACCTTACACCTTGTCCTGCTTTCTGTGAGAGGCATTGCATAGAAATGTGTTAATGTTGGTTTAATACCACTGACCGACCAAGCAGAATACCTGCAGTGGATCTCTTTGTGTACCATCAGTGACAGGTTAGAACAGGATGGAAAACCAGTATCCCTACCTATGGAGGAAGGAGTGGGAGGGAGGAGAGGAGGTATGACTGGTTGTAAGCTGCTTGGGCTCTATCCTCACATCGAGGTGAAGACATCTGCATGTTCTGTTCTGGTGGAAGGTCCTTTTTTTTTTTTTTTTGCACTCACACTGTAATAAAAGCAATGCTATTGTCCTTTTTTTGCTTTAATCAAAGACATATAGCAGCAAATATTGTACGTGTGATTATCAGTGTCATAAAGGTTTAATTACCACCACGAAGGAAAAAGTTACGTAATTAATGGATTCTTTGTTTGTAGGTAGACCTACATGACTGCAGTCCTATTACGCACTGAAATACCCGCGCCGAAGTACCATCGCAGACGTCTGTGGGAACCAAAACTGGATGGAGTAGCACAGTGATTAAGTGAAGTATCAGGCAATAATTCGTTTTCTGAATTGTAGGGGAAAACGCTGAAACAATCCAGGATGAGTTGGTGAGTGTACGTGAAAAGTGCATCATGATAAGAACTGAGGTTAGGTGTTGCAAACGCTTCCAGTGTGGTCAACGAAGTCCGAATGACGAAGAGCGACGTGGCAAACCATCTCTCTGTAAAGAACCGGGAATAACTAGAGAGGTTTGATCCAGGTTGTTGAAGATCAGCGTATGGCATCTACGCGTTAGTGAAAAAAGTGAAAATCAGTTAATTGTCTGAGACCTAACTTTCTCCTGGCGTATATTACGGGAATGTAGCCGAGTGACGTCGTCGACAACCATCGATATTTCTACAGGAGTGCACCCTGCCATTTTCAGTGCATAGCTGTGGCAAGTAAGCTCTGTGGAAGGTAACTTAAAACCTCGGCTCTCAGAGAAACTCCGGAAAATTAACACTCACGCACACTGTAAACACTAGCGCCATTACTAACCAAAGATGACCGAAGTCAGAAGTTATCAATAGTGAAATTAATAGTCAACGGGCGAGGTAGCATTAACGGAACCTCTGTTTCTTGACAAGGGAGAGGCCAGGATTCCATGCAGAATTTAAACAAAAACCGCCGTCTCTATAAGGTTACTCGCTAATTTAATTTCAACACCTATGCCAGTAGCTACAGGTGGATGCCAGAATCTTCCATAGGATGACTGGTGCCATGACAATGTTCTGCAATGGCGGATCTGCTCGGCTGGTGTAAGCGTTCGCGCAGCTTATGCTCAGTACATCGTCCTCCTCAGTTGTGATAGACTGACCAACATACAGTACGACATGAGGTTTTAAATTCTCTTACACAGCGCTTACATGCTCAGTTATGCCTTGAAAATTACAGGCAGTGTTCCTGTCGAAATATCAGCGATTGTCGATGACGTCACCCGGCAGCATTTCCGTAAGTTATTTGAACAGTCATGGATCATTTGCTAATATCTTACACGGTATCTTCAAAAGACATCTTGAACATGGCATAGTGGCCACCCAGCCCGCTGGGTTCCGTAACTATGGAAGGTGGCTACACTGAGTCACAGCGCCAGAGATTGCGCCCAAGATTACTATTCCGCCGCCTCCACTGGTGCAGTAGTAGTCCTGAGGTTGCCGTGGGCAGTACTTGTTGAGAGGATGTCGAGAGCAGTTCTAGTTCAGGGGATGTCGTGTGCAGTTGTTGTTCTGTTGGGCGAGAGCGTAGATGCTGTTCGGTTGGTGTAATGTAAAGATGGAAGATGTTGCAATGATCACAGTGTATTTTTCGTCAATATATATGGAGGTAACAAAAAAATAATTATTTCACATTTCCTTAATGACAATGCCTCTTGGTCACAGGTTCAGTCAACAAAGCATCCGGCTCATGTTCATGTATTAGACTTGTAATTCTGGTTTCTATGTGCAACTATAGTATTTCTGGTTTTCAATTAGTTCATTGTAAATGGTGTTTAAAATTTCTTGTCGTATTGAGGAAGAACCGTGCCAGGTACATGTACGTTGAATCACACTACCACACACAGAACAGTTACATTTCTGCTTTGTTGTTTCGTAGCTTTTATAGTTGCAGGGGACAAAATTAATCAATTGTGTTAACGGAAATTTCCCTTCATTCTTTGTTGTTATTTTATGGAGTCAGATTGCGTAATAATACTACTCAGGGCCAACCAGCTACGAGACTTTGTAACCGGATACACAGCTACTAAAATTATTGCATAATCATTAAGCCCCATGCAACTGCTCACAATCTTTCAAAAAGCCCACCAAACCGCTGCAGCAGCTGTCAACAATCCGATCCAAACGACTTCCTTATCCTCCTAATCACCATGTACAAGTGCTGTGTGTATCACTATGTGCCCGTGATAAAGGAGCATGGCGGCCAATGGAAACAGGTAGATTAACCATTACCGAGAAAGGCGAAGATCAACAATTGTTCTGTAAGTTGATGATGAGTGCTTTTGGAACTGCCAGGGCATGATGCTAACATACCACACTCGTAAGAGGCAAACTGTCTCAGAAGCATGCTTTCGGATTCTCCTGACGAGGTTACGGAATGCTGTCAAGGCGAGGCCTCGTGGGATGCTGTCTTTTTGCTCCCCAATAACCACTCTCCCCAACACCTCCATCCCCCAGCTCATTCTGAACAGCTCACAGTCACACATGTTTTTTCTTTGCGCTGTCAAATCTTGCCCCACCACACATTATCCCTGTATGTAGCACCCAGTGACCTCTTCGATTTACCACAAGTGAAAAAACCATTGTTTGGCAGGCATTTCCAGAATGACGACGAAATGATTTTCGAGATGTAACGTTTCCTGATTATTCAAAATGAAGCTTTCTACAAACAAGGGCGCTGCCGGGTGTTCGGTCGTTGGGAAAAATCCGTCGAATTTAAAGTTGAATATGTAGAGAAGAAATGACGCTGTTACTAAGTTTCATGCTTGCAGCTTTTTTTCTTTTATTCTCTCTATATTTTAGAGACGATAATTAAAACATTATAACAACGCTTCGCAGCTCATACTTCGAACGGTGCCAAACTTAAGGATAAAAATAATTTCCACATAGTGTGTCACTGCTGTTATGGCGGCTTCTGCCACCGAATGTATCAGGATGACCAAATGTAGCGGGAAGACACTGTAGTGGGACGCGAAAATGAAGCGTCACCCATCCACCAGTTTGCAGGTGAATATAAGTTTAATTTAGTGCTTTGTTTATGTATTTTTGTAATCTTTGTAATTGTTGTGAATTATCTAAAGTTTTGTATTTATTTTTTATGTTTCATGTACGGAGAGGGCGGCGCAACGAACGGAGACAGCATCTTCACTGCCGGGACCAGAGAGAAAATTGCTGGCCACTGTACGTCGCGGGTCGACAGCCAAAGAGCAACAGAAGATCCTGAAACCGAGTTGTTGCGTCGTGTTTCTAAAAATTGAAAAAATAAGAATTTTTAATGTTTCTACAACAATGACGTCATAGAGAGTTTAATCATGTTGTAAATGTTCAGTCCTGTCTTGTCAAGGCTCAGGTTCACGTCTATATGTAGGAAGGTAATAAACTAGTGGATGCTACTAAAGTTTAAATACGTGTTCCGAGAATTTATTTATGAAGAATTATGTTAATGAATTACTAATTTATTTGACAAGATTATAAATTTTGACAACGTTCGTCGCGAGTTTGAGTCTCGAAAGTTTATTCAATGTGGTTCTAATATTTATTAAATCAGATAACTTGCATTAATATAATTTCTGAGAAGAAACAAAACGACATCTAAATTGAAAAAAGTTTGCGCAAAGCAATTGGACTGAGTGACGTAATTCTGCGCATACGACTCAAATGATGATGTTTTAATTACAGTTTCGTTCAAGAACCATTCAGAGATAATTTTAAAAAGAATTTAAATAATTTTGAAGTGTGTTGTAACTGAGGTAGGTAACGAAGTCTGCAAATGGTCATATGTCAAAAGAAAATCCTTTATACAAAACTATACGTCGTTACACTACACCGTGGCGACCTTATAAACAGGACTTGTGTGCAACTAAGACACACAGGTACGAAACAAAACATCAAGAGTCCTTCGGGAGTCAACGCGAGTTTTCGTGGAGCCTTCACCAGCCAGCGGCGACTTCGCGGGGGTGGGCATCTGACGGAGCGCAGCCAAGCAGTACGGTCACGCAGTTATTCCACGAGAAGGCGCATCTGTTGGGCAGCAGCTGAACGCTGCAAACCCCGACAACCTTTTTCTCCCTAAACTAACAGGCCCAATACGTCAGCTGGGGAGCGTTCCTCCGGCTGGTATTAGAGGTGTTGCTGAGGGCTTCGTATGTCTACGGTGGGGCCGGGCGTGGTTGCAGCCAGTGACGTCTCCGGTGTTCGACTCAGCGTCCTGCCGGTTGTGGAAGTGGCGTCGCAACATCTCAGCGGCTGCATAGACGGCTGTTACATCTGCAGCCCATAGCAGCACACTGATCACCGAGAACTACAAACTACAATATTAGAGTCCGGTGAGTCTGTTTTAAGTTGGAAGTGGAGTGTTGTACATAGGGAGTGTGCTGATAATAGGATTGTTGATTACAAGTCTGCGTGTGTAACTAGTTAATATCTTACAATAATGTCGGGAAGTGAAATGTCAGACGAAGAGCGATCTGTGTCCGATAGGAGCATGAGATCCCTTTTTAGGGCGATCGCTAAATTGAAACAATCTAACGAAGAATCTACTGCTAGATTAAAAGAGGAATTAAAACAATCTAACGAAGAATCTACTGCTAGATTAAAAGAGGAACTAAAACAGGAATTAAAACAGTCTAACGAAGAATCTACTGCTAGATTAAAAGAGGAACTAAAACAGGAAATAAAACGATCTAACGAGGAATCTACTGCTAGATTAAAAGATGAACTAAAACGGGAATTAAAACAGTCTACCGAAGAATCTACTACTAGATTAAAAGGGGAGCTGACAAAATCTACAGACAGGTTACAGGAACACCTTAATGAAACCAGTCGAGAATTAAGTGATAAAATAGAGGCTTCTAAAGTTGAAATGCAGGAAAAACTAGTAGGACTTAGTAATAAGATTGCTGATAATTGTAAAAGGTTAGAAGAACATATCCAGGAATCGCGTGAGGAAAAAGCTCGCATGTGAAATGATATTACTGACTTAACCAAGAGACTAGATAATGAAATAGAGAAAAATAACGATAAGTTACGAGATGAATTTTCTATGCAAACAGAAACTGTTCGTAGAGAATTATTAGAATCTATTAAAGAGGTTTCTACCAAACCTGTAGAGATTTCTTCAATAGATAATGTAGAATTAGAGACTTTAACTCATCGAGTAGATAAAGATCTTACTGAAATAGAAAACATGAAATTTTTAATTACCGAAATATGCAGTAACCTTGAGACTTCCAAACATTGACGAAGGTACAGAGCGTTCACATCGTGAACACAGTGAAGAATCGATATTAGCTAACCGCGTATCCAGTACAGAAATGCGAATACAGGAAATTACTAAACGGTTATCGGACTTTGATAATAATGTAAACATTTCAAGTAGTAGAAGCAATAACGTAATCAGAGACGACAGTCGCATCGTGTTTGCTAGCTCAGACGACAACAACATAAATAAAGAAATCACGGCTAGCAAATCCGACGCAACTCCGTCTCTGCAATCTAAACAAAATCCAACTATGTCTCTCGCAGAATGTTGGGATGATATAACGACAAATTCAAATGTAGCAAGTCGATTTCCTGTATTCAAACCAGGAGGCGAACTTCACCCTATAATCTTTATAAAATCTTTTGAAACTTCATTATCTCCTAAATGGAGTAATGAAAAACGGATTCAATTTGTAATAGGACATTTAGAAGCAGAAGCTGCGGAATGGGCAGTACTGCATAGAACTGAATTTAGGGACTGGGATGATTTTGTTAAGCAGTTTAAACAAAATTATTGGTCAAGAGGAAAACAACAACACTTAACTTTAGTGTTGTTAGACCCTCCTCCATATTCTAAACGGTGGGGAGGTTATAGGAATTATTTCGAATGACATTTAAACCGTGCTAAATTAATCGACGAACCAATTATTGAAAGTCATCTAATACGAGTCCTAATTAGTAGGTTACCGTATTATGTAAAGGAAAGAATGATAGAAAGGGAATGGTCACAACCTTGCGAATTATTAGGATATTTAGAACAGTTAGATATACTTAATAGAGAACGGGAAGCCGAGAAATTTAGATTTGGTAGAAATGATAATCCTCGAAATAATAATAATTCAGAACCACGAAAATTTAACAACAACAATCTTAGCCAGTTTTGTTATATAAAACATCAATCTAAAGATAAAGAGAGCCAACAAAATCGTGGTAATAACTCTAAAATGCGGAAATTACACAATAACGATAATGAGATAAATCATCCTCAAGTAATTAATGAAGGGCAAGTTGTAGGTGACGTTATCATAGAAAGTTCGGAAAACTAGTAAAGTCCTTTAGTACGGGTCGACTAAAGGGAACTGTTAATCAAAATTTTACAAGACCCAATTGCAATTTATCATTAAGCTGCCAAAAGGAAGGTGATTGGCAACAAGATTTACTTCAGGAAGACAATCAGATAAGGGAGAATATAGCTTATAAACCCGTTATTAAAGGTTATATTAAAGATACCGAAGTAAATATTATAATCGATTCGGGTAGCGAAGTAAGTATTTTATCTAAAGAATTATTTCAATTTAAAAGAAAATATTGGAATTTCCCAACCTTACCTGTAACTGGGGTGAAAATTATAGGAGTTACTGGTAAAAGAAGTCAAAATATTACTGTGGAAGTTTATTTAACGTTTGAAATTTCCAAACAATTAATTTCCAAACAATTAATTGCTCACCCTGTACTTGTCGTAGCCAACTTAAATGTGGCCATAATTTTAGGTATAGATTGTCTGTGTAAATATAAAGCTACATTAGATTTTAAAGACTCTTCCTTAACCATTCATAAGGAGGCATGTGCTTTTAAAGTGAGGTTTTCTAATAATCAAGTACCTGAAAATTGCTACGAATCCTTACAGATTAAGTACACACAGACTATGAACCTACTAATAGATTCTAGTGATCTTGAATATGAAGTATACCAATGCGAGGCTAGTAATACTATCGAAACCGAAGTGAAAGAAAAATGTTATTCTACGAATTGTCTATCCGAACAAGAAAAGGAAGAGTTGGAATCTTTATTGTTAGAATTTAGAGCTGTCTTCTCAGATGAACCGGGGAGAATAATAGATTACGTTTGTAAACTTAAGATTAAAGATCAAAAACCATTCTTTAAGAAACCTTATCCTATTCCAGTACAATTCAAAGAACCGGCTAGTACAGAAATAAGTAAGATGCTAGAACAAAATATTATCGAACGATCATGTAGTGCTTTTAACAGTCCTTTGTGGGTAGTTAAGAAAGCTACTGGTGGGGTACGACTGGTTCTGGATGCTCGTGAATTAAACAAAATTATAGAGATGGAAAGAGACAGACCTATTCCTATGGAGGTCGTACTTCTTAAGATTGCTGGTTCTCGTTATATGAGTACAATGGATTTAACTGCTAGCTACCATCAAGTAATATTACACCCGGATTCACGGCAATATACGGCTTTTCTTTTTGAAGGCAGATCATATCAGTTCCAAGTTCTACCTTTTGGACTTAATATATCAGTGTCAACTTTCATTAGGGCATTAGATTCTGCTTTGGGTCAGCAATTATTACAAAAGATTATTTTATATGTAGATGATATTTTGGTAGCCACTAAAACGTGGGAAGAACACGTAACTATATTACGGGAATTGTTTGACCGTTTAATTGACAGAGGAATTACTTTAAAATTATCTAAGTCTTACTTCGGAAAGGAGGAAGTGAGATTTTGGGGGCATATAGTGAACAGTAAAGGTATTAGGCCAGACCCAGCACGTATTGAAGCTATTGCTCGATGCCCGAGTCCTAGAAATCGGAAACAACTGAAATCATTCTTAGGAATGGTAGGATTTCTGAGAAGATTTCTTCCAGGGCAGGATATTGTTAATCCTAAATTACTGGATTTATTAAAAGAGAAATCAGTATGGCTCTGGGTAAAAGAGGAAGAGGAAGTTTTTATTAAGATAAAAGGAGCGTTAACAGAAGCCAAAATGTTATAGCATCCAGATTTCAATCAGGACTATTGTATGTGTACGGATGCCTCTGATTATGGCGTGTCTTGTGTAATATTCCAAGGTGATCTGACCAATGAAAAGTGATTATATTAGCCTATTGGATTCGCTAGTAGATTTTTAAATAAACATGAAAGAAATTATTTTGTAACCGAGAAGGAAGCTCTCGCAGTGGTATGGGGTTTTCAAAGATTTAGAGGATTATTAATTGGAAGAAAAACAATTGTATATACTGATCATCAGGCTTTAACCCTTTTGAACAATTGTCTGTTACTTCACCGTAGATTATTACGTTGGGTATTATGCTTGCAAGAATTTCAGTACGAAATTAGGTATATAAAAGGATCTCAAAATGTAGTTTCGGATGCTTTGTCGAGGCTTCCAGTAGGAATGGAGAATATTAACATTGCAGAAGAACCAGGAACAAATTACCATGTTTATTTCCTTTTAACTCAGGAGAACGAACGTAAGGTGAAACGGATAGTAACTGCTATTAGATGCAATCAAAGAAATGACGATCAATATAGGGAACTTATACAAAACCTTAATAATGGTGACTAAACAGTTAACACCCGGGATGTTGTTATATTTCAACGACTTGTTGTATTGGAAAGCACAGAGGGAACACCAGAGATGGAAAATCTGCATTCCGAAAACTGTTGTGTACGAATTAATTACTTATATTCATGAAGGTTACGAGCATTTTGGAATTCATAAATGTATTAAACATCTAATGAAGTATTATTATTTCAAAAATATGTCCCGTATTGTGAGAAGTATTATTAGGACTTGTGAAACCTGTCAAAAGGTTAAAGTTAATAACAAATCTAAGCGTTATAGATTATATGCTGTAATTCCTCGACGTCTGTGGGATCTACTGTCATTAGATTTCTTCGGCCCTCTGCCTCGTAGTTCAGGAGGATTTACTTATATGTTTGTTGTAATGGAATGTTGGTCCAAACGTGTGAAGCTATATACTTTGAAACCAGCGAATACAGCAAGCGTTATACGCTGTCTTACTCGAAATTACTTTGTTAACTGGGGCATTCCTAAACGACTTATGTCTGACAACGGTAGTGCCTTTATTAGTCAAAAGTTTCAAGATATGATAAAACAGTATGGAATCAAACATATCTTAATTTCGAAATATCACCCTCAAAGTAATTTAGTAGAAAGAGTCATGAAAGAATTAGGACGATTATGTAGAACTTATCGTGCATATAAACATACTCGGTGGGCCAACCTAATGCCTGAATTCGAAATGATATTAAATGAATTGCCTCGTCTAACGACGGGATTATCAACTATAGAAATTTTAGGCAAACGAATTATAGGTGAGCCTTTACTAGCTGCTCTACCTTGGTCACCAGTAAATGAGATCCAACAATGCATTCCAAACGACAAAATTCGCGAACAGATTGTTAAAAATGCTGAACGGAGAATTAAAAGTTATAATCAACAGGCCCTAGAACCCTCATTTCAGGTAGGAGATCTTGTATTAGTACGATCTCATCCTAAAAGTTCGAAGATCAATAAGGAATGTAGAAAATTCTTCTTTATCTTTGAAGGTCCATATGTTGTACATAAGATTGTACATCCCAAAGCGTTACTTCTTATGGAACCTTCATCGGGTGTAATTAAAGGATTATATAGTGTCGATCAAATTAAACCCTTTATTCCTAAATAAGTTAGTATTTAGTATGTGTTACATACGTAAGAGCGTTCATAGTTCATTCATGTGAAGTTTTTCGTGATAGTTACGTGTTATTTTAAAGAAATGACAGGAAGTTTAAACAAGTGTTCTACAATAATCTACCGGTACTTCAAAAAGGGAAAGGTAACTAAAAGGGGATTTATATGGAAGAAAGTTTTGTTATTAGGTCAGAAGGAATTTTGTATATTTTATATTTACTCGGATAGTAGGAACCAAAGGGGATAGCTAATAATTTTAGGGACCATGGGCGTCCAGAGCTATATAGCTCACGAGAACATAACAGAGTGCCTTTGACAGAGATTTGTAATAGTGTTAATATAGAACACACCAAACGGGGCTCTCTCGCTTGTTTCTCCTAAATAAATTGCCATTACCCAACAAAGTGTCCGAAGGTAAAGAAAGCCGTGCCAAGGTTCTAAAGAAAGTTTTGCTTGATTTCTTCTTGACCTCAGTCATAAATAAAGCATTAGGGAAAAGAACGACGTAAAGTAAATAGTACTATTAGTTATTGTGAGAAACGTATTAGTAATATACATTTGGAAAGAATAACTCTAGTAAATGAATAAAACTGAAACTAACTTTTCACAATTTGAACGCTCTGTCCTAATGTAACAACGTTAAAGAACGTACTAAATTATTATTTACTAGCAACTATTAAGTGAAAAGGAGTAATCTCCATATATTCGGTTGTGAATTACCATAACAGCACAATTAAAGATGAATGACAAATAGTCACAACGATATTGTCATAAAAGGAATGAATATATCTAAGAGCAAGGACCTTAGATTACGGAAAATGTGAGAAAATGTATAATATTAACAGTTAAATATTGTATATAGAAGAAGTTTTATTTTCGGTTAAAACCTGACAAACTGAGCTTGTGGGTGGGGTATGTAGTGGGACGCGAAATTGAAGTGTCACCCATCCACCATTGTCAGCCCAGTTTGCAGGTGAATGTAAGTTTAATTTAGTGTTTTGTTTATGTGTTTTTGTAATCTTTGTAATTGTTGTGAATTATCTAAAGTTTTGTATTTATTTTTTATGTTTCATGTACGGAGAGGGCGGCGCAACGAACGGAGACAGTATCTTCACTGCTGGGACCAGAGAGAAAATTGCTGGCCACTATACGTCACGGGTCGACAGCCAAAGAGCAACAGAAGATCCTGAAACCGAGTTGTTGCGTCGTGCTTCTAAAAATTGAAAAAATAAGAATTTTTAATGTTTCTACAACAATGACGTCATAGAAAGTTTAATCATGTTGTAAATGTTCAGTCCTGTCTTGTCAAGGCTCAGGTTCACGTCTATATGTAGGAAGATAATAAACTAGTGGATGCTACTAAAGTCTAAGTATGTGTTCCGGGAATTTATTTATGAAGAATTATGTTAATGAATTACTAATTTATTTGACAAGATTATAAATTTTGACAACGTTCGTCGCGAGTTTGAGTCTTGAAAGTTTATTCAATGTGGTTCTAATATTTATTAAATCAGATAACTTGCATTAATATAATTTCTGGGAAGAAACAAAACGACATCTAAATTGAAAAAAGTTTGTGCAAACCAATTGGACTGAGTGACGTAATTCTGCGCATACGACTCAAATGATGATGTTTTAATTACAGTTTCGTTCAAGAACCATTCAGATACAATTTTAAAAAGAATTTAAATAATTTTGAAGTGTGTTGTAACTGAAGTAGGTGACGAAGTCTGCAAATGGTCATATGTCAAAAGAAAATCCTTTATACAAAACTATACGTCGTTACACTACAACACCAAATGCATTGGGTGGATGCCAGGAGGTGCCGTATTAAAACTTGGCGAGAACTTTGCAAGCAATTTATTGTGTTTAAGCTACAGTGCCCCGTTCACCGCAGTCCACGTCACAGGGTCCCACAATGCTGAGGCCACAACCCCAGTTACCCAGTGCAATGCGCTGCTGTGTCGAGTTGGCCTTGTACACCATCTGCAGATTTCCGATTACGTCAGGATGGCTGCGCCAGCAGCTGACTCAGCAGCCACCATCCTCGTTGTTTCCATGCTGCTCCGCCACGACCGTAGGCCAGCCCCACTGCTGATTCTTTCTCGGTGGCATAGCTGAGAACGCGGCGGCAAAGACCGACCGCGATCTGGTGTCCGAATCTGTGGCCCTCGCCTCGGAAGTCTCTGACGTATGTTGGGAGGTGAGACGACTGCCCACGGTAGTGAGCCGAAGAGTGGCCCACCGCTGGCTGGCTGCAGACCCCGCATCTGCTTCAGAGGGTCGAACCAATGACCCACTGTGGGCGGGGACACTGGCGCCCCATCTGTTGCTGTGTGTAGCCCGGCGGTGCTACATACCCTGCCATACAGAAGAGCTGCCACACTTGAATGAATCTCGTCAGAAAACGGCACCTGTTTATACTTGGCTGTACGCCTCTGTTTTGGCAAGTGCACCACTTCGCATCACGTATGCATAACACTTCGGTTGGCCAGTGGCCCTCTTCTGCCTGTGACTTGTGCCATGGAAACTACTGTGTGCGCCCTCTCCGGCAATTCTATGCCCCTGTAGCCTCTATTTGCCTGCGCAACTGCTGGTATGGTTGACTTGGCTGTAACTCGCGCTCCGAATACTGCACAAAACAAACTTTCCCTATCCTAAACGGCGGCGCCGCTACACTGCTAACAGAAAATTGTACTGTACTTGGAAATAACTAGTACAGTATAATAGAGAAAGTAACTGAAAGAAATATGGAGTGATATGAACAATTGCGACATTTTTATTGAAAGACCATAATTAATGGTTCTTAATAGGGTGTGTGATAACTATGGGCGGCCTTGCATGCTCTGAAACATGCTCCCACATTGGGCACAAGGTCAATAAAGTGTCCATATGGTATGGCGTTCCATTCCTACCCCAGTGGAGTTGACAACTTCTGGATAGCAGTTTGCACATGTAAACGTGCTGCAATACATTACTCCAATGCATCGCACACGTTCCCAATGGGATTTAAGTCATGGGACCAGGCAGCCCAGTCCATTCGCAGAATATCCTCTCACTTCAAGAGCTCCTACACCTGCGCTGTTCGATGCTGTCACGCGTTGTCATCCATAAAGACGATGTCGGAGCTGAATGTACTCCAGAGAAAACGCACATGGAGAAGACGAACAGCGTCATAATAACGTCTAACGCTCAGCGTACCGTGTTCAAAAACTTGGAGGTCAGTACGCCAATGCAACACTATGCCTCCTCACACTCTAACAACACCTGGACCATGAAATCGACCTTGTTCGACGATATTTCTGGATGCATTACGCGTCCTCACCTCTCGCCATATGAGTCGGCTTCCGGAATCGGTACTGAGACTAAATCTGTTCTCAACCGAGATGAACATGCGAACCCACTGCTAGTTGGGTCCAGACCCCACGCTCTTGGTACCATTGCAAACGGTGCCTCCAATGTGGGAGTGTCAACGAAACACAATGTACTGGTCATCGGGCAAAGAGGACAACCCCCGGACATTCGCCATGCTACTGTGGAGCGTAAGATTGTGTGTCCTGCAGTCCTGCTAAATATCGTTCCAATTACAAACATTTTTGACGTCGGACCCTTCTGTCATGTTGCACAATGTTCAGCTGCTGTAGTTGTTCGTGGTGTACCACATCAGTTCCTTCGGGCAGTGGTGGCTATGGTTCGAAACGCACCCCATGCACGTGAAACAGTCCTGTGAGCAGCACTAAACTGCTGGGCTACGCTCGTTACACTTCGCCCTTCTTCCAGTTTCCCAATGATTCTATCCCGTATGGAGTCATCCGAAAGTTATCTCTTAGCCGCATGTGATCACACACACTGTCTTTTTCCGTTCCTTCAACTACCTTGCGTACCGGGGCAAGCCCCAGATTGCGCTGTAGGCAGGCTGATGTCTCGTAACTTTCTTTCATTCAGTAGTTAATTTGTCCGCCCCCAGTAGCTGAGTGGTCAGAGCGACAGCATGTCAGTCCTAAGCGCCCGGGTTCGACTCCCGGCTGGGTCGGAGATTTTCTCCCCTCAGGGACTGGGTGTTGTGTTGTCCTAATCATCATCATTTCATCCGCATCGACGCGCAAGTAGCAGAAGTGGCGTCAAATCGAAAGACTTGCACCCGGCGAACGGTCTATCCAACGGGAGGCCCTAGTCACACGACATTTACATTTTTTTTAGTAGTTAATATGTTATGTCACTTTATGTAGCTCGTCCTTAAGTTCTGCAGACCAGTGCTCATCAGAAAAGACTAATAATAACTTCCCTCCTGTTCTCTTTTTGTTATCGACGCCTCAACTGGAATCAGATGGAAATCACCACTCCTTCATTTCTTAACCACAGGGATACCTGTCACAGCGGTTGTCTGTCGTTTCAGTTCCTATCAAGTGAATCGTCCCGTAGTCGGTCATTTTGCTTGTGAAGTGTGCGGCGCATAGTCGTGTTTGCAGCTGTTCGCGCATGCTCTCCAGCAACGAACTGAGCCAGCCCGCAGTTGACCTCGCAGAGCCTGCAATTTGCCGCTCTCTGAAGCATTTAGCCACTGCGGCGAGTAAAAAGTTAATCGACTGCACGTTTAGCGACCTGTGTACCGCGCTGACCTACATGCAGCGTGGCCGCGTGGCATGACGTCGGGCAGTTCCCCGTAACCTGCTCCCTCACTCATTACCGCAGGCTCAGCTCTGTGCTAACTGGTGGCGCGTGTGTGGTGGTCCGTAACTGTCGCATGTCTTAGTCACAGCAACGTGGCTGTTACGTAACAGGAGCATTTAGAGTTACTGTACAATCGTGACATAAGATCTCATACACGTCATGTAATTCCAGCGTAAGTCCAGAAGTGGTAGTCTCCTATATGTCATACATACAAGGTGCGTTCCATAAATAATGCGACCAAATTCATAAAAGATCGTTTATTGAATATATTCGTACAAATAATCAAAAATTTTCAAAATAGCACCCTCTTTCGTCGATACACGTCTGGAGGAGGTGTTTCCATGGAATGCCTTTTACGGAATGTCCTTTAGAGCTGATGTAACATGCGCCTGGATGCTTTCAATCGTGTCCCAATGTTTTCCTTTCATGACACCTTTAACCGAGGAAACAAAAACAAAAAAATCAGTGGGAGCCAGGTCAGGACTGTAGGGAGGCTGGGGAACCAACGGGATCTTGGTCCTGGCCCAATGAAGGCGCTGTGACTCGGCGCGTTGTCGTGGTGAAGTTTCCACGTGTCCCTCATTTCGCTTCGGCAGTGCGAGACCCTCCTTTTCAGTCTTTTGAGAACTTCCAAGTAGAAAGCTGAGTTCACTGTAGTCCCGGTAGGTACCAATTCGTGGTGGACAATGCCTCTGACGTCAAAGAAGACAATGAGCATGGTTTTGATCCTGGGACTTGCTCATGCGTGCCTTCTTGGGACGGGGCGACGATGGGGTGTGTGACTCTGAACTCTGCCTTTTTGTCTCGGGGTCGTACTCAAAAATCCACGACTCATCACTAGTGATAAATGAGTGTAAAAAATGAGGATCATTATCACACATTTCCAACACCGAAGCTCATGTGCTTGTGTTCGTAGGTCAACACTTTTCGGACTAGTTAGGCACACACCTTTCTGATGTCCAAATCTTCTGTCACAATCCGGAAAACGGTTGTTTTTGACATTTTTAGAGTTTGTGCTATCAATTGAAGGCTCAGCCGTCTGTCAGAGTTCAAACAGCGGCGCACACGCGACACATTTTCGTCGACTCGTGCGGTTGATGGCCGTCCACTGCGAGGTTCGTCGGTGATCTCCTCTCGGCCCTCCATGAACGACTTGTGCCATCGGAAAGCTTGTGATTTGGACAAGCAATCAGTCACAAAGGCATGCTGAAGTAATGGAAATGATTCGGTGGCGGACTTCCCAAGTTTAACGAAAAATTTGATAGCGTACCGTTGCTCTACAGAATGATCAATTGTGCCGTGTTACATAAACTCAAAACTGGGTTGACGGAAACGCTTGTCCTGACTCTCTGACAGCTCGCAGCCAAATGAGACAAAGAGCGTTTTGAAGCTAACACCCCCCCCCCCCCCAACCCACTTTCCACTTATCCCAGCCGGTTACAACACGCTGTGGTGTATCGTTGTGACAGAAAAATTTTGGTCGCATAACTTATGGGACGCACTCTGTATGTCGTTGACCGTACCTATTACGATAAGGCACAAGTCGTTACATAATGCATGGGGGCTTAATTATATAAATATTAAATGCAAATACTTTTAATTTTTAGTAGCTGTCTGTCCGATTACTAGTCTCGTAAACGGTTGGCACTGACTAGTTTTAGTACGCAATCTGACTGCATAGAATAACAACAAAGAATGAAAGAAAATTTCCGTTAACACAATTAATTAATTAAGTCCCCAGCAACTATAAAACCTACGAAACCAAAACACAAGTGTAATTGTTCTGTGTGTGGAAGTGTGATTAAACGTACACATCTGGCACGGTTCTTCTTCAATAAGACAAGAAATTTTAAATACCATTTATACTGAAGTAATTTTAAAAAAAATAGAAATACTATAATTGCGTAAGGAAACCAGAATAACACTCTAATACAAGAACACAAGCCAGATGCTTTGTTGACTGAACCTGTAATGACGCATTATTTAAGACATTGAAATAATAAAAAGAAAAGGCAATTCTTTTTTACCTTCATATATATTGACGAAAAGCACTCTGATCATTACAATATCTCCATTCGAACAACACCTGCTGTCTAGCCCATCAAAACTGCATAAAACATGGAACAAGCACTCCCTACTACAACATCTCAACACCGACTCACTGCTACCACATCTCGATAAGCACTCTCCACTACGACTTCTCGACAAGAACTGCCAGTGGAGGCGGCGGAATAATACTCTCTGTCGCGATCTCTGGCGCTGTGGCTCAGTGTAGCCACCTGTCATATGCCCCTCCTCCACGGGCTAGAATTTGATGGTATTTTTGCCAGCATTGGTGGTGAAAATACCACCAAATTCGTCCAAAAAAAATACAGACAAAAATAAAAGATAATATTAATACGTAAATATCACATAGTTAGATAAAATTTTGGCATTGCACTGACCTTTCAATAACCTAATATATGAAATACAGTAAGCAATACAAATTCTTTCATACATGTGACTTTACATAATAGTTTACACAATACACAAAAAATCAGTTTATACAAATGTTCACATAAAATGCTTTCAATGATTAAAAAAACAAGAAGTTGATAGTTCCAGCAGTAGCACCCAGCAATGGTCAACAGGTGCAAATACCAAGAAGTAACATCATTTCAGTAGAAACAGTTCCATTAGTGACACCCAGTAATGTTGACAGGTGCAGACAGCAACAAGTGACATCTCATCACTGGTTGAGCAGTTCCAACAGTGGCACCCAGTAATGTTGAGCAGGTGCAGACAGCAACAAATGACATCATTTCAGTAGAAGCAGTCCATCAGTGGCACCCAGCAATGTTGAACAGGTGCAGACAGCAACAAGTGACATCATTTCAGTAGAAGCAGTTCCATTAGTGACACCCAGTAATGTTGAACAGGTGCAGACACCAACAAGTGACATTATTTCAGTAGAAGTAGTCCATCAGTGGCACCCAGCAATGTTGAACAGGTGCAGACACCAACAAGTGACATCATTTCAGTAGAAGCAGTTCCATTACTGACACCCAGTAATGTTGAACAAATGCAGACACCAACAAGTCACATTATTTCAGTAGAAGTAGTCCATCAGTGGCACCCAGGAATGCTGAACAAGTGCAGACACCAACAAGTGACATTATTTCAGTAGAAGCAGTTCCATCAGTGGCACCCAGCAATGTTGAACAAGTGCAGACACCAACAAGTGACATTATTTCAGTAGAAGTAGTCCATCAGTGGCACCAAGAAATGTTGAGCAGGTGCAGACAGCAGTCCATAATATTCACTATCACTAATCACACTGTTCATCAGAGTTTATCAGCAGAAATTAAACATGTCCTAGTGGCACCAATCATGTAGAAAAAGTACAAGTAACAGTCCATAATATTCACTATCACTAATCACACAGTTCATCAGCAGAAATTAAACATTTCTAAGTGTCACACATCAATGTTGAACAGGTGCAGGTGTGAACAACAGTTTGAATGCACACACAATTGCTTTTACAAAATTATTATCAATGCTCCTACACTAAACATACAAATTATAATAAACACACAAATGATATCAGATAATTGTCATATTAACTATTACAAATACACAAATATCAGTAAACCTATAATATTTATGGTGTCAGTGCAAGCCACAACAAACAAGTAAAATAATATTTAGGAGATAGGTTGGTACCAATTAGTTGGGATTAGGAAAGGAAAACACACTCACTCATCTTTCATCCACATTTAAGTACTACTGTGTAATTGAATAGTGTTAACTGTGTGAATGCAATTCTGTCAAAATTTGATGTTCATCATGTGTATCTAGTAGTAGAGGCAACTATGTATAACAGTCAATACTAGTTAGTCAACGTCATAGTCATCATGTCAAGACCAATGTTTGCCAAGCCAGATCAAAATGTACGGTTGCTGAACAACTGTCAGTGTGCCAAGATATGCAATTACTTCCTCTCTCCAAAAAAAATATATATTGCTTATTGGTTTAACAAAGTGTGTGTGTAGACAATCTTCCTTCTACTTGAGTGTTCTAGTCTGCCATCTTCATCCTCCTTGTTCCATATAAACCAACAAAAAAAAATGCTCCTCACTTACTTTACCTCTTATCCACCAAAACTCCAATAATCATCAGCATCACATAATCTTAATACTTCAATAATACCTCTTACATCGATACATATAAACCTTATCATCAATATCATATACCTTACCTCTTGTCTACCAAAACTCCAATAATCATCAACTTCACACAATCTCAATACCTCAATAATACCTCTTCAATACGTCGATACATATAAACCTTATCGCCATTATCTTTTTACTTCCATAACAACTCTTTCCTCTAGTCAGTCTCCTCGAACAAGTACAGATAAAATCCTAGTACAAACTTCAATTCATCATCCCATGCAGTCCGAAGACACAGTGTCCACACACAACCTCTGTGTGATCCATCTGATCCATATGTTCTACTCATTATGAATTATAAATACATTTTGGTTACCTTGTCCATCATTAAACAAAAGAAATGCACATGTGACCTCTAACAGCCTTTAATTCGAATAACTCTCAGTAAGTAAGTACGAGTACTTAGTATGAAAGATCACATAAGACGTTGAGTGAATAAATCGTAATATTTCACAGTGTGTACACCACTGCAAGAATCATGGCAAATCAGAGACATACATGTGGAGTATTTTTTGTGTCAAGTGTCACTTGCTATTTCAACTGCTCACGAAGAATGCAGTGTAATAACTGTCAATGGTCTATACCTACTGTTTGTATGTCATGTCGTTAGCTTCCTTCCTATTAGCATAAATTTATAAAGCTTTCATAAAACCTTAAGCTCATGTGACTTCTATGAAGTTTCTTGTACTAATGTCGTTCGTCGAATTATAGCAGTTCATTTTCTTATCTTAAAAATATAAGGCACTGAGCGTAAGCAAAACATGCAACAGCGAGTAAATATACCAGTAGAGAACAGAATGTCATCAAGTGGATGCAGCACAGTTCCTACAACGAGGCTCTGCCAAGCAAGCAATCTATAATTAATACCATAGTGTGACCTAAACTCTATGTTTGTACACAGTATATCAGCATTTCTATATACCAAATTAAATAGTAGTTATGACAACAAAACAGAAATGTGTAAATATGAAATCCATACGCAAAGCAGCAAATATATATCTTACATAATAAACAGGTCATAAGCATCATATCAGCATAAGCAAATACATGTTCATATGTAATCTTAATAAGTAAACATGAAGGCGCAAGCAGATAAATCACAAAGTATAACTTACATACATAACCACAGTCAGTACAATTAATCAGGTGACAATTATAATTTAAATAAATAAGTACAACAGGCACATAATTAAAAAATATGACACCAGTGAAAAAGCAGTGCAGGCAAGCGATGCATAATATATACAAATAACAACCCCGTTCATTAATCAATCATTGTCAAAATCAGTTAACGTATGCAAGCACGTCGCTTCACAAGTAAATTCATAGAACATGAAATTAGCACAAAGTATGAATCACGTAATCGCGAGCAGCAAATTACGTCTAAAGTATGTACCTAAGTGGAATTATGTTACCTGAAAAATAAACTCAATAGTTACCCTTTTTATTTTATTACTTTTTTTCTTCGAAATTACATTCTTCCTGAAATTTTCTCCATAGCAAGTCGTCTTAACGTCGGATACGCACAGAATTTACCTGAAGTTCTTAAATATTTTATACAACCGTATCCTGAAAAATACTGAACGTTAATAACATAATTCATCAAGTCACTATAGCTTTATACTGAATTTAGTCGGAGAAATTTGACTGTGTATTTGTTTACGGCTGTCAGTGCATTTGCACTGAGCGCTCGATCAGCTGTAGGCGCGTGACGTAGGAAGTAATTGTTTGCGGTCAACGACTGCCTTGTGCGGCGCGCATACTTGACTGTTGCTTTGAGTATATGCCGCCGCCGGAACACGGCGCGGTATCCTTGCATTCTCCGTGTGTTTACGTATAACTGTTGATGTCTCAAAAGTATGTCATTCCACAAAAATTTTAACGTTTGATATATGATGTATTCCCTTAGAGCGTCGAGATTTAAGAGTTTCTACTTCGTCAGTGTTATCATGAATAATTTTGCGAATTCTATATGGACCGTTATAAAGCAGAAAAAATTTGCGACACAAGCAAGCCCTTTCCTTTGTGAGACAAACGGTGAGACTTAAATAACACCTTTTGACCAACTGACAAGATTTTTAAACGACCAGGATGTTTAGGTGATTTCTCTCTTCTAGCAGCCGCAGATGCAATATTTTGCAGAGCCAGGCTGCCAACTTCAGAATACCGCAGTTTCCGTGAAGGCGGAAAAGGAACGATTTCAGAAATGCGATTTGTCGGTGCTTTATTTTTCAATATCAATATAGGCGGTAAAGAAGTTGAATCATTAGGAAGTTCATTCAGAATGTTTGAAAAATATGAAGATACTGATCCCACGTTCTGTGATTCTGATGACAATAAAGTCGACACAATTTATTTATTTCCTTCATCCATCTCTCTGAAGCATTAGATTGAGGGTGAAATAGAGAAATGAAAATTGGTTTAATCTTACGACGCCGTAGAGTACGAAGCCAAATTTTAGAGCGAAACTGTGATCCGTTATCTGATATAACCTTATCAACATGACCCACTTCTTTAAGAAAATGTTTGATGAAAGCATTAGATACTGAACGAGCTGTTGCTTTGCGTAAAGGTGTAAAACACACATATTTTGATGTCAGTTACACTGCTACGAAAATGTACGCAAAACCATTAGTAGAACGAACCACTGGACCGAACAAATCAACTGCAGCCATCTCCTTTAATTTCGCTGGAATGATAGGAAACAACGGTGCACTGTGAGAAATAGTTGGCGGCTTAGCCTGTTGACATAATTTGCATTTGGCAAGAACAGATCGAATACGTTTTTCCATATTACTGAAGTAGCAATTTTCTCGTAATTTATGAAAACATTTTCTGGGACCAAAGTGTGCATAACTGAAATGTGTGTACCAAATCAATTTATTGACCCACTCATCAGGAATACAAACTAACCAAACAGAGTTGTCAACCGATTTTCGTTTAAAAAGAACTTTCCAGACAGTTCGCAAAAACGAGGTGTGGCCAAATTGTCCAATCTAACAAAGCGTCTAAGGAAATTACAGACACCAAGGAAACTACGAACATCACATTTTGTAGTAGGAACAGCATAATTACGAATAGCATCTAGTTTCTCTGGATCAGGAAGAATACCTTCTGTAGAAATAATGTGACCGGGAAATTTCATCTGAGGACGACCAAATTCAGATTTTTCCAAGTTCACTGTAATGCCAACTCTTGCAAAGATACGTAATAATGAATCCAAAATTTTGTTATGCTCACTCCAAGAACGTTTAGCAATAAGAATATCGTCAACATATGAAGTCATATTGTCACGAAGATTGCATGGGGGCTTATTATTTAGAATGCAAATAATTTTTTAATTTTTTGCTTTAGTAGCTGTCTGTCCGTTTACGCAGTCTCGTAAACGGTTGGCCCTGACTAGTATTATTACGCAATCTGACTGCATAGAACAACAACAAAGAATGAAATGGAAATTTTCATTAACACAATTAATTAATTAAGTCCCCAGCAACTATAAAACCTACGAAACCAAAGCGCAAGTATAACTGTTCTGTGTGTGAAAGTATGACTCAACGTACGCATCTGGCACGGTTCTTCTTCAACAGCACAAGAAATTTTAAATATCATTTATACTGAATTAATTAAAGGAAATAAAAATACCATAATTACTCAAGAAAACTAGAATTACTCTCTAATACAAGAACACAAGCCAGATGCTTTGTTGACTGAACCTGTAATGAAGCATTATTTACGACATTAAATAATGAAAAATAAATCAAGTTTCGTTACTTTCATATATTGACCAAAATCACTCTAATCATTACAGTATTTCCATTCGAACCATCTGCTGTCGATCCCATCAAACAACTGCATAAAACATGGAACAAGCACTCCTTACTACAACATCTCGACAAGCCTTGCCCACTAGCACATCTCAACACGAACTGACTACTACGAGTCCTCAACAAGCACTGCCCACTACGACATCTCAATAATCACTGCCAGTGGAGGCGGCGGAACAATACTCTCTAGCGCGATCTCTGGCGCTGTGGCTCAGTGTAGCCACCTGTCATATGCCCCTCCTCCACGGGCTAGAATTTGATGGTATTTTTGCCAGCATTGGTGGTGAAAATACCACCAAATTCGTCCAAGAAAAAAAATACAGACAAAAATAAAAGATAATATTAATGCATAAATATCATATAACTAGATAAAATTTTGGCTTTGCCCTGACCTTTCAATAACCTAATATATAAAATACAGTAAGCAATACAAATTCTTTCATACATGTGACTTTACATAATAGTTTACACAAGTATTATGTGGTTAAACAGTTCAATCAATAGCGTCAGCAATGACGAATATGTGCAGGTAAGAGTCTCATAACTTTTCACAAACAGTAATACACAAAAAATCAGTTTATACAAATATTCTCATAAACGCTTTCCATAGCCCAAGAAACAAGTAGTTGACAGTTCCAGCAGTAGCACCCAGCAATGGTCAACAGGTGCAAAAACCAACAAGTGACATTTTTTCAGTAGAAACAGTCCATCAGTGGCACCCAGTAATGTTGAATAGGTGCAGACACCAACAAGTAACACCATTTCAGTATAAGCAGTTCCATTAGCGGCACCAGCAATGTTGAGCAGGTGCACACAGCAACAGGTGACATCTTTTCAGTAGAAGCAGTCCATCGGTGGCACCCAGCAATGTTGAGCAGGTTCCGACACCAACAAGTGACATCATTTCGGTAGAAGCAGTCCATCAGTGGCACCCAGCAATGTTGAGCAGGTGCAGACACCAACAAGTGACATCATTTCAGTAGAAGCAGTCCATCAGTGGCACCCAGCAATGTTGAGCAGGTGCAGACATCAACAAGTAACACCATTTCAGTATAAGCAGTTCCATCAGTGGCACCAGCAATGTTGAACAGGTGCAGATATCAACAGGTGACATCTTTTCAGTAGAAGCAGTCCATCAGTGGCACCCAGCAATGTTAAACAGGTGCAGACACCAACAAGTGACATCATTTCAGTAGAAGCAGGCCATCAGTGGCACCCAGCAATGTTAAACAGGTGCAGACACCAACAAGTGACATCATTTCAGTAGAAGCAGTCCATCAGTGGCACTAGCAATGTTGAGCAGGTGCAGACATCAACAGGTGACATCTTTTCGGTAGAAGCAGTCCATCAGTGGCACCCAGCAATGTTGAGCAGGCGCAGACACCAACAAGTGACATCGATTCAGTAGAAGCAGTCCATCAGTGGCACCCAGCAATGTTGAGCAGGTGCAGACACCAACAAGTAACACCATTTCAGTATAAGCAGTTCCATCAGTGGCACCAGCAATGTTGAACTGGTGCAGATATCAACAGGTGACATCTTTTCAGTAGAAGCAGTCCATCAGTGGCACCCAGTAATGTTGAATAGGTGCTGACCGCAGTCCATAAAATTCACTATCACTAATCACACTGTTCATCAGCAGAAATTAAACATGTCCTAGTGGCACCAATCATGTAGAAAAAGTGCAAATAACAGTCCATAATATTCCCTATCACTAATCACACAGTTCATCAGCAGAAATTAAACATGTCCTAGTGGCACCAATCACGTAGAAAAGGTGCAAATAACAGTCCATAATATTCCCTATCACTAATCAGTCAGTTAATCAAAGTTCATTAGCACAAAGTAAACATTTCTAACATACAAATCATAATAAACACACAAATTATATCAGGTCATTGTCATATTAACTATTACAGTATACGAATAACAGTAACCTATAATATTTATGGGTGTCAGTGCAATTCACAACAAACAAGTAAAATAATATTTAAGAGATAGGTTGGGATCACTTCTCTGGGATTATAAAAGGAAAACACACAAAACACACTCACTCATCCTTCATCCACATTAGTGCTACTGTATAATTGAATAGTGTTAATTGTGTAAATGCAATTCTGTCAAAATTTTATGTTCATCATGTGTATCAAGTAGTAGTGGCAGCAATGTATAACAGTCAATAATAGTTAGTCAACGTCATAGTCATCATGTCAAGACCAATGTTTGCCAAGCCAGATCAAATTGTACGGTTGCTGAACAACTGTCAGTGAGCCAAGATATGCAAATGCTTCTTCTCTCAAAAAAAAGTATATACTGCTTAGTGATTTGAAAAAGTGTGTGTGGAGACAATCTTCCTTCTACTTGAGTGTTCTAGTCTGCCATCTTCATCCTCCTTGTTCCATATAGACGAACAAAAAAAATATGCTCCTCACTTACTTTACCTCTTATCCACCAGAACTCCAATAATCATCAGCATCACATAATCTCAATACTTCAATAATACCTCTTCAATATGTCGATACATAGAAATCCTATCATCAATATCATTTACCTTACCTCTTGTCCACGAAAACTCCAATAATCATTAACTTCACATAATCTCAATACCTCAATAATACCTCTTCAATACGTCGATACATATAAACCTCAGCACCAATATCATTTCACTTCCATAACAACTCTTTCCTCTAGTCAGTCTCCTCGAACAAGTACAGACAAAATCCTAGTGCAACTTCAATTCAGCATCCCATACAATCCGAAGACACGGTGTCCACACACAACCTCTGTGTAATCCATCTGACCCAAATCTTCTACTCATTATAAATTATAAGATACATTTTGGCACCTTGTCCATCATTAAATAAAAGAAATGCATACATGACCTCTAACAGCCTTTAGTTCGAAGAACTTTCAGTAATTAAGTACGATTACGGAGTGTGAATGATCATAATATTTCACAGTGTGTACACCACTTCAAAAATTATGGCAAACAGAAGCAAACATGTGGAGTATTTCTTGTGTCAAGTGTCACTTCCTATTTCAATTACTCACGAAAAATGCAGTGTAATAACTGTCAATGGTCTAACCTAGTGTTGGTATGTCATGTCGTTAGCTTCCTTCCTATTAGCATAAATTTATACAGCTTCCATAAAACATCCAGCTCATGTGACTTCTATGAAGTTTCTCGTACTAATGTCGTTCGTTGAATTATAGCAGTTCATTTTCTTATCTTAAATATATAAGGCACTGAGCGTAAGCAAAACATGCAGTAGCGAGTAAATATACCAGTAGAGAACAGAATGTCAACAAGTGGATGCAGCACAATCCCTACAACGAGGCTCTGCCAAGCAAACAATCTACAATTAATACCACAGTGTAACCTAAACTCTATGTTCGTACACAGTATATCAGCATTTCTATATTCTAAATTGAAGAGTAGTTATGACAACAAAAGGAAATGTGTTAATATGCAATCCATAAGTAAAGCAGCAAATATGTATCTTACATAATAAACAGGTCATTATCATCATATCAGCATAAGCAAATAAATGTTAATATGTAACCTTAATAAGTAAACATGAAGGCGCAAGCAGATAAATCACAAAGTATAACTTACATACATAACCACAGTCAGCACAATTAATCAGTTGACAATTACAATTTAAATAAATAAGCACAGCAGGCACATAATAAAAAAATATGACATCAGTGAAAAGGCATAGCAGCCAAGCGATGCATAATATACGCAAGTAACAACACTGTTCATTAATCAATAATTGTCAAAATCAGCAAATGTACACAAGCACGTCGCTTCACAAGTAAATTCATAGAACATGATATTTAGCACAAAGTATGATTCACGTAATCGCAAGCAGCAAATTACGTCTAAAGTACGTACCTAAGTGGAAATATGTTACCTGAAAAATAAACTCAATTAATAGTTACCCTTTTTAATTTATTACTTTTTTTTCTTCGAAATTACTTTCTTCCTGAAATTTTCTCCATAGCAAGTCGTCTTAACGTCGGACACACACAGATTTTACCTGATGTTCTTAAATATTTTATACAACCGTATCCTGAAAAATACTGAACGTTAATAACATAATTTATAAAGTCCCCATAGCTTTATACAGAATTTAGTCGGAGAAATTAGACTGTGTATTTGTTCACGGCTGTCAGTGCATTCGCACTGAGCGCTCGATCAGCTGTCGACGCGTGACGTAGAAAGTGATTGTTTGCGGTCAATGACTGCCTTGTGCGGCGCGCAGACTTCACTGTTGCTTTGAGTATCTGCCGCCGCCGGAACACGGCGCGGTATCCTTGTATTCTCTGCATGTTTACATGTAGCTGTTAGTTTCTCTAAAGTATGTCATTCCACAAAAATTTTAACGTTGGATATGTGATGTATTCCCTTAGAGCGCCGAGATTTAAGAGTTTCTACTTAACCAGTGTTATCATGAATAATTTTGCGAATTCTACACTCCTGGAAATTGAAATAAGAACACCGTGAATTCATTGTCCCAGGAAGGGGAAACTTTATTGACACATTCTTGGGGTCAGATACATCACATGATCACACTGACAGAACCACAGGCACATAGACACAGGCAACAGAGCATGCACAATGTCGGCACTAGTACAGTGTATATCCACCTTTCGCAGCAATGCAGGCTGCTATTCTCCCATGGAGACGATCGTAGAGATGCTGGATGTAGTCCTGAGGAACGGCTTGCCATGCCATTTCCACCTGGCGCCTCAGTTGGACCAGCGTTCGTGCTGGACGTGCAGACCGCGTGAGACGACGCTTCATCCAGTCCCAAACATGCTCAATGGGGGACAGATCCGGAGATCTTGCTGGCCAGGGTAGTTGACTTACACCTTCTAGAGCACGTTGGGTGGCACGGGATACATGCGGACGCGCATTGTCCTTTTGGAACAGCAAGTTCCCTTGCCGGTCTAGGAATGGTAGAACGATGGGTTCGATGACGGTTTGGATGTACCGTGCACTATTCAGTGTCCCCTCGACGATCACCAGTGGTGTACGGCCAGTGTAGGAGATCGCTCCCCACACCATGATGCCGGGTGTTGGCCCTGTGTGCCTCGGTCGTATGCAGTCCTGATTGTGGCGCTCACCTGCACGGCGCCAAACACGCATACGACCATCATTGGCACCAAGGCAGAAGCGACTCTCATCGCTGAAGACGACACGTCTTCATTCGTCCCTCCATTCACGCCTGTCGCGACACCACTGGAGGCGGGCTGCACGATGTTGGGGCGTGAGCGGAAGACGGCCTAACGGTGTGCGGGACCGTAGCCCAGCTTCATGGAGACGGTTGCGAATGGTCCTCGCCGATACCCCAGGAGCAACAGTGTCCCTAATTTGCTGGGAAGTGGCGGTGCGGTCCCCTACGGCACTGCGTAGGATCCTACGGTCTTGGCGTGCATCCGTGCGTCGCTGCGGTCCGGTCGCAGGTCGACGGGCACGTGCACCTTCCGCCGACCACTGGCGACAACATCGATGTACTGTGGAGACCTCACGCCCCACGTGTTGAGCAATTCGGCGGTACGTCCACCCGGCCTCCCGCATGCCCACTATACGCCCTCGCTCAAAGTCCGTCAACTGCACATACGGTTCACGTCCACGCTGTCGCGGCATGCTACCAGTGTTAAAGACTGCGATGGAGCTCCGTATGCCACGGCAAACTGGCTGACACTGACGGCGGCGGTGCACAAATGCTGCGCAGCTAGCGCCATTCGACGGCCAACACCGCGGTTCCTGGTGTGTCCGCTGTGCCGTGCGTGTGATCATTGCTCGTACAGCCCTCTCGCAGTGTCCGGAGCAAGTATGGTGGGTCTGACACACCGGTGTCAATGTGTTCTTTTTTCCATTTCCAGGAGTGTATATGGACCGTTATAAGGCAGAAAAAATTTGCGACATAAGCCTTTTCCTTTATGAGACAAACGATGAGATTTAATTAACACCTTCTGACCAACTGACAAGATTTTTAAACGACCAGGACGTTTAGCTGATTTCTCTCTTCTAGCAGCCGCAGATGCAATATTTCGCAGAGCCATGCTGACAACTTCAGAATGCCGCAGTTTCCGTGAAGGCGGAAAAGGAACGATTTCAGAAATGCGATTTGTTGGTACTTTATTTTTTAATATCAGTATAGGCGGTAAAGAAGTTGAGTCATTAGGAAGTTCATTCAGAATGTTTTGAAAAATATGAAGATACTGATCCCAAATTCTGTGATTCTGATGACAATAAAGACGGCACAATTTATTGATTTCCTTCATCCATCTCTCTGAAGCATTAGATTGAGGGTGAAAAAGTGAAATAAAAATTGGTTTAATCTTACGACGCCGTAGAATACGAAGCCAAATTTTAGAGCGAAACTGTGATCCATTATCTGATATAACCTTATCAACATACCAACTTCTTTAAGAAAATGTTTGATGAAAGCATTAGATACTGAACGAGCTGTTGCTTTGCGTAAAGGTGTAAAACACACATATTTTGATGTCAATTCCACTGCTACGAAAATGTACGCAAAACCATTAGTAGAACGAACCACTGGACCGAACAAGTCGACTGCAGCCATGTCCTTTAATTTCGCTGGAATGATAGGAAACAACGGTGCTCTGTGAGAAACAGTTGGCGGCTTAGCCTGTTGACATAATTTGCATTTGGCAAGAACAGATCGAATACGTTTTTCCATATTACTGAAGTAGCAATTTTCTCGTAATTTATGAAAGCATTTTCTGGGACCAAAGTGCGCATAACTGAAATGTGTGTACCAAATCAATTTATTGACCCACTCATCAGGAATACAAACTAACCAAACAGAGTTGTCGACCGATTTTCGTTTGAAAACAATGTCATTCCGGACTAAATAATGCTGTCTAATCGCTACGCTTTCCTTTCCCCTCCACTTCTCCGTAATGTCCTTCCAGATTGGATCCTTGTTTTGCTCCTTAGCGATGTCCTGGAGCGAAGACGAAATAAAATTCTCAAACGCAACACCTTGAATGTACATCAAACAAGAATGGTTTTCTTTGCAGTCCTCTTCAGCACTTTGTTTCAAACCCATAGGTGCACGTGATAAAGCATCAGCAACAATATTTGAAGATCCCTGTATGTAAACAATACTAAAATCAAATTCCTGTAGATACAGCGCCCATCGTGACAATCTGCCATGAGTTAATTTTGTCGACATAAGAAATTCCAAAGCTCGATGATCAGTGTAAACCTTAGTATGTCTACCGAACAAAAATGTGCGAAATTTTGTGAAAGCCCAAACAACAGCCAAAGCTTCAAGTTCCGTAATCGAATAATTCTTTTCGGGTTTAGAGAGAACACGACTTCCAAATGCAATAGTCATCTGTACTACAACGCCGTTTTCTTCTATCTCTTGAAATAAATGTGCACCTAGGCCTTTGTATGATGAGTCCGTCGCCAAACAAAAATCTTTAGATAAATCCGGATGTGAAAGAAGTGGAGCAGCAACTAAAGCATCACGAAGTTGTTCCAATTCTGATTGAGCTTCCTCATCCCAACACCAATTAGAATTTTTTCCAGATAGTTCACATAAACGAGGTGTGGCCAAATTGTCCAATCTAACAAAGCGTCTAAGAAAATTACAGACACCAAGGAAACTACGAACATCACGCTTTGTGGTAGGAACAGCATAATTACGAATAGCGTCTAGTTTTTCTGGATCAGGAAGAATACCTTCTGTAGAAATAATGTGACCGAGAAATTTCACCTGAGAACGACCAAATTCTGATTTTTCCAAGTTCACTGTCATGCCACCTCGTGCAAAAATACGTAATAATGAATCCAAAATTTTGTTATGCTCACTTCAAGAACGTTTAGCAATAAGAATATCGTCAACATATGAAGTAATATTGACACGAAGATAAACAGGTAAAATTTCATTTAAACTACGAATGAATGCTGCAGAAGGTACAGTAAGTCCAAACGGTAATTTCCAAAGTCACTTTTGGGTAAAACAGTCAAATCCGGTTAATCTTTACCTACTGTCTAGATAGATTGATAGTAGAAGAACTGTTTTTATAGATGCAAAGAATAGTGAAAGAGTAGGCAGCGGTGCAGAAAACTAAAAGGGAAATAGCACCACTACAGCTCGGGGCCCTGTGAACGCTACGGCACATATTCACTTAGTATAGTGAATCCCCTGAGGACTTTAATAGCTGCACATAATTTTCAGTTTGTGACTTAGTGGCAAACTTGGCGGAAGTGCGTACGTAAATTGATCTAACCATGCGCATGGATGTATCTCATTCTTAGAATTACGAAAGATCTTAAATTTTCGAACAGTCAAGAAGTGTTTACAGTCAAAGCTTCCGCCTCGTGGCGACAAAGACCTACCGCGTCTGTCCCAGTCCCAATGTCGATTATCGTCAAGTTCGCGCGCCTGGCGCTCTCTTGTTGCATCCCGTAAATGAAACAAATTACTTTCTTCAAAGCCCTCTGCTATCTGTGATACTAAAATTCGTCTGCTGTCTTTTCCTACGATTTCGCTTTTAATATATTTGTCTTGCCTTTGTAATGCCTCAAATTCCCTTTTCACGCGTTCTTTGAATTTTCCCTGATTTTCAACATGCTTACTTATGTTCTGGTACTCTTCGGTTTCTGCAAATGGTAATGGAGCTGTATCATCCGAATCTCTATCCCCATTTAAACTAAGACTTGTCAATTTATCTGGAATCTCCTCATCTCTTTCCAATAAGTTTACGTCTTTCGTAAGTATTGCAACTCGGGTTTCGGTATTGTCACATTTAGTAGTTGATTGTTCACACTGTTGCGTTAAGTTATTTATGCTGTCATTTGATACGGATTCCTCGATTCTCTCAAATATTTCTTCCTTATCATGTGCAAGTTGTAAATTTAACTCTGAAAATTTTTGAACTATCATGCGATCTTTTTCTTCCTGTTCCCTGTCCTGTTCCTCTTGTCTAATTCCTGTTGAAATTAAGCTATTATTGTGAGCCTTCAAAATCGGTTGTACTTCTTCTCTAATTTCTTTCTTTGATTCATCTTTCATGTTTTTGAAACATGTCCCTGTTCGTGAGCCTAACCGTGTTGTCATTGCTTTCATCTCTGTTTCTAAACGTGTTGCCACTGTTTTTAATTCGGATCCTAACCGTGTTTCCATTGTCCCCATCTGTGTTTTTAATTCAGATCTAAACTGTGTTTCCATTGTTCCCATATCAGTTTTTAATTCAGATCCAAAAATTCCCATCTCGGTTTTTATTGTTCCTATGTCTGTTTTAATTGTTCCTATTTGTGATCCCAACTGTGATCCCAGTGAGTGTAACCATGTTTCCATTGTTCCCCTTCGTAAGTCTAACCATGTTGTCACTGTTTTTAATTCAGATCCCAAATTTAATATTGCACCCATCAACTGCTGCGTATCTTCTGTCGTTAATCTCGTATTCTGTGAATTTTCTGATTGAGAAAAATTTTGAAATGGTTCCGGACTATCTTTCCGACTTATTACATTGTTTTCAACTCCATTATTCATCATCCTGGTCTCCTGTGTTGGCGAGTTCGCCATGTTAACAATTTCGTTATTCTGACTATTCATCATTTTTGCCTGTTTCATCGATCGCGTAATCATTTACAAAACATACAAAGCTCGTCACTGTACGAAAATTACACACAATGACACTTTATCTCCAACAATACCATTCACACGAAATGTTTCCCTCAAACACGATTATTCGAACAATTGAAATAATTGCACTAATTGTCAAACCCGTAGACAAGACACCAGAAATGAAATTTTGCAAAAAAAAAATACCATTAGAAGAATGACAATTACCAAATCTACACATGCAAAATAGACTACAATTACTAAACTACAAATTACTACAACAATACTACTGTCTACTATTTTTACAATCAGAAGATTCCAAGGGACGATCCTCGCAGGGTCGCCACGTGCATGGGGGCTTATTATTTAGAATGCAAATAATTTTTTAATTTTTTGCTTTAGTAGCTGTCTGTCCGTTTACGCAGTCTCGTAAACGGTCGGCCCTGACTAGTATTATTACGCAATCTGACTGCATAGAACAACAACAAAGAATGAAATGGAAATTTTCATTAACACAATTAATTAATTAAGTCCCCAGCAACTATAAAACCTACGAAACCAAAGCACAAGTATAACTGTTCTGTGTGTGGAAGTATGACTCAACGTACGCATCTGGCACGGTTCTTATTCAACAACACAAGAAATTTTAAATATCATTTGTACTGAATTAATTAAAGGAAATAAAAATTCCATAATTACTCAAGAAAACTAGAATTACTCTCTAATACAAGAACACAAGCCAGATGCTTTGTTGACTGAACCTGTAATGAAGCATTATTTACGACATTAAATAATGAAAAATAAATCAAGTTTCGTTACCTTTATATATTGACCAAAATCACTCTAATCATTACAGTAGTACCATTCGAACCATCTGCTGTCTATCCCATCAAACAACTGCATAAAACATGGAACAAGCACTCCTTACTACAACATCTCGACAAGCCTTGCCCACTAGCACATCTCAACACGAACTGACTACTACGAGTCCTCGACATGCACTGCCCACTACGACATCTCAATAATCACTGCCAGTGGAGGCGGCGGAACAATACTCTCTAGCGCGATCTCTGGCGCTGTGGCTCAGTGTAGCCACCTTTCAAGATAAACAGGTAAAATTTCGTTTACACTACGAATGAATGCTGCTGAAGTTACAGTAAGTCCAAACGGTAATTTCCGAAATCACTTTTGGGCAAAATAGTCATATCCGGTTATTGTTTACCGACTCTCTAGATAGATTGATAGTCGAAGAGTTGTTTTGATAGATACAAAGAATAGTAAAAGAGTAGGCAGCGGTGCAGAAAACTAAAAGGGAAATAGCACCACTACAGCTCGGGGCCCTATGCACGCTACGGCACATATTCACCTAGTGTAGTGAATCCCCTGAGGACATTAATAGCTGCACGTAAATTTCAGTTTGTGACTTAGTGGCAAATTTGGCGGAAGTGCGTACATAAATTGATCTAGCCATGAACATGGATGTATGTCATTCTTAGAATTACGAAAGATCTTAAATTTCCGAACAGTCAAAAAATGTTTATAGTCAAAGTTTTCGCCTCGTGGCGACAAAGACCTACCGCATCTGTCCCAGTCCGAATGTCGATTATTGTCAAGTTCGCGCGCCTGGCGCTCTCTTGTTGCTTCTCGTAAATGAAACAAATTATTTTCTTCAAAGCCCTCTGCTATCTGTGATTCTAAATTTCTTCTACTGTCTTTTCCTACGATTTCGCCTTCAATTTGTTTGACCTGCTTTCGTAATGCCTCAAATTCCCTTTTAACGCGTTCATTAAATTTTCCCTGATTTTCAACATGTTTATTTATGCTCTGGTACTCTTCTGTTTCTGCAAATGGCAATGGAGCTTTATCAACTGAATCTCTGTCCCCATTTAAACTAAGACTTGTCAAATTATCTGAAATCTCCTCAACTCTTTCCGTTAAGTCACCTAATTGTTCTTTCTGTTTATTTACGTTTTCCGTAAGTGTCGCGTCTCGGGTTTCAGTATTGACACATTTAGTAGTTAACTGTTCATATTGTTGTGTTAGGTTATTTATTCTGTCATTTGGTACGGATTCCTCGATTCTCTCAAATATTTCTTCCTTATCGTGTGGACGTTGTAAATTTAACTCTGAAAATTTTTGTACTATCACGCGATCTCTTTCTTCCTGTTCTCTATCCTGTTCCTTTTGTCTGATTTCTATTGAAATTAATCTATTATTGTGAGCATTCAAAATCGGTTGTACTTCTTCTCTAATTTCTTTCTTTAATCCATCTTTCATGTTTTTGAAGCATGTCCCTATCCGTGAGTCTAACCGTGTTTCCATTGTTCCCATATCAATTTCTAACCGTGTTGCCAAAGTTCCCAACTCTGTTTTAAATTCAGATCGTAACTGTGATCCCAGTGCGTCTAACCGTGTTTCCATTGTTCCCATATTTGTTTTTAATTCAGATCCCAAATTTAATATTGCACTCATCAACTGCTCCATATTAACTTGTTCGAAATTCTTTTCGCCCCTAACATTTCCTGCAAAACCAACTTCTTTCGTCATAGCTGTAAAGCTATCTGTGTTCGATACTATTTCAGAATCTTCTATCGTTAATCTCGTATTCTGTGAATTTTCTGATTGAGAAAAATTTTGAATTGGTTCCGGACTATTTTCCCGACTTATTCATCGCACTGTTCTCCTGTGTTGGCGAGTTCTCCATGTCAACAATTTCGTCATTCTGACTATCCATCATTTTTGCTTTTTTCATCGATCGCATAATCATTTACAAAACATACAAAACTCGTCACTATACGAAAATCACACACAATGAGACTTTATCTCCAACAATACCATTCACACGAAATGTTTCCCGACAAACACGCCTAACGAACAACTGAAATCTTCATAATTGCACAAAATTGTCAAACCCGTATACAAGACAACAAAAATTAAATTCTCCAAAAAATACCATTAGAAGAATGACAATTACCAAATCTACACATGCAATATAGACTACAATTACTAAACTACAAATTACTACAACAATACTACTGTCTGCTATTTTTACAATCAGAATAATTCCAAGGGACGATCCGAAGCAGCGGTCGCCACGTGCATGAGGGCTTAATTAAACAGACTGCAAATAATTTTAATTTTTGTCGCTGTCTGTCCGGTTACGCAGTGTCGTAAACGGTTGGCCCTGACTAGTTTTAGTACGCAATCTGACTGCATAGAATAACAACAAAGAATGAAAGAAAATTAATTAATTAATTAATTAATTAATTAAGTCCACAGCAACTATAAAACCTACGAAACCAAAACACAAGTGTAATTGTTCTGTGTGTGGAAGTGTGATTCAACGTACACGTCTGGCACGGTTCTTCTTCAATAAGACAAGAAATTTTAAATACCATTTATACTGATGTAATTTAAAAAAAATAGAAATACTATAATTGCGTAAGGAAACCAGAATTACACTCTAATACAAGAACACAAGCCAGATGCTTTGTTGACTGAACCTGTAATGACGCATTATTTAAGACATTGAAATAATAAAAAGAAAAGGCAATTTTTTTTTACCTTCATATATATTGACGAAAAGCACTCTGATCATTACAATATCTCCATTCGAACAGCACCTGCTGTCTAGCCCATCAAAACTGCATAAAACATGGAACAAGCACTTCCTACTACAACATCTCAACACCGACTCACTACTACCACATCTCGATAAGCACTCTCCACTACGACTTCTCGACAAGAACTGCCAGTGGAGGCGGCGGAATAATACTCTCTGTCGCGATCTCTGGCGCTGTGGCTCAGTGTAGCCACCTTTCAATAATTGCACGTCTAACACACTTCACCTCGCGGGCACTCTCATTATTATATGTAACAGACAGTGGTGTATTTAAAAGGTATTGAAAAGGGTAAAAAAAATGAAAGATTTTAATAGAGAACAAACAATGTATTTACCTTAATAGTCGTAACATATATAGCGGTTCACGACATCCAGTCTTACAAATTTCAAAACTCCACCATTTCTCTCCCCTCATCCACCACTGCTGGCGGCTCACCTCCAACTGCCGAACGCTATGCGCTGTTAACATCCTTACACGCTATTTTACTGACTAAACCTAGAAAAAGCGACATTAACGCAAATATCTACACACAGCTATTTCCATCCTATGATAACGTGCGTTCTGTCGACACTCCTAGGGCTGCTCAGCGTGATTACCATGTATTCCACGAGAACAGGGCTGAAGGATTTGTAAGAACCACGAACTCACGCGAACGCACCTGGCTGCCTTCGGATTTGGTCACAAGCGTGGGACATAAGCTGTTGTAACGCGTTAGCTGGGTGTACCGTCGAATACACTAATGCCTTTGCAAGTCCCCACAGCTGGAAATCTATGCGATTAACTTCAGTTGAACGGTGATCTCACTCCATTGGATCTTCTCGAACATTCTGTCGATAATTAAACACCCGTGTTAGTTACTGCAATGTGTTGTTGTTTTGGTCTTCAGTCTGAAGACTGGTTTGACGTAGGTCTCTATGCTACTCTGTCCTGTGTAAGCCTCTTCAACTCCGAAATCTACTGCAGTTTACATCCTTCTGAAACTGCTTACTATATTCATCTCTTGGTTTCTCTTTAAGATTTTAAGCCCCCCCCCCCTTCCTCCTACACTCCCCACCAATACTAAATCTGTGATCCCTTGATGTCTCAGAATGTGTCCTATCAACCGATCCCTTCTTCTAGTCACATTGTGCCACAAAATTCTTTTCTCCCCAAATTCGATACAGTACCTCCTCATTAGTTATGTGATGTTCCACATTCTTCTCTAGCACCACACTTCAAAACCATCAATTCTCTGTAAATACATAAAACCGCAATGAGCTACTTTTTTGAATAGATATTTATTATTCCATGAACCGGTTTTCGATCCTTTTCAAGTTCATCTTCAGATGGTTTTCTGGAAATTACTTACCTATTTCAAGCATAATGCTGGTTGCAGGCTATGTGACAAGAAGATGGTAACTGAAACGTCCCATTAGAAGTATTATACAAGACTGTGCTTAAACTGACACACAATATTTTTTTAGCGCAACGCAATCTGACTTTCAAAAATCCCTACAAAAGAAGGGCCCTGACTAACATTAACCTATACGTTTCACAAATCACTTACCTCACAAAAATCTTCGTTACTCGAACTACTGCAATATGGCGAGCGCCACTACTGCCAGCTAAATAAAAAATTCAAACTACTGAAGGCACTAACTACTGACAGGCATAGTTAGAATATGAAAGATTTTAATAGAGAACAAACAATGTATTTACCTTAATAGTCATAATATATATAGCAGTTCATGACATCCAGTCTTACAAATTTCAAAAATCCGCCATTTCTCTCCCCACATCCACCACTGCTGGCGGCTCACTTCCAACTGCCGAACGCTATGCGCTGTTAACATCCAGCTGCCCAACACTACAATGGCAGACAACAATGCAAACTAGCCACAGACTGCACACAGCACAGCCTGTGATTTTCATACAGAGCGCTACGTGGCGTTACCAATAAGAAAACCTAAACAGCCTACTTACATAGCCCCCATGCTTCCCACAAAAAATTTTACAAATTTTTTTGGGCACTGGCCAATACATATTTGTTGAATTTTTTTTCACAATTACAATAACAAAGAAATCAAATGCACACACTTATTGATACAATGTTGGTCAAAAGCTAAAATTTTCTCACTGTCCATAAAGACAGTCCTGATCATCCATCACAGTAAAATTGCAGTTTTTTTTCTCAATGTCTGAGCAGTAAAAGAAAATGCATGCGGAAGTAGTGGATTTCCATGCAATCTTGAATAAGTAGTGTTGTCCTTCCAACGGAAAGACAGTGCTGACTCTTGACATGCAGTCAGGTATTGGTCCACAACAGAGCAAACCCACAGCCGAGTCAGTCGAAATTTTTAAGAGAATTGGTACGTAGGTCATCACAGAGCAGACCCACTGTAGTCCTGGTAGAGATTACGGTATTGGTGGGCCACAAGAGGTGCAGACCCACTGCAGTCCTTGTAGAAATAATGGTACGGTTGAGTCAACAAAGGTGTAGACCCACTGTAGTCCTTGTAGAAATAATGGTATTGGTGGGTCATCAAAGATGCAGACCCACTGTAGTCCTTATAGAGATGGCCAGCAGCCATCTGTTGTGACTGTGCAGGTGCACAATCACCATTGAAGAGTCTTGCGGAAAATATAGCAAGTCCATAACCACCACTTGTGCACTTACAAAGTTTTTGGAATTGTCCTTAGAACCAGCAATGCTGTTATCCATCCCTTGCTGAATTATTAACACATGTGCAAACACTAACAGTCCCTACTTCTCACATATTGTCCATATACTATGACCAACAGAAACGTGTGCAGTGAAATGTAACTTACAAGTTAATGATATGATGAACTGGTATCAATTACAATTTTATAACATAAGAATACAATAACAAAGGTACAAAATACATCATTAAAACATAATAATACAGATAACATTTGTAGTAATAGGGGCTTTACAAAAGAATAGAAATAAACATATAAATCAGTGTTACAGGAATAATGACACAAGTAAATACATAAAAGATCAAAATAATTATTGAAACATCAACTTCACACATGAGCATTAAAACAGAACAGAATTAATTATGTCTAACATCTTTACAAAGTAAATAACATATTATTAAGGCAAATTATATTTGAGGATAACAGTATTCCTCATCATAGTTCATGTAGCTGAGTATTAGAAAAATTCTACAACATAAGTCTTATCAGATAAACATATAAAGACAGGAAGAACATAAATACACAAGGGTACACAAACACATAGTGGGATAACACAAGGAAAGGACAGGGTTTGTTTTACTGCAGTACTTTGCAAAGAAAACTTTATTTACTTCTCGGAGATCTCCCTTCGTTCTTCATTATTTCCAAAAAGTCCTATCTATACCGGCTTTCTGTACTTTTCTCGTATAGCCTCTCAGTGCATTTCTTCAAATTCATTGCAACTCATTCTCTTATAGGCTACCCCCTCTTAAGCTAACTTAAATCTACTGAGCTCAGATGCTAAACTAAGGGACGAGGCAATGCAGCAGCACAAAACAATTAACACAAACAGCAATGACAAAAAAAATGGAAAATTGCAAAGCAAGCTACAGTAAATCTAAATTACCAAGCAATGCAACATTACAGCTAATATGAGCCAATGTGCAGCAACAAGAAAAATAAATCAGTAGTAAAACTAGCTTAACAGAGTAATACAAACTGAAATTTAGTAGCACTATGCCTGGCAAACAGCTGCAGCAAATGCAATAACTTATATCTAAACATGAGAAAGCTCAATCAGAAAAAATATTACAGTAAAAATGGCCATGTTTAATACCTATGTCACATCTTAACACTAGAGTGATGCATCACTGTAACTTGCTCTAGCAGACAAGTTACCAAGTCACTGACAAAAATTATGTATGCAATTCCTGTGAAGTGGAAATGTCTCTTTGTGCTCCCTCATTTTTTTGGAGTACATCCATCATAAAGTTATTTTTTACTGGATCTGTAGGCATAAAATATTTATATTAGTACATCTATAAAATTTTATTTTAACCAATGCTGCAGTGCAGTTAGGAACTAGATATTAAACAAAATAGGCAAAGCAAGGCGTGAAACGTCATTCACTAGCCATACAGCATTTCATAATGCAGTAAACAATCTTTCAACTAGCAAGACAATAGACATGAAACGTTTCTCATCATTTCATTTCAGTAAATATCATAAATTAAGAACTCTACAGTGTAATCATGTTTTCAAGTTTTAGGTGTCGTATTTACGATGCTTTCTACAAAGCAATGTCATAGCGAGGATAATGGTCTCTTTTTTTTTCTCCAACTGTGCCTCTGAAAGGCACACACTAATGGCTTTTTTCCAGGCGTCTGTTGCGCAGCTGGGTGCCCACGACGCATTACGTGAAGGTGGTCACTTAACTTTCTTACCGAAATATTTACGACAGCAGTTTCCGCTACAGTGACAGTCTCATATAAAAATATTTCACAGGTCAAGAATTTGCGTTACAAATCTGTAGAAACAAAATCCTATTGATATAACAGTGACCAAAAAATCTTCGTCGGCATTGTAATACATTCACGCATTTACATACATTTCATAACTCTTGAAGTACGATTCTTGGTCCCCAACAACCTTTTTCACAAATCAGAGTCCCTAACCACTACTCATTATTCCTTACCTTATTATACATATACATATTCGTCGACACTTCTTAAATATTTCATCATAAGAAATACGTAGCATAATCAAATTCCTCATATACGGTAGCATCACCTTATTGATCATAAACATATCTCAACAGCATAATACACATCATCGTCGTAATAATATCATAAAATCTCAGTCAATTCTCAAAATCGTCGTAGCTTTCTGCAATAATTTCAAAACCAAAATAGAATTCTCTGCTCATTTCAATAGTGTCATCTACCTCAAACGTACTTTAAAAATCATGATCTCATACCAAATGCGACATTCAAAGCTCTCATAGTATCCCAATGGTTCCAAAAAATATGAACAGTTCACAAAGTACAGACAAAATACAATTTCATAAGTGTGAAGTTATCTAACTGTGTAATTGTGTAAACATCTGTCACTGCCGTAGTAAAAAAAAAGTTTGTTTCTCTGTTAAATAATCAGATAGCTGTGTAATTCCATGTTAGAGGAATATGGTACCGATGTGTAAAGTTGTATAAGCAAATACCATATTAGCTAGGGCTCATTGTGCTTGCCAAACACATGGCACACAAAGTAAGCGTGTACCCCCCTGACGATTAATGTAATTATACCCTCAGGTGTTACAGATTACAGCAATGGAACGAAATGTATCAGGCAAAACCTTTAAATCATTGTAATTCAAAAATCTTTAAAAATAAATGTTTTAAGTACAAAATTAATCACTCAAATATGTGTACTGTAGCGCTAAACTGTGCGTCATGTTGTAAGATAATCTCTGTGGAAGTGTCGTAGTTATCGTCCTCCGAAAGCTAAGTTCTGCAGAAGTCAATGTACTTACCTCATGATAAACAAAAGTGAAATGCTTTGCGTATAGATATCTTAGTTAATACGCTTATTGCCGTGATGAAGTAAGTACTGTGCTGTAACGTATTGTTGTACTACGGAAAAGGCTGTCTCATTGTAGCTATACCACAAAAGTTACTACTAAAACATGTTTTACTTTCCAGAATAATTCAGAAAAACTGTGCAGATATAAAACAGATGCACCGCAAAAGCAACATTGTAAATTGTCACTCATTAGTAGCGTCGTGATAAAATCGTGTAGTTGTCACATAAACTAACCACTGTGTCATCTGGTATCTCACAGAAAGTACTTTAAATCCAGAATGTATCTTCAAGTAAACCAAAATGTTGCATTAAAATCTCATTAGCAGTACCAGTATATGTCCTAAGTATGTAAGCCTTATAGTCATTACGTAATCGTGCAACTAACAAGCAAGAATGTACAAATACAACACTGTGTCGTCTGTTCACTATAACAATACATTCGTAATTTCTGTTTAAAAATGTTCCCTAGGTTCTAGACTGGATATTTAACTTCAAACATTGTTGCATGTTAACAGTTTCTTAAGTCTGACAAAGCATACTAGAAATGTGAAGTGAAAAGTTTTATGGCAAAGACAAAGTTAAAAAGCAGATTATCTTTCAATAAACGGTTTTACATGTGAAATGTGGTGTAAACCTGTACTCTTCCTAGTACGCAGAGTTTCAACTTCAATGTAATTATCATGTGATATACATCGGTAAAGAATACTGGAGTTTTTCTCAAGGTTAGCGCCTATGTTATTTTTCTCTGAGCCAGCCAGCGTACGCGGCTGCCTGCGGTGCAAGTCATTGTCTGTTCCTTTGTTGGCGCGCGTCGTTATTGGGATTAGGAGACCTAACTTCTACAAATTCACCTTGTCGAGAGTGCTCTGCTCTGTCTGCATCTCGCCAGTTCTGATAAATGACCAGTTGGGCGGAAAACAATGAGAGAATTGATGAAGCCACGCTTGTGGATGAATGTCGCTGCCAGATTTCTTAAATGTTTTGAATTTACGTGTAGTAATGAACAGCTTATAGTCAAAATAATCTTCCCGTATAGGAGCGCGAGTGTCCTCTGAAATACGTAATTCTTGTATTACCTGAGTCAGCTGATCTTGTACTTCCCAGATTTCTCTTTGGTGTTGCGTGTTAATTTGATTCTGATTTTGTTTGAATTTCCTAATTTGTTCGCACTCTTCTGTGTCATTAAAGACTACCGGTTTTGTGTCATTCAGATTATCATCTACCTTCGTAGATAAATTATTTAGCTGATCCGAAAGTGCAACTACTTTCTCTGATAATGAACTAATTTCCTCCATGTGTCTTTCTAAACCAATTTTCAGAGTATCTACTGCGTCCTTTAAGTTTTCTTGAGATTTTGCAAGTTGCGTAACCGAATCGGTAGTTGCAACTGAGTCAGTTTTAGCTTGCAAGGCCTCATGACTTTCATGAACAATAGTTTGCAGTTCTTTTATGGCTGCTTCGTGATTCTGTAATGCATTTTCATGCCGCGAAAAAATAGGTTGAAAATGCTCACAAATCTGTGTTTTTACGTCATTACAGACTTTTTGACATTTCGAATCAATGTTATGTAACTCAATAGTTAAATCTTCACTTGTTTGTTCAAGTGTGGTGTCTAACTTTTGAAGCTTTTGCTGTGTTTGTCTCTGATTTTGTTCCATTGTTTCTAACTTTTGAAGCTTTTGTCCCATTTGTTGCATTAATTGTAATAACAATGCACAGGTGTCTGAAACATGTTCCTCAGTGCTATTCGGCAATGCATTGGAACCGGCAATATTCGCAGTTTGAAAAGCAGAAAATGTGTCTTGACTTATTTGAGAAAACGGTGAGGAAGCAAAACCTGAATCTACAGTATTTGCAAGATTGTGTCCTGTCATTTCGGATTCCTGAGGCAAGCTGTTGCCGACCGATCGAACGATAATGCTTCCCTGTTCACTAATTGTTTCACTGTCTACACCACTGTTTGCAGCCCGCTCCATTTCCCTATGTACACTTACCAAATTACTACTTTGAACATTAGTTAATTCATTACTCGGTGGCGCTAACACACTGCTTTCGTCTTCACTGTCGTTTCTCAGTTTACTTTGGAGCCTAGTATTACGTTTTTCACACGCCATTATTGTCACAATATTTCACACGATAACACAGAAAAGCACAATTTGAAGAACAAAAATAAGAGAACACATTAACGTAGCACTGAAAATAATATCTCGTTAATTGCAAGCGCAGCTGCGAAATACTTGCTGCAAATCTACATGCATGCCACATTTGTTTTACTGTACAACAATGAAAAAATGCAACTACAAAGGAAATTCTCTCTATAATTACGCACTAGCAATAAACATAAGCTACACTAATTACACAAACTACAAGAAAAAAATCAGAAGATTCCAGTGAGGTATCCTTGGCTAAGGGTCGACATATGAATCGTCCCCTTAGAACCATTTTATACATGACTGTGCTTAAACTGACACACAATATTTTTTTAGCGCAACGCAATCTGAGTTTCAAAAATCCCTACAAAAGAATGGCCCTGACTAACATTAACCTATACGTTTCACAAATCACTTACCTCACAAATATCTTCGTTACTCGAACTACTGCAATACAGCGAGCGCCACTACTTCCAGCTAAATAAAAGATTCAAACTACCGAAGGCAGTAACATCTGACAGGCACAGTTAGCAAATGAAAGATTTTAATAGAGAACAAACAATGTATTTACCTTAATAGTCATAATATATATAGCAGTTCATGACATCCAGTCTTACAAATTTCAAAACTCCGCCATTTCTCTCCCCACATCCACCACTGCTGGCGGCTCACCTCCAACTGCTGAACGCTATGCGCTGTTAACATCCAGCTGCCCAACACTACAATGTCAGACAACAATGCAAACTAGCCACAGACTGCACACAGCACAGCCAGTGATTTTCATACAGAGCGCTACGTGGCGTTACCAATAAGAAAACCTAAACAGCCTACTTACAAAATGATGGAAATAGTGATGCAACTTCCAGAAAACCATCTGAAGATGAACTTGAAAACGTTCGGAAACCGGTTCACGGAATAATAAATAAGTATTCAAAAAAGTAACTGGTTGCAGTTTTATGTATTTACATTTAATTAACAGTCACGGGTTCTAAAATTACTGTAATGAATAAGCTTCATCTATAGTCTCCTTGTCTAAACTGTTAATCGTCCATGTTTCACTTCCATACATTGTTTACTCCACACAAATACTTCCAGAAAAACTTCCTAACACTTACAGCTGTATTCGATGTTAACAAATTTCTTTTCTTCAGAAACGCTTTTCTTGCCACTGCCAGTCTACATTTTATATCGTTTCTACTTCGGGTGTCGTCAGTTACTTTACCGCTGTACTACTTTAAGTGCTTGGTTTCTTAATCTAATTCCCTCAGGGTCGCCTGATTTAATTCGACTACGTTCCATTATCCTTGTTTTGCTTTTATTGATGTTTGTCTTATACCCACCTTTCAAGACACTATCCGTTCCGTTCAACTGCTCTTCCAAGTCCTTGGCTATCTCCGACAGAATTAGAATGTCATCAGCAAACCACAATTTTTTTTTCCCCGTAAGCTTTAATACTTTTTCGAAATTTTTTTTTTATTCCTTTGCTGCTTGCTCAATGTACGGATTTAATATCATCGGGGACAGGTTGCAACCCTGTCTCACTTCCTTCTCAGTCACTGCTTCCTTTTCGCGCGCCTCGACACATTTCTCCGGAATCCAAACTGATCAACCCCGAGGTCGGCTTCTACCAGTTTTTCCATTGTTCTGTAAAGAACTGGTGTTAGTATTTTGCAACCATGTCTTATCAAACTTATAGTTTGACAATATTCACATCTGGCAGCACCTTCTTTCCTTGGGATTCGAATTATTACATTCTTCTTGAAGTTTGAGGCGTGTCACATATGTTGCACATCAGATGGAAGAGTTTTTTTCGTGGCTGGCTCTCCCAAGGCTATCAGGGAATGTCGTCTACTCCGAAGGCCTTGTTTCGACTTAGGTCTTCCAGTACTCTGTCAAATTCTTCTCATAGTATCATGTAAGTTACTGTCATATAAGGCGTAAAAGGTATGTGGTGCCTCGCTATGCGCAAACCCAGTCCCATGTCCTCCTGAGTAACATTCTCCGAAAGTTCAGGTAGTATGTCACCTTGAAACAGCTGATAAACTGTACTTTTTATTTTGTACAGTGATATGTCAACTGAAATTCTTGACTGCATTGTGATACGTAAGCAAACCTGACGCCTTGCTTTCATGGTCGCCCGAGGATCTCGTCGTTCCAGTCTAACAATAGTAACCCTCCAGACGTCGCTCTGTGACACAGTCAGAACTTTGCACGGAGAAAGATTGGCGAAAATAAAGGGACACATACGTGACTTAAGTGTCAACACTCAATAGTTTTCAGAAAAATTACGATCAAAATATTGATGCGAATTCATCAGTCCACTTGCGCGGTAGTAACGAAGTGGCTAAAACAGTTTTCTTTTTTTTCTTTTTTTGTCTCAGAAGTATGTGACATCAGCATTTATGTAACATCATGAAATACAATGGAATGATTGATAAAAGAAATAAACAGTATTTCTTCAAATTTATTTTTCCAAACCCACAGCAATTCTCGTTTCAACATCTGCCGAGGGCGCTTGAATTTTACATTATTTGACTGAAAAAACATATAGTCGCTTGAATATCACGGTAGATGTGGAAGTTTCGCATATTGATCATATCGTGAAATACTCTCGTCTTTGCGTACTAACATTTTCCAAAATATTGTTTTAATATCCGAAACCGTTTATGGGATACGAGGAATTTTGTGAATGTTCTGTCTTTCTTACTCGCGCGCGAGTTTAGCAATATCCTTCAACGCTTAAAGAAAAATTCAATATGTTGGCCACATTTCATAACAGCAACATATGAACTAAAATGCACTAAATACAAATTCATAGCAACCTATATTTTTTCACTGCAAATTTTCTGGAATTGGTTCAAATGGCTCTGAGCACTATGGGACTTAACTTCTGAGGTCATCAGTCCCCTAGAACTTAGAACTACTTAAACCTAACTAACCTAAGGACATCACACACAACCAGCGTAGCGGTCGCGCGGTTCCGGACTGAAGCGCCTAGAACCGCTCGGCCACACCGGCCGGCTTTCCGAAATACTTGCAGTAGTTTACTTAATTCTGAAATATCACAATAAATATAACCATTAACGATATGATAGGTAGTTCATTATGAAGCTGACGAATGAAGCTAAGAAATGTATGAGAATCAAATTATTAGGCAGTTCATCGTGATGCTGACGAATGAAGCTGTGAAATGTGTGAGAATCACATTAATTAACCGAATAGTTTCTTTACAACCGTTTGAGAAAGCCTTCAATTGTGCTGGCTTGCGCGCCTTGCTGTTCATGGAGTTAGCCAGCCAGCTAGCTTCCACGCTGAATCACACGCCATGCGAGACATCCAACATGCGAGGTAGCCGGCAGTCACACTCGTCATCTAGCAAACTCGCGCTGAACATTACTCCGTTTGTGAAGGGCATAAGTCACGGCAGTGAAGCGGTGTGTGTCTATTAGCCAATTGTATGGAACCAGTGCAGTAAAATGCGATGATGTGCAGACATGACAGAATATCATAAATGAGCTGTCATGTTTGGATGTAGCCATGACTGCATCGTGAATGAAATAGCCTGTTTGTTGGTATATCAACACGGACAAGGAATGGTGTACCCACAGCAGCCATGTAACTCGGCGTAAGAACTGTGGTCATAAAAAGATCCTAGCTGCCAGGCACTGGAGATGAGTTTCAATCCTCTTCGATAAAATGAACATGAAACTTGAAGTTTACCTCAACATTCACGGTGGCTAAGTGTTCCCCTTCTTCTACATCGTCACGAAAAAAGGCAATTCAGATTTCCAAATGGTTCAAATGGTTCTCAGCACTATGGGACTCAACATCTGAGGTCATCAGTCCCCTAGAACTTAGAACTACTTAAACCTAACTAACCTAAGGACATCACACACACCCATGCTCGAGGCAGGATTCGAACCTGGACCGTAGCGGTCGCGCTGTTCCATACTGAAGCGCCTAGAACCGCTCGGCCCCCGCGGCCGGATTCAAATTTCCACCTTGGCAGTTACACTATCAGTGACATTCTATCACACCATCAGCTGATTTCGGCACTGTACCATTTTCAAGTTGTATTCCTTTCATACTGTCACAGTATGCTCAGAAAAGAACAACACTCCATATGGCAGAAACCTTTATATATATAGATACATATGATGCACAATTACATATGCCGACAGAGTGTGACAGTATATAATTAAAATTAAAGGCACATCATTTGAAAATGACACAGCCCTGAAATCAGCTGATCGTGTGACATAAATTTCACTTCTTGTATAACTGCCTAGGTGGAAAGTTGAGGCGATTTTTAATTAATTTTTGTCTGTGGCATCCAGTATGAAAAAAAAACTTATGGTCATAAGGAGCGTGCTGTGGACATTCCCATCTTCCAAGATCAGAACAGCCATGTTTAAAGGGCTGCAAGCATACCTGTCTGGCTAGACGAACACTAAAACCGTTTATTGCATCTCGATGTCACCTGTATTTAAACCCATATGAAATGATCGAGACAATCTGGAACAGCGTACGAAAGCAGCAATCAGGTCTCCCACAGTTTGGTAGCTCTACAGCATTCCATCATTAGTTGCATGTGACGTCAGCTGCATATGACATATCTGACGAAACTTTTAGGCTCTTTTCCTCGCTGAAGTTAAGCCGTTATTAGAGCTGAAGATGGTGTGACACAGTAATACCATGACGTCTCCTGAGAGTGACTGCATCAAGATCTGCTATGACATTACCATCACATGTATATCAACTTGCGATAATAACTAAAATTGGCGGCTTAATGTTTGTAACCGTGCTAGACGGAAATGTACCGATAGTGGCTTCTGGTGTAGAGATTCGTGAATTTCCCTTCGTTGAAACAGGCCTGAAACTGTGCACTGATGGATCTGGGTTGTCCCAGTGGTATGTATATAGGACAGCTGAAACTCTTTGCTGCTGGGCTGCTGCTTCACAAAAATATTGTGGCCACACGCTGGGTTGTTTCCGTTGCCAATGTGGCAGCACTGTGTTGGTAACTACAGTAGGATAATCACAGGTCCCCTTGTCATTTCTGATGTGACAAAACTGCGTTTCCTGTCAGCGGTTGCAAATATGCGACACCAACATTGTGCCGTCTGTCCAGATGATGTCAGCCATTCAGAAAGGTCAGCAGCATAGCCGCCGTAGTCTAAATGTCAGAACCAATGAATGGAGAAACAGAATATACAGTGCACCAACCCCTGGCCAGTTAATGGGTAAACTGTAAGCAATAGTGGAGAATGTTTGGCACGCTTCCCCTATGTTTCAGGGTGTTTGGGGGGAGGAATTCTTGGCCGTCACTGTGACGAAAGTTGTGAATCCTTTTTCTGGTAGCCGACGGGAACGCAAGGGAGTCGAGGAGTTGGTGCAGTGACGCGTGGCGGAGAGGGCACATCGAGAGGGAGAGTGGCGCATAGTGCAGTTTTCACTAAGTCAATCTATAAGTGTCACTTTTTTATCACTACCGCTGCTTTTGTCCTGAGCGCCTCAGAACCTCTGAGAGATATTCGGCAACTTCTCTTGCTTTTCAGTGTCTTCACTTCATTGGATCTTGGATCCGGTTTTAACTTACATTTGCGAGCTGCGCTGATTTTCGAAAGCCAATCGTAGTTCCTTTCCAGGCATCTTTTAAATTAGAGGTTTCCACCACTTTTTTAGAGAATGGTCAGTCCCTAGCGTGCTTCGCTCAAGCTATCGTTTATTGTACTTTTGAGCACATCAATGTGCATTCCATATAATTAGTTACATTTTTCAGAGGTAATTACTCTTTGCCGGCCGCAGTAGCCGAGTGGTTTTAGGCGCTTCAGTCCGGAACCGCACGATTGCTACAGTCGCAGCTTCGAATGCGGCCTCGGGCATGGATGTGTGTGATGTCCTTAGGTTAGTTAGGTTTAAGTAGTTGTAAGTTCTAGGGACTGATGACCTCAAACGCCAAGTCCCATTGTGGTCAGAGCCATTTTTTTAAATTAGTCTTCCATTGAGCTTCAAGCAAGGAATCATTACGAATAAATGTCCATCTTAATTGTGAAGCGGTTTAAAGGGAACAAATCCAGTGTTTTAAAGAGCTGATTTGTTTTCTCCCCTTTTTTGTTATCCTACAACAGTTCAGGTCAGGTGATCCTTATTAACTAACAAATATGAGCAATTTCTTCAGCATAACTGAATTGTGCTGTTACTGTGACGGCGTTCCACTGTAAAACAGGCGCTCCTGCTATATACGTGTATTAGGATTTTTAATTAATTTGTATGACAAACGACTAACAAGAACTGCCCTCATTAGTATTCAATACAGTGTTGTGATTACAGAGCTAGGTACTGCGATTAGCTATTTGCTGTGTTACGGCAATATAAGGCTTACACCAATTATGCAATCGTTAACGTGTTGAGCACATTATAAGTGTGGCAGGCTGATGCCACTCTCCACTGCCGATCCCCAGCACTTCACGCCCACAGCAGCGATCGACAACACACAGTGACATTTCACTGTTTGTAAAGCTACATCAAGATACATACACCGTGAGCCGTGAAACGGGCCGGCCGGAGTGGCCGAGCGGTTCTGGGCGCTACAGTTTGGACCTGCGCGACCGCTACGGTCGCAGGCTCGAATCCTGCCTCGGGCGTGGATGTGTGTGATGTCCTTAGGTTCGTTAGGTTTAAGTAGTTCTAAGTTCTAGGGGACTGATGACCTCAACAGTTAAGTCTCGTAGTGCTCAGAGCCGTTTTTGAATCGTCAAACGGTGCATGGCGTAGTGTACCAATAGTGATTTCCGATCCTGTTACACTCCCGAACGGAGAGAGAGGAAAGTGGTTGTCTACATGCCTCCGTGCGAGTTCTGATTACTCCTTTCTTTCCTTCTCGGTCCTATCTGAAGTGCATATCGGTGGCAGTAGCATCAAACTACAATCAGCCGTAAATGACGATTCTCGAAATTTTCTCACTAATGTTTGGGGAAAAGTTCGTTGTGATCCCTCACGGAATTCTCATTTGAGTTCAGGGAGCATTTCCGGAATACTCGCCTACTAGTAACAAATCTAGCAGCACACCTTCGAGTAGCTCCGATGTCTTCCTTTAATTCCACTTGGTGGGGATCCCAAGTGCTAGAGAAGTACTGAAGAACGGCTCGCACTAATGCCGTATATGCAAACTCCTTTATAGGCGAGCTACACTTCCCTACAGTTCTCCCAACACATCGAATTCGACCATTCTCGTTCCTTACTACCGACCTTACGTGCTTGTCCCATTTCATATCGCTTTGCGACGTTACGCCTGATTATTTAATCGTCGTCTCCGCGTCAAGCAGCAAACCACTAATACTGTGGAGTTGTTCTTCCTGCTCATCTGTATTAACTTAGTTGTTTCTTTATTTGGAGCAAGCTGCAATTCTGTCCAAGTCAACCTGTACCCTCTCACAGTCACCCAGCGATGACACCCGTGCACCAACAGCGTCATCAGCAAACAGCCGCAGAATGCTGCTCACCCAATCCATGAGATCGCTTACGTATATAGGGAAGAAGAGCGGTCCTATCTTATTTGCCTGTGGCACTGCTGATGATATCGCTGTCTCTGGTGGACGCGCCCCGTCCAGGACAACGTACTGGGCCCTGTTACATAAGAAGATTAGCGACCGTAGAAGCACTGAGCTCATTGTATGTCGTTAGCCTTTGAAGCTAATAAATGGCAAAACCATTGTGTCCGTCTTTGTAATCGGTATCTTTGGCTCAAACAACAAAATAAGCGTTAAATATGCCGTGACTTCGGAATAAACGACGTGGGAGAAGAAGCGGTCTCCTCTCTCTCATTATATATGTGGTGACAAGTGAATAGCGAGGTACGCTAATAGCACTGCCCAACGCCGTTAACAGAGCGACCTCTTTGACAAGATCAAAGATAACGCGATCATAACATCGCCCGAAACATCTCTGTGGAATGTCTGCGGCGGTCGACACGTGAATTGGAAGCGGTGGCACTGTTTGCGGCGCTACCGCAGGCTGCCAGTAATTGGCTGAGCCGGGCTCACACACAGGGCTCGCTGTGTTGCTTAATGGGCGCGATGAACATCTTTGCCTAGGATCGAGTGCCGCGCGATAGAAGTGTCGGTGAGGCTGTGCGGGACAGACAGGGGAGGCGGCACGCCGTTCTGCCGAGTCAGCCCGCCGACAAAAACCGTAATTAGTGCAGTCTGCGTCTGCCGAGAGGAGGAGGAGGGGGAGGGGGGGTGAAACAAAAAGGAACTGCCGCTCGCCCGGGTCCTCCCACCGTACTGAAATTGGAAAAAGGGAACAGGACGAGCGGAATCCGTGCGCCGCGCGAAGTGTGACCGGCTGCCTTGCTCCGGCCTGCTCGTTTAGATGCAAATCCCAGTCAGGGATGCGAAACTAGCTACGCGGGCGGAAGTGTCCGGGTTAATTGAACATTGATGTTGGGCAGCTAAACTAATCGGCAGTAGAGTGATACTGACTGTACCCCTCCTTAATGCAGGCGGGGCTGTGTAATCATGGCTAGCATTCGGGAGGACGACGGTTCAATCCCGTGTCCGGCCATCCTGATTTAGGTTTTCCGTGATTTCCCTAGATCGCTACAGGCAAATCCCGGGATGGTTCCTTTGAAAGGGCACGGCCGACTTCTACCCTAATCCGATGATACCGATGACCTCGCTATCTGGTCTCCTCCCCCAAACAACCCAACCCTGTGTAGTCAGTAAACCTGTGTCTGTGCTCATTACTACCAACAAAAATGGCTCTGAGCACTATGGGACTCGACATCTGAGGTCATCAGTCCCCTAGAACTTAGAACTACTGAAACCTAACTAACCTAAGGACATCACACACATCCATGCCCCAGGCAGGATTCGAACCTGCGTCTGTAGCAGAAGCACGGTTCCGGACTGAAGCTCCTAGAACCGCTCGGCCACAACGGCCGGCTTATCACTACCAACAGCCGTCTAAAACTGAACCAGGTGATTTGAAAGATAGTTATCAGCTTTGCTTGGTAGGAGGTGAGAAATGCGCTTCTCGCTCATCACTTTCGTTTCCTCACAACACTGTTGCACAGCAGAATTGTGTATTTATTAAAGGGCAGAAAAATTTTAAAGCTCTTTGCTGGAAATACCAGAGACAGAGCAGAACGGATAAACAGCCAGTTGGAATTCCAGCGAGAAAGGATCGCTGATAGAGGAGCAGAGAACACGAAAGCTACTGCCTTGTAAGTAGGCTCTTCAGGCTTTTATGTTGGTAACGCCACGTAGCGCTGTGTATGAAAATCGCAGACTTCGCTGTGTGCAGTCTGTGGCTGGTTGGACTCATTGTTGGAATATTCGCTAGTGTAGTGTTGGGCAGTTGGATGTGAACAGCGCGTAGCGTTGTGCACTTGGAGGTGAGCCGCCAGCAGTGGTGGATGTGGAGAGAGAGATGCCAGTTTTTTGAGAACGGCCGGCCGAAGTGGCCGTGCGGTTAAAGGCGCTGCAGTCTGGAACCGCAAGACCGCTACGATCGCAGGTTCGAATCCTGCCTCAGGCATGGATGTTTGTGATGTCCTTAGGTTAGTTAGGTTTAACTAGTTCTAAGTTCTAGGGGACTAATGACCTCAGAAGTTGTGTCATAGTGCTCAGAGCCATTTGAACCATTTTGAGAACGGACGATCTGGACGGGTGTCCGTCATAAAAAGGAAATTTGTAAGACTGGATGTCATGAACAATATATATATATATATATATATATATATATATATATATATATATATATATATATATAATGACTTTTGAACACTATTAAGGTAAATAGATTGTTTGTTCTCTATCAAAATCTTTCATTTGCTAACTATGCCTATCAGTAGTTAGTGTCTTCAGTGGTTTGAATCTTTTATTTAGCTGGCAATATTGGTGCTCGCTGTATTGCAGTAGTTCGAGTAACGAAGATTTTTGTGAGGTAAGTGATTCCTTAAAGGTATAGGTTATTGCTAGTCAGGGCCATTCTTTTGTAGGGATTATTGAAAGTCAGATTGCATTGCGCTAAAAATATTGTGTGTCAGTTTAGTGATGATCAAAATAAGTAAAGAGAGAAATGTCTGACTACGTTCAGTTTTGCTCAGCTGTTTGAAAATCAAATAACGTAGAAGTTTACCAGACCAGGCCTTCTTTTTTTCAAAAGGGACGTTTCAGCCTGAAAGACCTGAGTAACTGAGGAAGCAGTATAGATAGAAGAAAATCATGGTACAAAGCACCGCAAGGTTGTTTTAGGTAGGTATTCAGTATATTGTGGCAGATAGAGCATCTAAAATTTGAAGTTGTAAAGTCCTAAAGTGTCCAAGAGTGCTTACGAAACGAGAAAAATTGGGTGAATGATGATGTCATTGCCACCTCACCACAGACGCAGTACATAAGCCCATTATCCATAAGAACTATTTTTGTTCTGATGGGGTTCCATTCAGTTTACACGTCCTGCTGAGAAGGGAGGCCGATGTCGGTCGACCCTTTGCTCGTCTAACCTCTTCCATCTCCTGTGGAGCAGGAAGAGATGTCTGGAGGGAATTATCCACTGCAGTGCTGACGGGTGAATCAAGACTCGTGGGTAACTGAGGCCATCACCATTCAGCAGGCCTCCTGGCGGGCAGTCGTGCATGGGTGGAAGCAGTTCATCATTCGTCATCATGAGGGCATACAACTAATGCTGCTCACCTCCATTCCTGTGGGCATTTCGATGCTGCCAGTCTATCAGGAGACCACGGGGCTGCTCTGTATGACTTGTTTTCTGAGCAGAGCTGCTAAATGCGTGTCCCTGTATGCAGTCTATGACTTCTACGGAAGCTGCCGGCCACCTCGAGCAGTGCGGACTGCAACGCATGATAACTCCTGGGACAACGACCTTGTGACTAGATACGTGCTGATGCGTCGACTCTGCCGCCGCCGCTGTGGCTGAGTCTCGGCTGCAGGCTAAGCTAACTGCGACTGCAACTGATGACTGATGACGGACTAGCTGGGCCCTCCAGTTCGCGGCGTGGTTCTAAATGCTGATGGTCGAGAGGCCGAAGGCGGCTCGTTGCCTGCGTGTCTGTGTTTGGCCTCTCTCGATCTTTTCGCAACCTCTTTGTCGCCTGGTGTGCTGGCAAAAACTTAATGCCAGCACAGTCACATCCAGGTCAAATATATGTGGTGTCACCGCCAGACACCACACTTGCTAGGTGGTAGCCTTTAAATCGGCCGCGGTCCATTAGTATACGCCGGACCCGCGTGTCGCCACTGTCAGTGATAGCAGACCGAGCGCCACCACACGGCAGGTCTAGAGAGACGTACTGGCACTCGCCCCAGTTGTACAGCCGACTTTGCCTGAGATGGATTACTGACAAATACGCTCTCATTTGCCGAGACGATAGTTAGCATAGCCTTCAGCTACATTTGCTACGACCTAGCAAGGCGCCGTATTCAATTGATATTGAGATTCTATTAATGTATCATCAAGAGCGATGTTCTACAAATGTGGATTAAAGTTAAGTATTCCAGAAGCTACGTACTTTTCTTTATAGCATTCATTACGTATCCTGTTTCAGACCTCACGTCAGCCTGCGTGAGTTTAAGCGCGTGCCTTTCGGCTTCCTCTCATTGTGTCTAGGCTGTCTTGTCTAGACACAACAATATAAACATTGGCCAACGCGTAACGACGTAACTTATTGCTTGTGGAAACTGAGTAGCGATGTTACAAAATACACTGATGAGCCAAAACGTAGTGGCAACTGCCCACCGTGAGCGTCAGTGCCGTCAAGTGGCGTTGTGAGCACGTGACGCATTAAGAAAAGTATACAGGGTGTTCAAAAAGTCTCTCCGCAGTGCTGTATGATCGTCAGCGCGCGTGCCGTATGATTGTTCGCCTGCCTGGGTTACGTTCCTTCAAGTGGACTCTCCCAACATTCCACTGTTTCGTTTATCCCAGCCAGCGTCAGTAGTATCGTTCGTGTGTGTCGTTACGTGTTGACGTGAACGTTTAAGTTTAGTTCGTTTGTTTCGTTTTTGTCACTGTTAAAATGTTAACCATTGAAGAACCTGTGTTTTTAGACGAACAAGTGTACAAAGCTGGCGGTAAATACAGTTTCAGTTCGTAAACATTTAATTGAGTTTTCCCGGAGACAACACTCCAACATCGCGATACTAGTCGTGTAATAACTGAAAAATACTGATCATGGCAGGACACTGCATTATTGTCAATGGTTCAAAAATTTCGTTCAAGAAAATGCAAGGGATATTCTTAATGAAACGTTTTTCTCTGATGAGGCGTGGTTTCATTTATCCGGGTATATGAACTCCTAAAATTCTCGTATGTGGAGTACTGCAAATAGATCGTGTATTCATGAGAAACCACTTCATTCTGTGAAAATAGGAGTTTGGATTGCACTTTCTAGACGTCTGATTGCGGGTCCCACATTTTTCAACGAAACAAACGCACAACGATACTGCACTGATATTCTGTACCAATTCATAGGAGAACGTGTGTTAAGTGACATACTGAACGGTTGTTTTCAACAAGCATACAGCTCGCGTTTCAGTGTCTACTGCTTGCTGATGTTTTCGGTGATCGCATAGTTTCACATGGACTTTGGCCTCCACGATCACCTGACCTAACACCATCTCACTTTTTCGTCTGGGGTGCAGCGAAAGGAACTGTCCATAAAAACCGTCCAAAATCCATCGACGAATTGCAACCTGCAATATCGACTTTCACTGCTTGTGTTGCAGAAGAAATGTTACAGCTTTTGTTTGGAAAGATGATTAGACGAATTGAATTCTGTTTTCAACAACGGGGGGGACACTTTCAACATTTAATGTGCAAAATTTGTAAGTAAAAATGAATATTCAATAAATTAATAACTTGTATTTCACTGAGTTTCATATCGGTATATCCACTGTGGCCGGCCGGGGTGGCCGAGCGGTTCTAGGCGTAGGCGCTACAGTCTTGAACCACGCGACCGCTACGGTCGCAGGTTCGAATCCTGCCTCGGGCATGGATGTGTGTGATGTCCTTAGGTTAGTTAGGTTTAAGTACTTCTAAGTTGTAGGGGACTGATGCCCTCAGAAGTTAAGTCCCATAGTGCTCAGAGCCATATGAACCATAACCACTGTGGCATATGGCACGTGCGGCTAACAATCATACTTCACTTCGGAGAGACTTTTTGAACACCCCGTATAAGCTTAGCAGAGACGAATGCAGAATCGTTCCAGTGAGAGACCGCCAGAAATTGGAAAATGCACTGACATTAGCGACTTTGAGGAAGAACGGTTAGTTACCGCCCGAAGTCTGGGAAAGAGCATCTCGAGAACGGCGTAACTGGTCGGCAGTTAGTGTTGCTAGTCTCGTGAGCGTCTATGGACGGTGGTTGAAGGATGGTGCAGTCTCATGTAGGCAACAAGGCATTGGACGTTCACGCCTCACCACCAAATGGGGAGCTCGGATGCTTGTTTGTTCTGTATAGCAGGTTAAGCGGTGCGATCTGGTTCCGAGGGGACGACAGAGTACAGAGCTGGTGCAGGAACCAGTGTTTCAGAGCATACCGTTCAGCGCACAGTGTTCAACCTGAGGCCGCGCAGTAAAGGACCCTTACATGTTACCATGCTGACCCAACGATATCGTAAATTGCGATTGGATTGAGCACGGGATAATCAAGAATGGACTGTGGCTCAATGGATTTGTTTATCCTGGATTGATGAATCACGTTTCTCGCCACATCTGGTCGATGGTCACGTCCATATGCGCCTTCATCCAAGTGAAGGGCTGTTCGAAAAATGCACCTTGCCACGAACGCAGTACAGTGACAACAGTAGTATGTTACTGAGGAGATGCACCTCGGCTGCCGTGGGATCAGTAATCAAAGGCACCATGACTCCTCTGGACAGCCTGAGCACTACTGCTGTCTACCTCGATCCATTCATACTTTATGTCTTCTTCGAAGGCGTTGGCTTCTACCAACAGAATGACTTTCCGTCTCACAGGCCAAAAATGAAGCTACAGTGGGTTGAGGAGCAGGCTGGTGGCCGCACATTGATGTCTTGAGCACGTAATTCGCCTAATATGTCACCAGTGGGACTTGTTGGTCGCTATCGGCCACCAGCTTCACACCCGTCAGCCCCCAGCCCGTAATTAGCGGAACCTGCGTGACCTGTACCTAAACGTCTGATGTCTATTAAGGCTTTTGTGGAATTCACGCCACGTACCATGGCTGCTGAAAGGTAGGCCAATATGCTTTTAGGGCAATGGTCATAATGTTTTGCTTCGTCTTTGTATCTCGTCAGTGGATATTAAATGACGTACGCCACGAGACACGCCACGTCTATAACTTGGTCGCTTTAACGTGACTCGACAGCGCACACTGCTCGCGGTAACAATGGGAGACAATAGTGGCTGCAGTCGGCAGAAGCGGCAGTCTTCAAGAGCGGCGGCGGAATGTGGCCGCCTGCAGCCGCAGCATGACGATTCCAGCAGGCTTTGAGAGACCGGGCCGTAGCGTGAAGCAGGCGCGTTAACGTGTTAATTACGGGACAATCGCGGCGGCTGCTTTGTGCGGGATGCAGGAATAGCATCGGAAAACACCGAGCAAGAACTACTTGTTCTTTAGCGCTCTCAGCAGTTGGGCGAAATAAACGGCGGGAAAAACGGAAGCGCAGACGAGGAAACGTAAAGGAAGGAAATTCTACGCCGACGCCGACAGAGGGCTGTCGCCGCAGGTGACCGTTTGAGATCGGTTTCAATTAAGGTTGGCACCAGCAGGCCGTGATAGAATGCGCCGACTCCGACACTTTGAAGAGGGCCGCAGAGGGAATTACTAATGGTGGCCAACACATTGCTATATTTTGGCTAGCAGATAACGCCTAATTACGCTGTAACTAGCGAATGAGCCGAAGCAGTGAATAAGTCAGTTCGCGATCTACATCTACATCTACATCTCCATCCACACTCCGCAAGCCACCTGACGGTGTGTGGCGGAGGGTACCTTGAGTACCTCTATCGGTTTTTCCTTCTATTCCAGTCTCGTACTGTTGGTGGAAAGAAAGACTGTCGGTATGCCTCTGTGTGGGCTCTCTGATTTTATCCTCATGGTCTCTTCGCGAGATATACGTAAGAGGGTGCAATATACTGCTTGACTCCTCGGAGAAGGTATGTCACCGAAAATTCAACAAAAGCCCGTACCGAGCTCCTGAGCGTCTCTCCTGCAGAGTCTTCCACTGGAGTTTATCTATCATCTCCGTAACGCTTTCGCGATTACTAAATGGTCCTGTAACGAAGCGATCTGCTCTCCGCTGGATCTTCTCTATCTCTTCTATCAACCCTATCTGGTACGGATCCCACACCGGTGAGCAGTATTCAAGCAGTGGGCGAACAAGTGTACTTAACCTACTTCCCTTGTTTTCGGACTGCATTTCCTTAGGTTTCTTCCAATGAATCTCAGTCTGGCATCTGCTTCACCGACGATTTATTTTACCTGCTCATTCCATTTTAAATCATCCTTAGTTCCTACTCCCAGATAATTTATGGAATTAACTGCTTCCAGTTGCTGACCTGCTATATTGTAGCTAAATAATAAAGGATCTTTCTTTCTGTGTATCCGCAGCATATTACACTTTTCTACATTGAGATTCAATTGCCGTTCCCCGCACCTTGCGTCAATTCTTTGCAGATCCTCCTGCATTTCAGTACAATATTGCATTGTTACAACCTGTCGATATACTACAGCATCATCCGCAAAAAGCCTCAGTGAACATCCGATGTTATCTACAAGGTCATTTATATATATTGTGAATAGCAACGGTCCTACGACACTCACCTGCGGCACACCTGAAATCACTCCTACTTCGGAAGACTTCTCTCCACTGAGAATGACATGCTGCGTTCTGTTATCTAGAAACTCTTCAATCCAACCACACAATTGGTCTGATAGTCCATATGCTCTTACTGTGTTCATTAAACGACTGTGGGGAACTGTATCAAACGCCTTGCGGAAGTCAAGAAACACGCCATCGATCTGGGAACCAGTGTCCACGGCCCTCTGAGTCCCGTGGACGAATAGCGCGAGTTGGGTTTCACACAATCGTGTTTTTCGAAACCCATGCTGATTCCTACAGAGCAGATTTCTAGTCTCCAGAAAAGTCATTATACTCGAACATAAAATTTCGGCACACTCTGAAGTACATCAATTAGATTTAAATTTATGGATTAAGGCTAACTACAAAAATTTAAAACAATTGCAGAATGTGGTAGAAGTATTCGTTAAAAGCAATAATTATTTTTTTCAGAATTTGGGCTATAAAGTAAACGACAGGGTTACAATATTGGCAAAAAGAGGCATAAACTGCACCCTGCGGGTATTGCTATTGTTAAGGTGTTGCTGTGATTCCAAATGTTCAACCCCATCTTCAACTAGCAGACAATGCAACCAGAAAACCATGGTATTACGGTGCACTTGGCACTGGTGCACGCACAATTCATGTAAAGTCACATGATTGCCTGTGGGACCTCGATGGGCAGGTTCAGCTGCCTAGCTGGAGAGGTTTTTCCTATCTTCAGCGTCCGCAGGCACCTTTCCTTCGCGAAATATATGAGCTGTATTTTAATTATCGGTAATCCATATTACACAGCCCACACCAAGCTTACTTCTGCACCATTCATCCATTTCTGTTTTACTAAGTATATCTGTCAAGTGTGAACGACTGCAATGTTGTGTGTGTAGTGTAGTGCCGTGTTCGTGTTGGAGACAATGAGGGAGGGTGAAACCCGCTGGCAGTACATAGCCTACTGCTCTCGAAGAGCAGCAAGGGGACGTCATGCTTAACGTCCCCATCAGACAGACGAATCACCATCTATAGTGTCGTATGCCATCACATCAGGAGACGCTGCGGAGAGGTTTGGCATTTAGGCCAGGACGTTGGCGCAAAGACTGGTGGTCAGGGACTTCACGCCACCTCCCCACCTGTCCTCCTGCTGTAAAGACAAAATGTCAACAGCTTGCAGCTTACCAGGACGATAACCCATCCGAGTACTGGCCGTACCCGACGGTGCTTAACTTTGGAGAAAATGACGCAAACCGGTCTATCAGCCTCAGCACGGCCGTTGACAGACTGAAATAAATGTGATGAGGGACTACACTGTAGAAGTTCACATCTTGTTGTAAGCCTGGAACTGCCCTTCATGATTGGTTGGCAGGCTGGAAATGAGCATACAAGCCGCATTTACAGTCCGCTATTGCAGACACAGGGAGTCCAGTTGTGATAATAGCGCATGCTTATTTTTACCTGGAATACTCTGGTCGATTTCCTACGGCCAAATAGATACTCAGAAAGAGGTTCTACATAAAAAAGAGGACACAACTTATGAAAGTGATGCCACGTAACAAATTGTTTTTTGAACAGTTTGTAACAGTATCACCTCGTACGATTTTAAGCGTGTAAAGCAATCGGCCACACTGCAACTCTGTCGTCTGCTGATAATATTACACTGTCTTTTGTTGAGAAGGCTCTTCACAAAGTATTTCACATTTACACTTGTAAGAGGTCCGAGCAGATGTAATTTCGATGTATTGCTCATGCGCTGCCTGCGATATGCAAGGTATAAGGAAATCTCTGACCAGAGAGCAGTTCAAAAAATGGTTCAAATGGCTCTGAGCACTATGGGACTCAACTGCTGAGGTCATTAGTCCCCTAGAACTTAGAACTAGTTAAACCTAACTAACCTAAGGACATCACAAACATCCATGCCCGAGGCAGGATTCGAACCTGCGACCGTAGCGGTCTTGCGGTTCCAGACTGCAGCGCCTTTAACCGCACGGCCACTTCGGCCGGCCAGAGAGCAGTGTTGACTGCAGTAGGAACTGTGTAGCTGTAGCAGTAAGTTGTTGCTAGTCTGGAGTCTGCTCTGGTCTGGTCTGATGTATCGTGTTGGCTGGCCCGGTCGCGGTGCAGCGATGCCGGAGCCTGAGTATTATTGTATAAGGTAAAAAGCAGCCTCGCGCATATGTAGTAATGTTACCTCAAGTCGCATGTAAATGTTTTAAAACTCTCGTAATAATAATCTTCCTCATAAAAAGTAACTTTTAACAACCATTCATTTCAATTTAAAGAATTGACTAATTTCTCCCATCCATGATCACCCCGATTATTGCAATAGAAAAATCAGTTGCTTCCTTTCATAAATGACAGATAGGTCGATCAGCATTGCGCAGAGCTGTGCCGGAAAAATTTATTGTAAGAGCAGATATATCCGGCGACTTCATTGAGGTAAGAATTTTTCCTTTTTTTAATCAGAATGATCTTTCAGGGCCATGACGCAGCACTGCTGTCGTCCAAAATTTACGAGGTTAAATTCACACTGAATTATTGAGAAGTCATAAGTGAGCGACAGTTTAGTTGAGAGGTTAGTTACGTTGTTTTATTACCAGGTTACTGAATTTTTTTTTTTGGGACGTTACACTGAATGTGAACGACATAATTATAATTTTTACTGTTGAGAGGTTTAGGAATTTTTCTGTTTTCAGGTTACACTAAAATGAGAATAAATTTTTGTGGGGAGGTTAAATGTGAAAGAATTCTGTTTTGAGGTTACACTAAATGGGAACGAATTTTGGTGGGGAATATTACTCATATTATTTACTCTAATATATTTTGTGGGGAGGTTACACTTTGCGACAACCGGCCAGAAGTAGTCATATATCTGCTCTTATTTACTTAAATGTAGTTTGCATCTGGCGCAACACATTTACTAATTTGTCACTCTTTCTTTCACAGACCATCGACAATTTATTGCTCTTTGTTGTAATTGTATTTGTTCCATTAGCTTTTACTTTGTTTCATTTTTGTGCTTAATTTTGATTTGTGAAAAACTCCGCGAAAAACTGTTAACAGTACATCGCGATATGCAATGAGTGAAATAGCCGACTCGAATAATTTGACCGATAATACTTGCGACACTCAGTGTAATTGTGATAATCGTCTAATTACAGATAATCAGTGCCTACCGATCACTAGTAATGATTTTGATCCTTATGATGAACAAACAAATTCAATTATGTCGACAGTAAATGTAACAATTAATGACGCGGCACGTTCCGATACAATGAACGCTGCCCAGTTTGACACACCCGGTTTGCAAAATTTGCATAGTGAACAGATAAACTTTTCTCACGAAGATGAACAATGTAGTCAAAATACGTCAAATTTATTTGATTCCGAGGTAATGACCCACAGTGCACATCCAATTGGCGAACCTTTTCAAGAATCAGAGAATGACCAAATGGTTACACATAACGTGACAACTGCAGGTACGCTTGTAAGGTGTATGCTTCGCCGGCGATGGGCGAGGGCATGACAGAATCTCTGACCAGAGAGTAGTTCATTGTTAGTTGTTGCTTGTCGCGAGTCTGCGCAAGTCGACAGTAGAAGTCAGTCTGCGTTTGTCTGAGCGAGTCTGCAGTAGTAGTCAGTCGGATACAGTAGTAGTCGGTCGGCTTCACTAGCGAGTGGACGGTAGTAGTCCGCAGGAGTCGGCATGCGTCGGTTGTGTGCTCTGCTCGCGACTCTGGTCAGGACTCTCGAGGATGAGTATTGTTGTAGAAGGTAAAGAAGCGGTCTTGCGCATATTTAATAATGTATGTTAATTGTAATTTAATTTGTTCAGAAAAATGCCCCAATAAAAAGTAACTCTTTTAAAGAAAAGTATTCATTTTAATTTAAAGAATATTCCCAATGCATTATCATTGCTTCCAAGAATCCATATATATATATATATATATATATATATATATATATATATATATATATATATATATAGGCCAGAATTTCACGAAGCTGTGTCGAAGAATGTATACATAAGAGCAGATATACACTCCTGGAAATGGAAAAAAGAACACATTGACACCGGTGTGTCAGACCCACCATACTTGCTCCGGACACTGCGAGAGGGCTGTACAAGCAATGATCACACGCACGGCACAGCGGACACACCAGGAACCGCGGTGTTGGCCGTCGAATGGCGCTAGCTGCGCAGCATTTGTGCACCGCCGCCGTCAGTGTCAGCCCGTTTGCCGTGGCATACGGAGCTCCATCGCAGTCTTTAACACTGGTAGCATGCCGCGACAGCGTGGACGTGAACCGTATGTGCAGTTGACGGACTTTGAGCGAGGGCGTATACTGGGCATGCGGGAGGCTGGGTGGACGTACCGCCGATTTGCTCAACACGTGGGGCGTGAGGTCTCCATACATCGATGTTGTCGCCAGTGGTCGGTGGAAGATGCACGTGCCCGTCGACCTGGGACCGGACCGCAGCGACGCACGGATGCACGCCAAGACCGTAGGATCCTACGCAGTGCCGTAGGGGACCGCACCGCCACTTCCCAGCAAATTAGGGACACTGTTGCTCCTGGGGTATCGGCGAGGACCATTCGCAACCGTCTCCATGAAGCTGGGCTACGGTCCCGCACACCGTTAGGCCGTCTTCCGCTCACGCCCCAACATCGTGCAGCCCGCCTCCAGTGGTGTCGCGACAGGCGTGAATGGAGGGACGAATGGAGACGTGTCGTCTTCAGCGATGAGAGTCGCTTCTGCCTTGGTGCCAATGATGGTCGTATGCGTGTTTGGCGCCGTGCAGGTGAGCGCCACAATCAGGACTGCATACGACCGAGGCACACAGGGCCAACACCCGGCATCATGGTGTGGGGAGCGATCTCCTACACTGGCCGTACACCACTGGTGATCGTCGAGGGGACACTGAATAGTGCACGGTACATCCAAACCGTCATCGAACCCATCGTTCTACCATTCCTAGACCGGCAAGGGAACTTGCTGTTCCAACAGGACAATGCACGTCCGCATGTATCCCGTGCCACCCAACGTGCTCTAGAAGGTGTAAGTCAACTACCCTGGCCAGCAAGATCTCCGGATCTGTCCCCCATTGAGCATGTTTGGGACTGGATGAAGCTTCGTCTCACGCGGTCTGCACGTCCAGCACGAACGCTGGTCCAACTGAGGCGCCAGGTGGAAATGGCATGGCAAGCCGTTCCACAGGACTACATCCAGCATCTCTACGATCGTCTCCATGGGAGAATAGCAGCCTGCATTGCTGCGAAAGGTGGATGTACACTGTACTAGTGCCGACATTGTGCATGCTCTGTTGCCTGTGTCTATGCGCCTGTGGTTCTGTCAGTGTGATCATGTGATGTATCTGACCCCAGGAATGTGTCAATAAAGTTTCCCCTTCCTGGGACAATGAATTCACGGTGTTCTTATTTCAATATCCAGGAGTGTAGTTGCAGTTTTTATTGAGGTAAGAATTTTTGCTTGTTTTATTCAGAATACAGGGCCGAAGGTCAGCGCTGCTGTCCTTATAAAATTTACCAGATATTATTATTTCTGTTGGGAGGTTACATTTCGTTCATGGTTCGTTATTTAATTAATATTGTTGTTGGTTTATGGTCAATTTTCATTCCTTAATTTTTGTGGGGAGGTTACGCTTGGCTCCAATGCCATTTTCATTTAACAAAATTTCGTGTGGAGAGTTTACACGCTATTAAGCAGCACAGAGAATAGAGTAGGTAATACTGGCATGGATCAAGTTATGGCATTATTGCTACAACTTTATGAAAATTTCAAACAAAAACTTAATGAAAATTTCAAACAGTCGAAGAAGGAACAAGACAACAATTACAAACAACTTAATGAAAAACTAGACAGCAATTCCAAACAGTCGAATGATAAACAAGACAACAATTTCAAACATCTTAGTGAACAGATTACAGCCGTTGCCGCGCAATGCCATGATACTAAAGAACAATTACGTGAGGAAATTAAGGCTTGTGCTGGGAACAGTAGTGAAGAAATTAGATCTGTGGTACAAGATTTAGGTAATACACATGCAGCCACGACTAAATTACTTAGAGGTGAAATTAGTGCAGTCGCTAAAAAATGTTCTGAAAACGCAACACAGTTACGCGACGAGTTTAAATTAATCTCAGCAGAACTTTCACGTACAATGGATGCGAAAGTAGACGCGAAATTTGACCAACAGAACAACCAAATTGACGAACGTTTTAATCACCACCTACAAAACAGTGAAACGCGTTACCGTAAATTTATACAGGAACAGAATAAAGTAAAGCAACAAGTCATGGAAACAATTACTGCACAGAGACAGAAGGTTTACGAATGCAAAAACATACGTAGACAACAATATTGCTGCAGTATCAGTCGAAATCAAACAGTTGAACACCGAATTGCATGATAAAATCTCCGATCTTAAAAGAAAAACAGACACACACACATTAGACTTTCAGACAATGACCAACAGGCTTGAAAAGTTGGAACTAATACAGGATCCCGATGCCATCAAAGCAGACGTTAAGAAACTGAACAAAACCACACGTAAAATACAAAAACAAATTAATGCTTGTGATACTAAAAACGATGATCAGGTAAAAGCACTGACTGAAAAATATGATGAACTGGCCAGTCGTGTTGATGTTATCGAAAATAATAATGGCACCAAATCAGACGATACGTCACCTGTTTCGCTTAATCAAAGACCCGAATTCCAAAAGTTACAGCAGACGATCAGTGAGATAGGTTCGTCCCATAATACATTACGTAGAAAATTGTCATCTTTACAGCAAGAAGTGACGGAGATGAAAAATGTTTCAGCCTTTAACACATCACAGCATACGCCACTTTCTGAACATTTGTCAGACTCACACAGCCAGTAGAATTTAGGTAATTTACAGAGAGTACGTGAGTTAGATTCCGAACAGTCACAGACAAATAGATTATCATACAATCCTGAACCTGTTTAGACATACAAACAAGCACTTTCTATCCGTGAGAAAATTTAAGGTATTTAAAAATGACAGAACACAGATTCACCCCTTGGATTGGATACAACAATTTAGCTTTGCTTTTCCACCAAATTGGCCCGTCACACACAAACTTGAATTTATTTTTAGGTTCTTGGAAGACGAACCGGCAACTCGTATGAGTCCGATCGCGAGACAATGCTACTCGGTAGAAGAATTTCAGAATGCTTTTCTGTCAGCGTATTGGTCGAAGACGACACAGCGCGGAATCAAGGATCAATTAATTAGTTTACCGAATTATGAGAACTCAAACTTTTCCACTGTCACGCAACTTTTTGAACACATGGTCCAACAAAACCAGTACTTAAGTGAGCCATACAGTGAATCTGCACTTATCCAATTATGTATTTCTAAATTACCACGATCGTTCAGAGTATCACTTTTAACAGGTCAGCAGAAAGAAAATATTTCGGCATTTAGAGATCTGTTACAGCTTTTGGAAGTTCAGCAATTAGATTATTCCTTCATATACGCAAATTTTTCACATCATAACCAAGGCCAACCAACATACAGTAGTTACGATCAGCAATGCTATTTCAATAGCAAAGGTAATAGACGCTCCAGGAACGACAACCACCAGAACTTTAATAACAGACAAAATTTTAATTATCACTGTCGTCAAAATTATCAGCAACATGAACCAAATTTTGGTAACAATAGAGGTTTTTCCCAACAACAGCAACAAAACCAACCGGTTAGCATACCTAACCAACAATGTAATGTGCAAGGTCAACCAAGCTTTAATGTTTCGCCGCCTACACGTATAGCGTGAGCTCCGCCAAATAGTAACGCACAGCAACAAGGAAATCAGTACGTACAGAAAACACACCATTTCAACTCATATCGCAATGCGCCGTATAGAAATGACTGTCATGACAGACGTAAAAGTAATGAGCACAATTTTCAGCGTACGTTTAATAACAGTCGGTCTTACCAGCAACAGAATCATCCGCAACAACAGATTGTCATGAATGAACCAGACAGTCGATATCATCCCGAACGTAATACGTCAGGAAGAAATAAGAGAACAGTACAAATAGTTGAAATGCCACAGCATCCTCCCGAAAATAATAGCACATCAGATAGAATTTGACTAAATACAGTACAGGTTGCATCTTCCAGCAACGCAAGCAATACTTTTGACACGCAGAATGTTATTCACGAGTATGTTATTACTTTTGACGACATCCGAGACACTCTTTTGCAGGAAAAACCAGTTATTCAAAAAACCATTTCACACCCTGTCATTGAAGTAAAGATTGGATCATCGAAATTTTCAGCAGTAATCGATTCTGGATCACCTATGTCTGTTATAAATGAGGAAACTTTCAACGAATGTAACACAGAGAATACCTATCCTACGTTACCATTAGGCAAAACTAAAGTAAAAGGAGCAGTATCTGGTAAAGGAGTAGATGTAAAGTTACAGACACACTTATCGTTTTGTATTGGAGGTCATACGTTTCACTCAAATTTTTGGATTGTTCCCTTATTGACAACAGACGTTATTTTAGGTACGAATTTTCTGGTACAACACGACGCAATTATTGACTTTCAAAATTCCTATTTAATGTTAAAAGATGAAAATGTACAACTGGCATTAGAATTTCAACACTCTTTATCTGCAGAAGAACAAACAATTAATCGTACAGAGGTCATTTCTATATCGCGTAACATAGACTGTAATTCCACATTGTTCACAGATACGTACGTACACAACTATAATTCTCCAGACGAAGGCGATTATGACGTTATACAGATGATTTCTGATAAAGTTAAACAGAGCAAAGCAAATACAGACGATGAACGTACTCAACTACACAAAATTCTTTTACAGCAAGCTCCAGTTTTTGACAACGTCCCTGGTACTATGTCCGGTTTTATGTATGAATTTCAAACATTACCCCATTCCTTATATTCACACAGAACAAGTTAAGAAAGAATTGCAAGCTATGCTTGACCAAGGAATTATTGAACCGGCAGTTAGTCCGTACATAAACCCGCTCCATATTGTTAAGAAAAAGGATGGTTCACTTCGCATCGTACTTGATTCGCGTCACATCAATGACATTATTATTAATGAAACAGATCGCCCACAGACACTAGAAGAGCTTCTACAGAAATTTCATGGTACTGCTATTTATTCCACATTAGATCTGAAATCGGGATTTTGGCTAATTCAGCTCCATCCGAACTGCAGAAAGTACACGGCTTCTCTCTGTTTTGGTGACTGTTACCAGTTTTGCAAATTACCGTACGGTTTAACTATTTCATCAGCAGCATTTATTCGCGGTTTGAATACTATACTTCCGACAGAATTAAAAGACAGAATCACAACGTATGTAGACGACATTCTTATTGCAGAAGCTAACTGGTCTGAACTCAATCTGATGCTTGAACGGCTATTGCAAACTTTTCGTGCACAAAGACTCACAGTTAATCTTAGCAAATCGCACTTTGGCAAAACTTCGATAAAATTTCTTGGACATGTAATTTCAGCAGAAGGCATTGCGCCTGACCCGGAAAAACTTCAAGCTTTACGTGACATTACAGTACCTTCGACGAAGAAACAACTACGCAGCTTTTTGGGTTTAATTAACTTTTTTCGTAAATTTTTCATTACTCTGCTTTAGACACCCCTAGATTATGTCAAATGACGGGTAAAAACACTATTTGGTCCTGGGATAGCCAAGCACATTCTGAATTTGTCAATCTGAAACAAGCTTTGTTGAATGCACCACTTTTGTCACATCCAGATCTTACTAGAAATTTTTCCATTGCCACCGACAGTTCTAACACCGCTTTAGGCGTACACATTTTTCAGGAAATTGAAGAAGATGGTTCTACAGTAATTAAAAACATCGCCTTTGCGAGTCGTATTCTGTCACCTGCTCAACGCAGTTATTGTGTCACAGAACTTGAAACATTATGTGTTGTATGGGCATTTACGAGATTTCGGAATTTTCTTTATGGAAGACATAAGACCGTTTACACAGATCATAGAGCTCAGTTTTTACTTTCAGCAAAATTTACACATGACAGGTTAAGCAGATGGAAACTTTATTTACAGGAATTTAATTTTACAATTGTTCACATTCCCGGTACACAAAATATTATAGCAGACGCACTGTCCCGTTCTCTCAGCAACAATCAGCAAGACATCGCAACCAACTTCTGCCAAGCAAATTTTAGCGTCATGTATATTCAACAAGTTGCATTCGAAAATTTTATTTCATCATCATTACGAGACATAGCACAAGAGCAGAGCAAAAACAATGTATGGAAAGAAATTAAACACCTTTGGCAAGATCGGAATAATGTTACCTTCAGAAACCATTACACTGTACGCAATAACATTCTGTTTCGCCGTTCTCACCCTGACAGAAACAACTGGTTACTATGCATTCCTGACGAACTTGTTAACAAATTAATTTGGTATAGTCATTTAAGTTACGCACGTTATGGAGCCAGAAAATGTTTTCTTATACTGAGACAGAACTGTTATTTTACCGCCGGCCGGTGTGGCCGTGCGGTTCTGGCGCTTCAGTCTGTAACCGCGTGACCGCTACGGTCGCAGGTTCGAATCCTGCCTCTGGCATGGATGTGTGTGATGTCCTTAGGTTTATGTTGTTCTAAGTTCTAGGGGACTGATGACCACAAATGTTAAGTCCCATAGTTCTCAGAGCCATTTGAACCATTTTTGTTGTTTTGCCAACATGGAGAAACGTATTCGACGAGTTTTAGCGTCATGTAAAATCTGCCAGAAAGCTAAATCAGACACGACTTCACATATTCCTCCGTTACATCCCATTGTACCTGTTAAATTGAGACACATGGCCGCTGTAGACATTTTTGGTCCGATTCCCAGATCTAATAGAGGTTTTTGCTACATCTTTGTCGCTGTTGAACTCACTTCAAAATTTGTTACCTTCTCTCCGTTACGCAAAGCTACTGCTAAACATGTTTCGAAAGCATTAGTAAAACATTTTCTATTTCATGTAGGGCATGTATTGAAAGTAATTTCCGACAATGGACCACAGTTTCGATCTGCTAAATGGACACGTATGTTACGAGCAAGAAACATTTCTCCGATCTATATATCCAAGTATCACGCTTCTTCAAACCCTTGTGAACGACTAGTGAAAGAAATTGGTAGAATGTAGAATACACTGCTATAAAAAACATGTTGATTGGGATACACACATACTGTCATTCCAGGATGTAATTAACTCCATACCAAATGAATCTACTATGCTATCTCCGACTGTTATACTGAAAAATGTTGAACCACCCAACAAAATTAAAGAATTAGTATCCTTTCCTACGTCTCGTCGACTACGACACCATGAAATAATTGACATTGCGCTGAACAACATCAAACGTGCCGCTGAGCGCCGGAGAAGACAGCAAAAACAGGTTTGTACACGCCTTGACTTTCACATTGGACAGAAGACGTACGTACACACTATTTATCCAACAGAGGAAAGAGTAGATGCAGTAAATTTGAGCTTCTATACTCAGGTCCATATCGAATTCGCAGCATTCCTCACCCCAATGTAGTACACGTCGAAACCAGAAAAAGCAAAGGCAATCACCATGTCTCCAATATTAAACCCTTTATTGAATGAACATACTTTATGATTTGTCACACTGTAATGCCATTTACAGATATTTATATGAACGCTTACTGATGATTATCATATTTTTTCTTGGCAAGTGCCCGGCAAGGTAAGGTTAGCAGGTCGCTTTTCTTGTCGTTATACATCAGACCGTGCACATTTTCCAGTTTTAGTGTATGTATGATTGTTTTCCTATTTTGTTTGTATGCACTACGAAATCTTTAAGATGTAACAAACACCAGTTGACTTTGATATTTTGCCTTATGATATATCAATATCTTGACTATTCTACGCTTTTGGCTACTGCATTATGAAAGTGTGTGTACATTTTTGCACCTGAACACTCTCTATGTTTTTGACCTAATACGTTTTCTGTCATGCTATGCTGTATGCTTAATTATATCACTAGAAACCAGTTTTTACTTAATGGGTATATGATTTAAATGCAAGATATTAATCCTTATTCATCATTTTCTGAAAGCAATAACGTGTAAAGGAAATAAATTAAACAAACCAAAGCGGATTACTATGAAATGGGAATTTGATCTTCGGAATGAACGAAAGAAAGTGGAATACCTTGTGATGAAGAATAAATGGATCAGAATTAACAAGCATTAACAAGAATATACTATACACATCGTATGATAGCAGTCTTAACTTTTTTTTTTCTTTGAAAATACGAGGCGATTGATGCAGGCTGTCAGACAGAACTACACATCTTAGTTTTAGTGATGAAATATGCTAGAAATAAGAAACTCTATACTATGAATAGTTGTATGACGTAAATGGTAATATGAATAATGAATGATGATGAATAGTTATATGAAGAATATGCTAATATGAATAATGAGGTTTTTCTTTGCAGCTGATGATAGTGATGAAGTTATGGTAATATGAATAATGAAGTTTTTCTTTGCAGATGAGGATAATGATGAAGTTTATATATTTACTGTTAGTTAAGAAATGCTATATAGTTATTTAAGTATTTGTTGCAGTTCGTTTCGACAGTATGTCTTATATTGCATGGTATAATGACTGAATGTTTTGGAAAGGACAGCTAGAGTACATACATATTGAGTACACGTTTCATTACCTGTTAATTCAAAGTTCACTACTTTTCAGCATAATATGCGTTTCTTCTTTCAGCTGAATAATCCATTTTGTATTTTTTCCAGGAGAAGCTATTCACGAAATTAGTGTGCTATAAGCAGTTAGTCATTAAACCTGTTCTAGTATTTGCATTTTATTTTTTTTACCCATTTGTGTGTGTCATTCATGAATGTGATCACATTTACTCTACTTTTTTCATAACCTTGCTGCAGCTGACTCATGACGAATGACGTTATTAATCGTTATTTGCAGCAATAAGTCAAAAGCAAATATTTTCATGCCCCAGCAATTAATTATCGAATTAATTATCGATCCCAACGCAATGCATTGCTAGCAAAAAAAAAATGCATTACCAGTCCCAAATAATGCTACTAGTTTAAGAGATATTTATAGTACTAAATATAATGCAGATTTGTCAGATGTATTGAATCCATTATATCTATGTATTATAGGACCATGGACCTTGAGTAATAGTTGCAGTATGTTTCATTTTGGATGTGTTCTATGTCACTTGAATGATGAGTTCTGAGTAGTCCTGAATGATGTTTTGTAATAATGCATAAATGCTATGCCAGTGATTTCTGTAAATAATATTTTTGTTATACTCTATAAATGCTATACCAATAATTAACTCTCATTTTGAATGATGACTTCTGAATAATACTGAATAATGTTTTATAAAACTATATGAATACTTTGTAACTGGCCAATGAATGCCACTGTTTTTTATATTTTTAAATTTGTCTTATATCACTTACATATCATATATGAATACCAGTAGCTTAATGCTACACTCATCAACTCCTGTTTTGAATGATGACTTCTGAACAATGCATAAAAATGGTTTGTAACTGGCCAATGAGTGCCAATGATTACTATAACTAGATGAATAATGTAAATGGTATCCCATTAATTAACTCTTGCTTTGAATAATCACTTCTGAATAATGCATAAAAATGGTTTGTAACTGGCCAATGAGTGCCAATGATTACTATAACTAGATGAATTATGTTAATGCTATGCCATTAATTAACTCTTGCTTTGAATGATGACTTCTGAAAAATGCATAAATATGGTTTGTAACTGGCCAATGAGTGCCAATATTTAGTGTAATCAGATGACTTATGAATAATGTTCTGTAATACTCCATACATAGTACAGAAATGTTTAGTAACTAGGCAATGAGTGCCAAAAACTACTCAAATCGGTTGATAGACTAGTTTAATTCTCTATGATGACTAGCATAAGACTTAATGTCCTTCACCTTCTGACCTAATTACCAGAAATTACTGCAATATCCATTTGTCCTGTCTATCCTCATGATCATAGAGCACTATATTTTGTTTTTGCACAAATTCTGCGTTGGTGTACCTTACAAGAGTGTGGTGTTGACACATCATGTTGTCCACCACCTTGAACGAGGGAGATGTTATTATGGTCCCACTGTTTGGTGTACCTAATGTACTAACAAAATGATAACATTGAATATTAATACGACATTTCAGTGTCTTGGCTACACTGATTAATACTTCAGGGAAGAGAACTTCAGATTATCTAACTTGGTGTTGTTCTTCTGTAGAAAGATATGGACTTTCAGTACAGCTACGTGCAACCTACTGTGCTACAACCATGATGCAATCCTTCCCTTTCCTTTCCTAGTTCTTATAAATTGGTAAAAAAATATATATATTTATATACACTGGGTGTGCACTTTATGTCATTTGTTAATATGTTTTGTACTCATTGCGTATCCTAGTTCTTGTAAAATGGTAATAAATATATACAGTGCGTGTGCACTTTATGTCATTTGTTTATGTGTTTTGTACTCATTGCGTATACATTTTGTCATTGCTTGATATGTTCTGTACTCAGTGCATGTGCACTCTATTTCATTTCATGTTCTGCACTTACAGGGTGTTTCAAAAATGACCGGTATATTTGAAACGGCAATAAAAACTAAACGAGCAGCGATATAAATACACCGTTTGTTGCAATATGCTTGGGACAACAGTACATTTTCAGGCGGACAAACTTTCGAAATTACAGTAGTTACAATTTTCAACAACAGATGGCGCTGCAAGTGATATGAAAGATATAGAAGACAACGCAGTCTGTGGGTGCGCCATTCTGTACGTCGTCTTTCTGCTGTACGCATGTGCTGTTCACAACGTGCAAGTGTGCTGTAGACAACATGGTTTATTCCTTAGAACAGAGGATTTTTCTGGTGTTGGAATTCCACCGCCTAGAACACAGTGTTGTTGCAACAAGACGAAGTTTTCAACGGAGGTTTAATGTAACCAAAGGACCGAAAAGCGATACAATAAAGGATCTGTTTGAAAAATTTCAACGGACTGGGAACGTGACGGATGAACGTGCTGGAAAGGTAGGGCGACCGCGTACGGCAACCACAGCTAGTGCAGCAGGTGATCCAACAGCGGCCTCGGGTTTCCGTTCGCCGTGTTGCAGCTGCGGTCCAAATGACGCCAACGTCCACGTATCGTCTCATGCGCCAGAGTTTACACCTCTATCCATACAAAATTCAAACGCGGCAACCCCTCAGCGCCGCTACCATTGCTGCACGAGAGACATTCGCTAACGATATAGTGCACAGGATTGATGACGGCGATATGCATGTGGGCAGCATTTGGTTTACTGACGAAGCTTATTTTTACCTGGACGGCTTCGTCAATAAACAGAACTGGCGCATATGGGGAACCGAAAAGCCCCACGTTGCAGTCCCATCGTCCCTGCATCCTCAAAAAGTACTGGTCTGGGCCGCCATTTCTTCCAAAGGAATCATTGGCCCATTTTTCGGATCCGAAACGATTACTGCATCACGCTATCTGGTCATTCTTCGTGAATTTGTGGCGGTACAAACTGCCTTAGACGACACTGCGAACACCTCGTGGTTTATGCAAGATGGTGCCCGGCCACATCGCACGGCCGACGTCTTTAATTTCCTGAATGAATATTTCGATGATCGTGTGATTGCTTTGGGCTATCCGAAACATACAGGAGGCGGCGTGGATTGGCCTCCCTATTCGTCAGACATGAACCCCTGTGACTTCTTTCTGTGGGGACACTTGAAAGACCGGGTCTACCGCCAGAATCCAGAAACAATTGAACAGCTGAAGCAGTACATCTCATCTGCATGTGACGCCATTCCGCCAGACACGTTGTCAAAGGTTTCGTGTAATTTCATTCAGAGACTACGCCATATTATTGCTACGCATGGTGGATGTGTGGAAAATATCGTACTATAGAGTTTCCCAGACCGCAGCGCCATCTGTTGTTGAAAATTGTAACTACTGTAATTTCGAAAGTTTGTCTGCCTGAAAATGTACTGTTGTCCCAAGCATATTGCAACAAACGGTGTATTTCTATCGCTGCTCGTTTAGTTTTTATTGCCGTTTCAAATATATCGGTCATTTTTGAAACACCCTGTATATATATGTATATACTCTGTGACTGTAAACTTAGTTAATGAAGCAGATTTTAGAAAAATTTGTTGCTCAAGGCAAGTCCAATTGACTCACCATCGCTGCCAAATTTTTGCCCCCCAGTGGAGGGTTATGTAAGAGGTCCGAGCAGATGTAATTTCGATGTATTGCTCATGTGCTGCCTGCGATATGAAAGGTCTCTGACCAGAGAGCAGTGTTGACTGCAGTAGGAACTGTGTAGCTGTAGCAGTAAGTTGTTGCTAGTCTGGAGTCTGCTCTGGTCTGGTATGGTGTATCGTGTTGGCTGGCCCGGTCGCGGTGCAGCGATGCCGGAGCCTGAGTATTATTGTATAAGGTAAAAAGCAGCCTCGCGCATATGTAGTAATGTTATCTCAAGTCGCATGTAAATGTTTTAAAACTCTCGTAATAATAATCTTCCTCATGAAAAGTAACTTTTAACAACCATTCATTTCAATTTAAAGAATTGACTAATTTCTCCCATCCACGATCACCCCAATTATTGCAATAGAAAAATCAGTTGCTTCCTTTCATAAATGACAGATAGGTCGGCCAGCATTGCACAGAGCTGTGCCGGAAAAATTTATTGTAAGAGCAGATATATCCGGCGACTTCACTGAGGTAAGAATTTTTCCTTTTTTATTCAGAATGATCTTTCAGGGCCATGGCGCAGCACTGCTGTCGTCCAAAATTTACGAGGGTAAATTCACACTGAATTATTGAAAAGTCATAAGTGAGCGACAATTTAATTGAGAGGTTAGTTACATTGTTTTATTACCAGGTTACTGAATTTATTTTTTTATTGGGACGTTACACTGAATGTGAACGACATAATTATAATTTTTACTGTTGAGAGGTTTAGGAATTTTTCTGTTTTCAGGTTACACTAAAATGAGAATAAATTTTTGTGGGGAGGTTAAATGTGAAAGAATTTTGTTTTGAGGTTACACTAAATGGGAACGAATTTTGGAGGGGAATATTATTCATATTATTTACTCTAATTTATTTTCTGGGGAGGTTACACACTTTATTTGGCTTTTCTGATCATACTTGGGAGGACGCTGTTGGCGTATGAGACTGTGTTACCTATTTATTGCCTTTTTCTTGCTTCACTTTTCATGGACGTAATCGATATTTAATTCGTCCGGGCCATTCGTTTCACATATTATAATTTTTAGAAATGTTACTGAATCATTTACAGAGCATATAGTTTGGTGATAGTGTGATTTACAGGGTGTTTGAAAATTTTCGTGGTGTTTGGGGGGGACAACTGTGCATGGGAGACGACGCCCTTAAATTTCATAAAACAACATTTCAGTCTGCCACCACTTGCCTCTATCATTGCGAAACCCATATCCTCCTCCGGCAGTACCACTGCTGCTAAGCCAGTCTCCAATATGTGCTAGAGCAGTAAGCCATAATTGATACCTGTCGTATCACACTGATTTTGTGAAGCCAGGATCATTTGTTACGTTCTTAGATAAAGCGTCAGGCAGATGATAAACAATATATCACGTTCAAGAAATTGATACACATCATATAGGAAGCATTCTTCAAGTGTTCCGACAACAGGAAGAGGTAAAATCCTGTCCGTCTCCTGCGCGACTTTGGACGCTACCCCGCATAGCACGTTTGTCTGAGTCGCTTGTATCGCTGAAAGACGAATGGAATCGACAAATCCGATCGCTTGAAACAGGTCTATCAGAGGTAGATCTCCTACAATGAGGCTCAGACTTTCCTTTCGAAAATCATCGTTTGTATTTGGAGAAAGTCTGTTATTCAAATCAGATTCCATCCTTCTTCTGAACTCTAAACTAAAATTGCTTCATCAAAAGCGGTTATATTAGGAAAATAAAGAAAAAAGGACACGGATGATTTAAAACTTCCGTGTACCACGAATATCTGTTACCCATTAAAACGCAGAGCATGTGGCAGGTGCACCTACGTTCACTATTTTAAAAAGAAAAAGAGAGCAGCCTGGAACTTTTTACTGCTTATTGCTAACTCAAATGACCCGTTTATTTAGGAAATAAATCGTGAGTTTAATGACGTTTAAGGAATTGCTTACTATCGTACACAAGAAGAGCATTCAATTTCACATCTCAGTTCAACAATAACTATGTTGAATATGCAGTACGACTGACTACAAGACGGTTTCTTTATAGATATTGCTGACATACTGTGTTTCATTTTCTAGGATCTCTCTTATACGTGGTGTCTGTAGTAAAAGTGAAAATATACGTATTCAAACATACAGATCAACTGCCTCTGGGCCGGCCGGTGTGGCCGAGCGGTTCTAGGCGCTTCAGTCTGGAACCGCGCGACCGCTACGGTCGCAGGTTCGAATCCTGCCTCGGGCATGGATGTGTGTGATGTCCTTAGGTTAGTCAGGTTTAAGTAGTTCTAAGTTCTTGGTGACTGATGACCTCAGATGTCAAGTCCCATAGTGTTCAGAGCCATTTGAACTGCCTCTGGAAGGTGACTGTAACTAACAGTTGCTTAGGCTTGGCCTTAATGGTATTTACATTTTTAGTTTCCAGGTATTGTGGTCAGTATCTTCAAAATGAAGTGGCTATATTGAAGAAACATTATTTACACTCTAAAATTTTACAAGTGAAATGACACAGTTTAAGAGACTTTACTGCTCTCATACAAATATGATTTATGTAAATGAACAGCAGCGGCGATTGAAAATTTGTACCATGGCCGGGAGTTGAGCCCCATTCTACAGCTTACTATGGTAAATAAAATGTACTTCGGCGACAGTGAAAGTTTGAATCGAGGAGGGAGACGTGCCAGGGTAACCCGTGCAAATGTGTGAACCGCTGTGCCAGGGTAACTTAGAGGCTAAAGCACCTGCATAGTCAGCAGGAGAACCGTACACGGCATAAGTTTTTACTCCACACTTCAGTCTCTATACATAAAATCTAAAATTTTATTTATGTATTTTGACTAATTACATCACCTTGTCACAGCTTGAATCAGTTAACTCGTACGAATACCTGGCTGTAACAGTTTGTAAGTGTAAGAAATTGAATGATCGCATATGCTCAAATGGGGTGGATGAAACAGCTGGCAGATTTTGGATCCCTGACAGGATAATGGAAAAATGCGGTCAGTCTGCTAAGGATATGCACATTCCTTCTTAGAATATTGCTCAACCAACAAACTACCGATACATTACAGAATCGAACTGACATGTATAAAACAGCTTCAAACGCCTGACAGCTTTAGATATGAGTTAATGTATTAGATACTTGACGTTAAGCATGCATACGAGAAACTGTTTAGCAAAGGTTTGAAATTATAGTTAAAGTTTTTCGGAAGTCGCTAAATGTCCTCATTATGATGCACTGGATGAATATAGTCTGGGTAATTTGTACTCCATTTTAAATAAAAGTTTCCCACGTAATTCAATGTTTATGACGTCATATCTCCTGAAATGTATTTCGTAGATTGATATAATTTTTCAGGTACATTCAGTGATATAAGTAGGTACTGTCCCCAAAGTGTGTTGCGAAAATATTTAGTAGTAAAGAAATAATAAATTAAAACGTCCTGCCTGATTTTGAAGTTTTACAGCGCACCATTTTATGTAAAAGCAAGTGTTCCACGAATCTAAACGTCTATAACGTCATTTATTCTGAACTAGTGTCGTACAATCATATACTTTTGCAGGTACATTCAGAGGTATATGTGGGTACAGTCTGCAAACTGTGTTACGAACGAAGTAGCAAAATAGTACACTAGACTCTCGCTAATCCGGCCCTCAGTATTCCGGCCTCTCAGTAATCCGGCGCACTTCCAAAACCACGTACACAATGAATTATCGCGCGCAACAGTGCTTAGTTAAACAATATTTTATATACTGTATTTGAAATTGTAGCTTTCTTTACAGTTTGGAATCATGTCTTCTAAAAGACATTACGCTAGAGCTCAAGCTTACGTTACGCTAGAGCTCAAGCTTACGTTACGCTAGACCTCAAGCAGAAACTCGAAATTTTGGATAAGTTAAATCGAGGTTCCTTGCAGAAAGCCTTTGCTGCTGATGTTGGACGAGCAACTATTTACGAAAAAAAGAAAGAAGATGTTATTCGGCAGTACTCAACACAAACGGTTAGCCAGTTGGCAAAACGGAAGGTTATCCGAAAGGGTGAGAATGAAGAACTGAACGCTACCATAATGAAGAGCTGGAGAAAATTGTTGCCATCCATTGATGTCAACTTGGATCCAGTAGCGAGTGACAGCGATGAGGCAGTCAATTCGTAATTATCAATTACTTTGTACACTGACATGTTCCACAATCTTCCAGATGAAGAACAAATCGATGATGAAGATGTCACCAAGTGGCAGATGTTTCTAAGTGGCTGAATGAGGAAAACTGTGATACAGACCAAACTTTAACAGATGAAGAAATAATCAAAAGCGTGCCAGAAAGTAATGATGAAAGTGATGAAGAAGAGGACACAGGAGGAGAGAGCATGAATATTTCACACAATGCTGGTGCTGAAGCTGCCGAGGTCTTCCTGGAGTACATTATGCAACGACCGGATACATGCAGTGTCGATGTAATGTTTGTAAAGAAGTTGCGTGATGAAGCTTGCCACCGTCGCGTATCATCATTACGAAAGTTAAAAATTAGCGACATGTTTCGTAGTGAGTGATACGACTGCTTAATTCTGTACAGTATACACTCAAGAACTAAGTTTTCTTTGAAAATTAATGTATTTTTTATTTAATGAAGTATATCTTCTACGTTTTAAAACTGTATCCTTCGGATTAATAAAGTACAATACACTACATCCCTTATGTTTTCTAAATAAATAAAAAACTAAATAAACGAATAAAATAAATTTCAGACACTCAATAATCCGGCACTTCCACTAATCCGGCACCCATATGTGCCAGGAATGGCTGGATAAGCGAGAGTCTAGTGTAATAAATTTAAAAGTCATGCCTGATGTTAAAACCCCTTTATTTACGGGCCGACAGTTACACTACCTCAAGACAAGCACGTACTTCTCAGTGTAATACTTACTATGTTAGACTTTTAACGTAAAATTATATCTCTTAATTATTATATTATGACATTTTAAACAGCCTGCAGCTGTGGCCGAGCGGTTCTAGGAGTTTCAGTCTGGAACCGCGCAAACGCTGTGGTCGCAGGTTCGAATTCTGCCTCGGACATGGATGTGTGTGATGTCCTTAGGTCAGTTGGGTTTAAGTAGTTCTACGTTACTGATGACTTCAGATGTTAAGTCCCATAGTGCTCAGAGCCAATTGAACCATATTTTAAATTCGATCAGTAATTTCCCCGAAATATTGAAAATCAATTTTTTTTGCCTACGGAAGCCGTTAGATAAGTAACTCCCAAATGGTACTGAGTTCCGGGTTTCATGGACAGCCGCTTAGTAATATAGATTACATGGGACCCCTAACTTTTTTACATCTCTCCTCTGTACAAGGAAAAACTCAACAACATTCATGAGTAATCGAGCAGATCATTACAGAAATAATATTTTACAAGAGAGTGAAACGAACTATATTTTTTTCCAAATAGGAAACAATTCCATCTTTATTTTTATATAGTTATCTTATATATACAGGGTGGTCCATTGATAGTGACCGGGCCAAATATCTCACGAAATAAGCGTCAAACGAAAAAACTACCATAAACGAAATTTGTCCAGCTTGAAGGGGGAAACCAGATGGCGCTATGGTTGGCCCGCTAGCTGGCGCTGCCATAGGTCAAACGGATATCAACTGCGTTTTTTCTTAAATAGGAACCCCCATTTTTATTACATATTCCTGTAGTACGTAAATAAATATGAATGTTTTAGTTGGACCACTTTTTTCGCTTTGTGATAGATGGCGCTGTAATAGTCACAAAAGTGTAAGTACGTGATGTCACGTAACATTCCGCCAGTGCGGACGGTATTCGCTTCGTGATACATTACCCGTGCTAAAATGGACCGTTTGCCAATTGCGGAAAAGGTCGATATCGTGTTGATGTTGGCTATTGTGATCAAAATGCCCAACGGGCGTGTGCTATGTATCCTGCTCGGTGTCTGGACGACATCATCCAAGTGTCTGGACCGTTCACCGGATAGTTACGTTATTTAAGGAAACAGGAAGTGTTCAGCCACATGTGAAACGTCAACCACGACCTGCAACAAATGATGATGCCCAAGTAGGTGTTTTAGCTGCTGTCGCGGCTAATCCGCACATCAGCAGCAGACAAATTGCGCGAGAATCGGGAATCTCAAAAACGTCGGTGTTGAGAATGCTACATCAACATCGATTGCACTCGTACCGTATTTCTATGCACCACGAATTGCATGGCGACGACGTTGAACACCGAGTACAGTTCTGCCACTGGGCACAAGAGAAATTACGGGACGATGGCAGATTTTTGCACGCGTTCTATTTAGCGACGAAGCGTCATTCACCAACAGCGGTAACGTAAACCGGCATAATATGCAATATTGGGCAACGGAAAATCCACGATGGCTGCGACAAGTCGAACATCAGCGACCTTGGCGGGTTAATGTATGGTGCGGCATTATGGGTGGAAGGATAACTGGCCCCGGCCGGACGTAGTGGCCGTGCGGTTCTAGGCGCTACAGTCCGGAACCGCGGGACTGCTACGGTCGCAGGTTCGAATCCTGCCTCGGGCATGGATGTGTGTGATGTCCTTAGGTTAGTTAGGTTTAAGTAGTTCTAAGTTCTATGTGACTGATGACCTAAGATGTTAAGTCCCATAGTGCTCAGAGCCATTTGAACCATTTGAACCATAATTGGCCCCCATTTTATCGATGGCAATCTAAATGGTGCAATCTATGTTGATTTCCTACGTAATGTTCTACCAATGTTACTACAAGATGTTTCACTGCATGACAGAATGGCGATGTACTTCCAACATGATGGATGTCCGGTACATAGCTCGCGTGCGGTTGAAGCGGTATTGAATAGCATATTTCATGACAAGTGGATTGGTCGTTGATGCACCATACCATAGCCCTCACGTTCACCAGATCTGACGTCCCCGGTTTTCTTTCTATGAGGGAAGTTGAAGGATATTTGCTACCGACAACGCCTGACAACATGCGTCAGCGCATTGTCAATTCATGTGCGAACATTACGGAAGGCGAACTACTCGCTGTTGAGAGGACTGTCGTTACACGTATTGCCAATTGCGTTGAGGTTGGCGGACATCATTTTGAGCATTTATTGTATTTAAGTGGTATTTACGGGTAATCACGCTGTAACAGCATGCGTTCTCAGAAATGATAAGTTCACAAAGGTACATGTATCACACTGGAACAACCGAAATAAAAAGTTCAAACGTAACTACGTTCTGTATTTTAATTTAAAAAACCTACCTGTTACGAGCTGTTCGTCTAAAATTGTGAGCCATATGTTTCTGACTATTACAGCGCCATCTATCACAAAGCGAAAAAAGTGGTCCAACTGAAACATTAATATTTCTTTACGTACTACACGAATATGTAATAAAAAATGGGTGTTCCTATTTAAAAAAAAAACGCAGTTGATATTCGTTTGACCTATGGCAGCGCCATCTAGCGGGCCAACCATCGCGCCATCTGGTTTCCCCCTTCAAGCTAGACAAGTTTCGTTCTTTGTAGTTTTTTCGTTTGACGCTTATTTCGTGAGATATTTGGCCCTGTCACGATCAATGAACCCCCCTGTATATAAACGCAATGAAGCGTAAAAATTTTGGATTTGGTTTCAACAGCACTTTCTAAACATTTTCATTCTCCAATAACTGATAGCATTTGGACTAAAAGGATATCAATTATAGTTAGACAAGGAAAATATTAGTCATCAGAGTGTGGAGGTCTCAAAATGTCATTCAGTATATTATTTTCCAGATGAAATACAAATATGAAAATATTACAAAACGCTTGACATACTCAAATATTTTATGAAAAATACCTTGAATGAATGAAGCATCATACAAAGCAACATGCTTTTCCAGAAGGCAAATAATACGAAACATTAAGTAACAATGTTGGATTCAATAAAGCGCACCTTCCGCCTCATTATCTAACTCAGTACCAGGACACTGGAAAAGGTTTTCTTAAACATGCTCAAATACTGTAGTGGTGCTATACATTCAAACATTTTCTCATTTCTTCCACTGAAGCAAATGACGCTGAAGGAAATGTTTTCTTCTTCCAATATACGCTTCTATCTCTTTTACATTTTCAGATATCTCAAATTGTTCTCCCTTTATTACATGAGTTTTGTCTCATCCCCACTTCAAATACATGGGTTTGACAAAAATATGGAAGCACTGCGGGAAATGCATCCTTGAACGTAAATGCAAATTCTAGCGAAGCCTAGAGAATGCGCTGTTGCTCTTACCACGAACGGCACGTGTGCAGTGTCCTCGACTCGTTGCAACCGTCAGTCGTGTTCCATGTAGTTGTGAGTCGTTATGTCGGGCCTAAGTGAATTCGAACGTGGACACATTACTGGTGCTCGTATGGTAGGTGTTTCCGCAACCAAGGTAGCCAAAGTGTTTGGTGTTTCAAGAGGCACCGCATCGGAGATTTATACCGCTTACAAGTAAAGCGGATAAACTACGTCCGTTAAGTCACTACGCGGAAAAAACCGTGTGTTTAGTGTTCGTGACAGACTGTTATGGGGTAGGTTTGTGACGAAAAATAAGAGGACGACAGCTACAAAAGTCACAGCAGAACTGAAAGTCGCACTCGCAAATTCTATCTGCACCAAAACAACACGAAGCGAGCTCTATAAGCAGGGAGCTACAGGGCAAGCTGGAATCCCGAATTGACTCATCAGTGATGCAAATGCCCGTAGAAGGAAAACGTCATGCCGATGCCACAAAACCTGTAATAAGGAGCTAGGAAGAAAGTCTTGTTTCACATTCTTTCCACCTTCTAGTCGTGTTTACATCCGAGGAGTAAAACATTGCAGGAATTCATTGATGATATGGGCGGGCATATCGTAGTATCCCATGAGCCCTATAGTTACTCTGCAAGGTCGCATTATTTCTAACGATTGTGTGACCATTTTGGCCGATAAAATGCTTTCCATGCACAGTACTTGTTCCACAAGATGATGATGTCTTCCAAAACGACATGGACCCTGTTCATACAGCCTGCACCGTGCAGGACTGGTTTTGTGAGCACGAGGATGAATTGTCGCATATCCCCACGTCACGAAGGTCACCAGACCTCAATATTATTGGGCCTTTGTGGTCTACTTTGGAGAAACGGGTGCACCATCGCTAACCACCTCCATCATCGTTGCCTGTTTTAAACTACTTTGGAGGAAGAATGGTGTAAGGTTTCCTTCGAAACCGTACAAGGCCTTTATTTATCCATTCCTAGGAAGCTGTTTCGAATGTCAGTGGGTTTCCTACGCCGTATTAGGCGTGGTAATGCGTGGTGCTTATGGTGTTTCCCGTGTAGACAGATGTGAGATAGAGCCTTATTATCATAGTACTGACGTGAGAGATATATAGATATTACTGCTGATTAATTCGTGGGGGTATCATCTGGATAAGAGATTGCCTCTGACAGCCGACCGATGGTAGCCGAGCGGTTCTAGGCGCTTCAGTCTGGAACCACGCGACCGCTACGGTCGCAGGTTCGAATCCTGCCTCGGGCATGGATGTGTGTGATCTCCTTAGGTTAGTTAGGTTTAAGTAGTTCTAAGTTCTAGTGGACTGATGGCCTGAGATGTTAAGTCCCATAGTGGTCAGAGCCATTTGAGCCATTTGAAGCCTCTGACGCTAAATTTCGACAAGTTTGCTCTCCGCGCTTCAAAGCAACTTGTCGGCATTTCGTTGAAAGTTAATGTCACAACGAAATTGTAATTCGGCACATAAGTTGCGTAAAAGTTGCCACTCAAATTCAGCAAAGTTACTTCAATCCTCAAACAACATTTATGCCTTTCTCGTTTTCGTCGAACAGTGACCTCGCGAAATCAAATTATACATAGAATATTCGATGACACTGAGCGTGACACGTCATTTGCTTAATTCATCAAGCAACATCACAATTCTCACAATAAACATTTCATATAGAATAACTCTCACAAATGAGAGAAACAGCTACGACTAGCTCACATAATAACATGTCATCGATGACACTCTCTCAATCCGGCAATGTGACACTCTCTTAAGAGGTTATCTAGGAATATCCATTTGTGATAGCGGGTCAAGTTCCCAGTAACCTATTTCATTCCAACACAAGAAAATGTCTAATAACCTTGGTTGAGAAATAGAGACCAAAATTTTACTACTATTACAGAGGTCAAAATCAGTATTGCTAAACTTTATCTTTTATTTTGTTGGCCGGCCGGAGTGGCCAAGCGGTTCTAGACGCTACAGTTCAAGGGACTGATGACCTCAGAAGTTATGTCCCATAGTGCTCAGAGCCATTTTTTTTTATTTTGTTGTATCAGTCGCACGTCTATTTTGTGAAAAGACTAGTTTCTATAAAATTTGATCATATTTAGTTGCGTGTGCAACCTTCATATCCAAATGTAACAAGACATCTCCTTAGAGTATGTAGTTACGCGTACAACCCATTGTATCTATATGAAACAACACATCATTCCATATATATACGACGCGTTGCTTAAGCAACTATATCGATGTGGAGATGATCAATTTTGATCGAAACTAGCCATACCACAAAAACAAATGTGAGGCAGAGACCGCAAATTAAGTGATAAACTTTAGGTATCTACACAGATGCGGAAAACGAGACAAACATGTCGCAGTAGTGAACCTTTACGATGTTGAAAAATGCGACAAAACTGAATATAATGACTACATAAGAAATAATCCATAATAATAACTCATAATGGTACAAAAAAAACACAGTAAAAAAGTATATGTGTTATGTGTAAATATTAATAAAATGAAGAAATGGCTGAGTAGAAAGCGTATTTCACAGGAGAGAAGGAATTGAAATGAAACTTAATGCGTTGTGAGATTATGTGGTTTTATTTCACTATTTACAAATCAAATATAATAAACCACGAACCAGTTGCACGAGGGCACATTTGATGTATATTCAAGGTGTTGCGTTTGAGAATTTTATTTCGTCTTCGCTCCAGGACATCGCTAAGGAGTAAAATAAGGATCCAATCTGGAAGGACATTAAGGAGAAGTGGAGGAGAAAGGAAAGCGTAGCGATCAGACAGTATTATTTAGTTCGCAATGATATTCTTTTTAAACGAAAATCGGTCGACAACTCTGTTTGGTTAGTTTGTATTCCTGATGAGTGGGTCAATAAATTGATTTGGTACACACATTTCAGTTATGCACACTTTGGTTCCAGAAAATGCTTCCATAAATTACGAGAAAATTGCTACTTCAGTAATATGGAAAAACGCATTCGATCTGTTCTTGCCAAATCCAAATTATGTCAAAAGGCTAAGCCGCCAACTATTTCTCACAGAGCACCACTGTTTCCTATCATTCCAGCGAAATTAAAGGAGATGGCTGCAGTTGATCTGTTCGGTCCAGTGGTTCGTTCTACTAATGGTTTTGCGTACATTTTCGTAGCAGTGGAACTGACATCAAAATATGTGTGTTTTACACCTTTACGCAAAGCAACAGCTCGTTCAGTGTCTAATGCTTTCATCAAACATTTTCTTAAAGAAGTGGGTCATGTTGATAAGGTTATATCAGATAATGGATCACAGTTTCGCTCTAAAATTTGGCTTCGTACTCTACGGCGTCGTAAGATTTAACCAATTTTAATTTCACTTTTTCACCATCAATCTAACGCCTCAGAGAGATGGATGAAGGAAATCAATAAATTGTGTCGACTTTATTGTCATCAGAATCACAGAATATGGGATCAGTACCTTCATATTTTTCAAAACATTCTGAATGAACTCCCTACTGATTCGACTTCTTTATCGCCTATATTGATATTAAAAAATAAAGCACCGACAAATCGCATTTTTGAAATCGTTCCTTTTCCGCCTTCACGAAAACTGCGGCATTCTGAAGTTGTCAACCTGGCTCTACGAAATATTGCATCTGCGGCTGCTAGAAGAGAGAAATCATCTAAACGTCCTGGTCGTTTAAAAACCTTGTCAGTTGGTCAAAAGGTGTTAATTAAGTCTCACCGTTTGTCTCACAAAGGAAAAAGCTTGTGTCGCAATTTTTTTCTGCTTTATAACGGTCCATATAGAGTTCGCAAAATTATTCATGATAACACTGTCGAAGTAGAAACACTTAAATCTCGACGCTCTAAGGGAATACATCATATATCGAACGTTAAAATTTTTGTGGAATGAGATACTTTTGAGAAACTAACAGCTACATGTAAACATGCAGAGAATACAAGCATACCGCGCTGTGTTTTGGCGGCGGCACATACTCAAAGCAACAGTCAAGTCTGCGCGCCGCACAAGGCAGTCGTTGACCGCAAACAATTACTTCCTACGTCACGCGTACCTACAGCTGATCGAGCGCACAGTGCGAATGCACTGACAGCCGTAAACAATTACACAGTCTAATTTCTCCGATTAAATTCAGTATAAAGCTATAGTGACTTGATGAATTATGTTATTAACGTTCAGTATTTTTCAGGATACGGTTGTATAAAATATTTAAGAACTTCAGGTAAATTCTGTGCGTGTCCGACGTTCAGAGAACTTGATATCGAGAAATTTTCAGGAAGAATGTAATTTCGAAGAAGAAAGTAATAAACTAAAAAGGTAACTATTAATTGAGTTTATTTTTCAGGTAACATAATTCCACTTAGGTACGTACTTTAGACGTAATTTGCTGCTCGCGATTACGTGATTTATACTTTGTGTTAACTGATTTTGACAATGATTGATTAATGAACAGGGTTGTTACTTGCGTATATTATGCATCGCTTGGCTGGTATGCTTTTTCACTGATGTCACTTTTATTTTTATGTGCCTGCTGTGCTTATTTATTTAAATTATAATTGTCACATGATTAATTGTGCTGATATGGTTATGTATGTAGGTTATACTTTGTAATGTATCTGCTTGCGCCTTCATGTTTACTTATTAAGATGACATATGAACATTTATTTGCTTATGCTGATATGATGCTAATGACCTGTTTATTATGTAAGATACATATTTGCTGCTTTGCGTATGGATTGCATATTTACACATTTCTGTTTTGTTGTCATAACTACTCTTTAATTTGGTATATAGAAATGCTGATATGCGGTGTACGAACATGGAGTTTAGGTCACACTATGGTATTAATTATAGATTGTTCGCTTGGCAGAGCCTTGTTGTAGGAATTGTGCTGCATCCACTTCTTGACATTGTGTCCTCTACTGGTATATTTACTCGCTACTGCATGTTTTGCTTACGCTCAGTGCCTTATATTTTTAAGATAAGAAAATGAACTGCTATAATTCTACGAACGACATTAGTACAAGAAACTTCATAGAAGTCACATGAGCTGGAGGTTTTATGAAAGCTGTATAAATTTATGCTAATAGGAAGGAAGCTAACGACATGACATACCAACACTAGGTTTAGACCATTGACAGTTATTACACTGCATTTTTCGTGAGCAATTGAAATAGCAAGTGACACTTGACACAAGATATACTCCACATGTTTGCTTCTGTTTGCCATAATTCTTGAAGTGGTGTACACACTGAAATATCACGATTATTCACACTTCGTAATCGTACTTACTTACTGAAAGTTGTTCGAACTAAAGGCTGTTAGAGGTCATGTATGCATTTCTTTTGTTTAATGATGGACAAGGTAACCAAAATGTATCTTATAATTCATAATGAGTAGAAGATTTGTGTCAGATGGATTACACAGAGGTTGTGTGTGGACGTTGTGTCTTCGGATTGCATGGGATGATGAATTGAAGTTTGCACTAGGATTTTATCTGTACTTGTTCGAGGAGACTGACTAGAGGAAAGAGTCGTTATGGAAGGGAAATGATATTGGTAATAAGGTTTATATGTATCGACGTATTGAAGAGATATTATTGAGGTATTGAGATTATGTGAAGTTGATGATTATTGGAGTTTTGGTGGACAAGAGGTAAGGTAAATGATATTGATGATAAGATTTATATATATCAACGTAAGAGGTATTATTGAAGTATTAAGATTATGTGATGCTGATGATTATTTGAGTTTTGGTGGATAAGAGGCAAAGTAAGTGAGGAGTATATTTTTTTTTTTTTTGTTGGTTTATATGGAACAAGGAGGATGAAGATGGCAGACTAGAACACTAATGTGGAAAGACGATTGTCTACACACACACTTTGTTAAATCACTAAGCAGTATATACTTTTTTTTGGAGAGAGGAAGTATTTGCATATCTTGGTACACTGACAGTTGTTCAACAACCGTACATTTTGATCTGGCTTCGCAAACATTGGTCTTGACATGATGACTATGACGTTGACTAACTATTATTGACTGTTATACATTGCTACCACTACTACTTGATACACATGATAAACATCAAATTTTGACAGAATTGCATTTACACAGTTAACACTATTCAATTACGAATGCAAATACTTTTAATTTTTTTTAGTAGTTGTCTGTCCGATTACGAGGTCTCGTAAACGGTTGGCCCTGACTAGTTTTAGTACGCAATCTGACTGCATAGAATAACAACAAAGAATGAAAGAAAATTTCCGTTAACACAATTAATTAATTAAGTCCCCAGCAACTATAAAACCTACGAAACCAAAACACAAGTGTAACTGGTCTGTGTGTGGAAGTGTGATTCAACGTACACATCTGCCACGGTTCTTCTTCAATAAGACAAGAAATTTTAAATACCATTTATACTGAAGTAATTAAAAAAATAGAAATACTATAATTGAGTAAGGAAACCAGAATTACACTCTAATACAAGAACACAAGCCAGATGCTTTATTGACTGAACCTGTAATGACGCATTATTTAAGACATTGAAATAACAAAAAGAAAAGGGAATATTTTACCTTCATATATATTGACGAAAGGCACTCTGATCATTACAATATCTCCATTCGAACAACATCTGCTGTCTAGCCCATCAAACAACTGCTTAAAACATGGAACAAGCACTCCCTACTACAACATCGCAACACCGACTCACTACTATCACATCTCGATAAGCACTCACTACTGCCACATCTCGAGAAGCACTGCCAGTGGAGGCGGCGGAATAAAACTCTTTGGCGCAATCTCTGGCGCTGTGGCTCAGTGTAGCCACCTATCATATGCCCCTCCTCCACGGGCCAGAAGTTGATGGTATTTTTGCCAGCATTGGTGGTGAAAATACCACCAAATTCGTCCACAAAAATACAGACAAAAATAAAAGATAATATTAATACGTAAATATCACATAATTAGTTAAAATTTTGGCTTTGCACTGACCTTTCAATAACCTAATATATAAAATACAGTAAGCAATACAAATTCTTTCATACATGTGACTTTACATAATAGTTTACACAGTACACAAAAAATCAGTTTATACAAATGTTCACATAAAATGCTTTCAATGATACAAAAAAACAAGTAGTTGATAGTTCCAGCAGTAGCACCCAGCAATGGTCAACAGGTGCAAACAGCAAGAAGTAACATCATTTCAGTAGAAACAGTTCCAACAGTTTCACCCAGCAATGTTGAGTAGGTGCAGACACCGACAAGTGACATCATTTCAATAGAAGCAGTTCCATCAGTTGCACCCAGCAATGTTGAACAGGTGCAGACACCAACAAGTGACATTATGTCAGTAGAAGCAGTTCCATTAGTGACACCCAGCAATGTTGAACAGGTGCAGACACCAACAAGTGACATCATTCAGCAGAAGCAGTTCCATTAGTGGCACCCAGCAATGTTGAACAAGTGCAGACACCAACAAGTGACATTATTTCAGTAGAAGCAGTTTCATCTGTGGCACCCAGCAGTGTTGACAGGCGCAGACAGCAACAAGTGATATTATTTCAATAGAATCAGTCCATCAGTGGCACCCAGTAATGTTGAACAGGTGCAGACACCAATAAGTGACATCTTCTCAGTAGAAGCAATTCCATCAGTGGCACCCAGCAATGTTTCAATGTTGAGCAGGTGCAGACACCAAAAAGTGACATTATTTCAATAGATGCAGTCCATCAGTGGCACCCAGTAATGTTGAACAGGTGCAGACACCAACAAGTGACATCATTTCAATGGAAGCAGTTCCATCAGTTGCACCCAGCAATGTTGAACAGGTGCAGACACAACAAGTGACATCATTTCAGTATAAGTAGTTCCACTAGTGACACCCAGTAATGTTGAACAGGTGCAGACAGCAGTCCATAATATTCACTATCACTAATCACACTGTTCATCAGAGTTTATCAGCAGAAATTAAACATGTCCTAGTGGCACCAATCATGTAGAAAAAGTGCAAATAACAGTCCATAATATTCACTATCACTAATCATACAGTTCATTAGCAGAAATTAAACATTTCTAAGTGTCACACATCAATGTTGAACAGGTGCAGGTGTGAACAACAGTTTGAATGCACACACAATTGCTTTTACAAAATTATTATCAATGTTCTTACACTAAACATACAAATTATAATAAACACACAAATGATATCAGATAATTGTCATATTAACTATTACAAATACACAAATATCAGTAAACCTATAATATTTATGGGTGTCAGTGCAAGCCACAACAAACAAGTAAAATAATATTTTGGAGGTAGGTCGGTACCAATTATCTGGGATTAGGAAGGGAAAACACACAAAACACACTCACTCATCTTTCATCCACATTAAGTACTACTGTGTAATTGAATAGTGTTAACTGTGTAAATGAAATTCTGTCCAAAATTTTATGTTCAACTTGTGTATCAAGTAGTAGTGGCAGCAATGAATAACAGTCAATAATAGTTAGTCAACGTCATAGCCATCATGTCAAGACCAATGTTTGCCAAGGCAAATCAAAATGTACGGTTGCTGAACAACTATCAGTGTGCCAAGATATGCAATTACTTCCTCTCTCCAAAAAAATATCTACTGCTTATTGATTTAACAAAGTGTGTGTGTAGACAATCTTCCTTCTACTTGAGTGTTCTAGTCTGCCATCTTCATCCTCCTTGTTCCATATAGACCAACAAAAAAAATATACTCCTCACTTACTCTACCTCTTATCCACCAAAACACCAATAATCATCAGCATCGCATAATCTCAATACTTCAATAATACCTCTTACGTCGATACATATAAACCTTATCATCAATATCATTTACCTTACCTCTTGTCCACCAAAACTCCAATAATCATCAACTTCACACAATCTCAATACCTCAATAATACCTCTGCAATACGTCGATACATATAAACCTTAGCACCAATATCATTTTACTTCCATAAGAACTCTTCCCTCTAGTCAGTCTCCTCGAACAAGTACAGATAAAATCCTAGTACAAACTTCAATTCATCATCCCATACAATCCAAAGACACAATGTCCACACACAACCTCTGTGTAATCCATCTGCCCCAAATCTTCTACTCATTATGAATTATAAAATACATTTTGGTTACCTTGTCCATCATTAAATAAAAGAAATGCATACATGACCTCTAACTGCCTTTAGTTTGAATAACTCTCAGTAAGTAAGTACGAGTACGTAGTATGAAAGATCACATAAGACTTTGAGTGAATAAATGGTAATATTTCACAGTGTGTACACCACTTCAAGAATCATGGCAAATCAGAAACATACATGTGGAGTATTTCTTGTGTCAAGTATCACTTCCTATTTCAATTGCTCATGAAGAATGCAGTGTAATAACTGTCAATGGTCTAACCCTAGTGTTGGTATGTCATGTCGTTAGCTTCCTTCCTATTAGCATAAATTTATACAGCTTTCATAAAACCTCCAGCTCATGTGACTTCTATGAAGTTTCTTGTACTAATGTCGTTCGTCGTATTATAGCAGTTCATTTTCTTATCTTAAAAATATAAGGCACTGAGCGTAAGCAAAACATGCAATAGCGAGTAAATATACCAGTAGAGAACAGAATGTCAACAAGTGGATGCAGCACAATCCCTACAATGAGGCTCTCTCAAGCAAACAATCTATAATTAATACCATAGTGTGACCTAAACTCTATGTTCGTACACCGCATATCAGCATTTCTATATACCAAATTAAAGAGTAGTTATGACAACAAAACAGAAATGTGTAAATATGCAATCCATACGCAAAGCAGCAAATATGTATCTTACATAATAAACAGGTCATTAGCATCATATCAGCATAAGCAAATAAATGTTCATATGCCATCTTAATAAGTAAACATGAAGGCGCAAGCAGATACAGTTACATGTAAACACACGGAGAATATAATGATACCGCGCTGTGTTTTGGCGGCGGCACATAAAGCAACAGTCAAGTCTGCGCGCCGCACAAGGCAGTCGTTGACCGCAAACAATTACTTCCTATGTCACGCGTACCTACAGCTGATCGAGCGCTCAGTGCGAATGCACTGACAGCCGTAAACAAATACACAGTCTAATTTCGCCGACTAAATTCAGTATAAAGCTATAGTGACTTGATGAATTATGTTATTATCGTTCAGTATTTTTCAGGATACGGTTGTTAAAATATTTAAGAACTTCAGGTAAATTCTGTGCGTGTCCGACGTTAAGACGACTTGCTATGGAGACATTAATAGCCGCACATAATTTCCTGTTTGTGACTTAGTGGCCAATTTGGTGGAAGTGCGTACGTAAATTGATCTAACCATGCACATAGATGAATGTCATTCTTAGAATTGCGAATGATCTTAAATTTCCGAACAGTCAAAAAGTGTTTATAATCAAAGTTTTCGTGTCGATGATTGTCAAGTTCACGCGCCTGGCGCTCTCTTGTTGCTTCTCGTAAATGAAATAAATTACTATCTTCAAAACCCGCTGCTATCGGTGATTCCAAATTTCTTCTACCGTCTTTTCCTACAATTTCGCTTTCAATTTGTTTGACTTGCTTTCCTAATGCCTCAAATTCCCTTTTAACGCGTTCATTAAATTTTCCCTGATTTTCAACATGCTTATTTATGTTCTGGTACTCTTCGGTTTCTGCAAATGGTAATGGAGCTGTATCATCTGAATCCCTATCCCCATTTAAACTAAGACTTGTCAATTTATCTGAAATCTCCTCAACTCTTTCCGATAAGTCACCTATTTTTTCTTTCTGTTTATTTACGTCTTCCGTAAGTGTCGCGACTCGGGTTTCAAATGGTTCAAATGGCTCTGAGCACTATGGGACTCAACTTCTGAGGTCATTAGTCCCCTAGAGCTTAGAACTAGTTAAACCTAACTAACCTAAGGACATCACAAACATCCATGCCCGAGGCAGGATTCGAACCTGCGACCGTAGTGGTCTTGCGGTTCCAGTCGGGTTTCAGTATTGACACATTTAGTAGTTAACTGTTCATACTGTTGTGTTAGGTTATTTAATCTGTCATTTGGTATGGATTCCTCAATTCTCTCAAATATTTCTTCCTTATCGTGTGCACGTTGTAAATTTAACTCTGAAAAATTTTGTACTATCACGCGATCTCTTTCTTCCTGTTCTCTATCTTGTTCCCTTTGTCTAATCTCTACTGCAATTAATCTATTATTGTGAGAATTCAAAATCGGTTGTACTTCTTCTCTAATTTCTTTCTTTAATTCATCTTTCATATTTTTGAAACATGTCCCTATTCGTGAATCTAACCGTGTTTCCATTGTTTCCATCTCGGTTTTAATTGTTCCTATTTGTGATCCCAACTGTGATCCCAGTGAGTCTAACCGTGTTTCCATTGTTCCCATATCAGTTTCTAAACGTGTTGCCAAAGTTCCCATCTCTGTTTTAATTGTTCCTATTTGTGATCCCTGTGAGTCTAACCGTGTTTTTAATTCAGATCCCAAATTTAATATTACACCCATCAACTGCTCCATATTAACAGGTTCAAAATTCTTTTCGCCCCTAACATTTCCCGCAAAACTAGTTTCCTTCGTCATAGCTGTAAAGCTATCTGTGTTGGATACTATTCCAGAATCTTCTGTCATTAATCTCGTATTATGAAAATTTTTTGTGGAAAATTTTGAAATGGTTCCGGACTATTTTCCCGACTTATTAAATTGTTTTCAACTTCATTATTCATCATACTGTTCTCCTGTGTTGGCGAGTTCGCCATGTTAACAATTTCGTCATTCTTACTATCCATCATTTTCGCCTTTTTCATCGATCGCGTAATCATTTACAAAACATACAAAACTCGTCACTGTACGAAAATTACACACAATGACTCTTTATCTCCAACAGTACCATTCACACGAAATGTTTCCCTCAAACACGATTAACGAACAATTGAAATAATTGCACTAAATTGTCAAACCCGTAGACAAGACAACAAAAATTAAATTCTGCAAAAAAAAAAAAAAATACCATTAGAAGAATGACAATTACCAAATCTACACATGCAATATAGACTACAATTACTAAACTACAAATTACTACAACAATACTACTGTCTACTATTTTTACAATCAGAAGAATTCCAAGGGACGATCCGAAGCAGCGGTCGCCACGTGCATGGGGGCTTAAATATAATAAATATGAATGCAAATACTTTTAATTTTTTTTAGTAGTTGTCTGTCCGATTACGAGGTCTCGTAAACGGTTGGCCCTGACTAGTTTTAGTACGCAATCTGACTGCATAGAATAACAACAAAGAATGAAAGAAAATTTCCGTTAACACAATTAATTAATTAAGTCCCCAGCAACTATAAAACCTACGAAACCAAAACACAAGTGTAACTGTAATGTGTGTGGAAGTGTGATTCAACGTACACATCTGCCACGGTTCTTCTTCAATAAGACAAGAAATTTTAAATACCATTTATACTGAAGTAATTAAAAAAAATAGAAATACTATAATTGCGTAAGGAAACCAGAATTACACTCTAATACAAGAACACAAGCCAGATGCTTTATTGACTGAACCTGTAATGACGCATTATTTAAGACATTGAAATAATAAAAAGAAAAGGGATTTTTTTTACCTTCATATATATTGACGAAAGGCACTCTGATCATTACAATATCTCCATTCGAACAACATCTGCTGTCCAGCCCATCAAACAACTGCATAAAACATGGAACAAGCACTCCCTACTACAACATCGCAACACCGACTCACTACTATCACATCTCGATAAGCACTAACCACCACCACTTCTGAACAAGCACTGCCAGTGGAGGCGGCGGAATAAAACTCTTTGGCGCAATCTCTGGCGCTGTGGCTCAGTGTAGCCACCTTTCAACTGCCAGGTCTTAGATAGTTTATTAACTCTTTGTAGTGGTTTATATTGAATCAGGAAAGAGAAATATTATGGTTTGACAAGGTTGTCCAACCTTTTGACTTACCACAGTCCCATAGGAAGAAGACGAGTATTTTTGGGCTGCACATAATATACTTAACACTAACAATAACCAATGGAAAAAAAGGCTGTCGGGGATATAGAGTTAACATCCTGAAGCAATTTATTCCATGAAATTTGATTAATAATTTTATATACAAGTAATTACAAATAATAGAATTAATGTGACATTTGATTTCGTATTTGGAAAACTGATGTACCAGTATAAGGTTCGTTCGAAGCGGTTGTAATTATCAGTGTGTTCTCGAGAGAATTTGCTTCTATTTTTACTCTTTGTGCGCTTTACTCTTGAAAATAACTGTTCGCAAGCATACATGCTTCCAAACGATGTTGACGTATATAACGCGTGAGTGGGTGGCAAGGCGTGCTTGTCTCTGAGAAGGTCTGATTTGGAGAAGTCCAACAAAGACACCAGAGCAGTTTTTTTTTTTTTTAGTTGGATGTCACACTGCAGCTGCATGTTTTCCATCTAATCTTCTGGCGAGGTATCTACTTTGTTCGTAAAAAGTGTCGCATGAGTACAAAAACGTTGATTATTTTTTCAACAAATCTAAAATCGATTTTCAGATTCTGACCTCGAATTGAAACGTTTGGCTGAGTATGTCTTTGCGATTATTTTTGGCCAACGAATGCAAAGAGAAAAATTGTTTGCATTTACTTGTGTTTGCCATAACTTCAGTTTCATTTGGAAATCGTTTATTGTTTGAAGCATTGTACTGATAAGTGGGTTTCTATCTTGAAGACATCTGTCTCAATATCACCTAAATGAGAGGTCAAAAATACGAAAAATGCTAAATCTGCCACCCAGTTGGCATCTTCAATTTCTGGCACAGAACGATTTCATTTCGTTAATTATGCTATAAAATATTTTCACCATCTGGCTTCGAGTGAGCCATCTTCCTTCCGACAAATATACATCGCCAGACTCAGCTTCCTAACTTGCGAGGAATTGCTGGAACGGATGATGATTGAGTCCCCTGGCTCTTATAAAATTCAATTTTGACGATGATTTGCTTAACGTGATCCATCACGTAAATTTTCTTGGTTTATTGTACAATGGTATTACATTAAATGAGAGTTTCCTACAGTGACGGCATCGTCTTCTATTAATTTTACAAGCCCTTTGTTTCTAGCTATCATAGCTAGGGCACCATCCGTAATCACGCCAAATACATTGAGAGAACACAAAAACCCGCTTAAACGTTTTTGTTCTGTGTCACATAAATCATATAAACCTTTAATAGCACTAATAAAGCCATTTCTTCAGTAATATAAAATTCGTCGTTAATTCTTCTAATAGACGTAGCAAATTGAATCATATCAGTGTATCAAACAACAAGTCCTATTTTCCAAATCTTTTTCAACAGATTTCTCAAGTTCATTAATTCTCCTGACAATAGTTTGACGAGACAAACTCATTTTTGACATATCGCTCTTTTCTTGTTAGGGTGAACTGTATGTCTAAGCTTTTTTTTTGTAAATTCGCTGTCAGACGTCCGACAAGTACGGGCCAGAGATTGGGCGACCAGAAAGTACAGTACTACCACGTTATAAAGCACTGTCTCAACTGGGGGTGGGCTGTGAAAGGAATGAACATGATGACCGCTGCGAAGGGATGTAGGGCAAGGGAAGCAGCTTCCGTCATCATGTGCAGTACTAACAGATTTTCATTTGTGCCGAGTATCTGGCATCAAGCAAATTGCATAAGAAAGAAAAAAGATTTCATCAAAGCCCACTGTAGAAATGTTCTAATGTCGTTCTTATTTGTAGCAATGTATATATAAAATTAAACCTGTTATCACAGAATTATGGTACTGTTCGGAAACGCTGACATTAATTGCAGTCCACATGAAGGTTTCTAACTTCTACCGACTTACAGTGATCAGTACTACAGTGAAAAAGATTCTTTATCACAACTGTGCGCAAGTAATATTGAATTTTCTTTAGCTTCCATAAATTAATTTCGTTATGTGTCTCTGAATCTCTAGTTTCGGAGTTGCAACTAAAGGAGCCGTAAGATAACAGACCAGCGCGCCTGACGGATTAACCAGCCATAAGAGAGAGACTCTGGGTGTTCAAGCACAGCACGGGCTGCAAAGTTACGAACGGGAAGGACCAAGGAGAGACTAGCAGCGCGTGGCGGAAGTTACAAACTGAAAATATTCAATTTATCGTAGCTTTACACAAACGGAGGTTTTTTTTCTTCACCAGTCGTGTAATAGATGCTTACTTCTTGGGCCACATGGATACTTGCTTTGCGCCGCACGCGGCCAGCGGGTTCGACACCCTTGCTTTAAAATCTATTGTTACACTTCGTCCGTTACAAGTCTTACTTTTAAGAATGACGTTCGGCAGAGCCTCAACAATGTCAATGAAACCCTCCAAATGTATACATGATTTCTTATCTGCCTCTGAATTGGAGGTACTCACGAAACAAGTTTTGAAATCCTACATGGAACAAAAAATTTTTTTACGTGTTCTCTATTGTATCGAAATAGAGAGCTGTTTCTCGAGTAGCCTCTTAGCTTTTGCTACACCTTTAATATCTACATTTAAAGTGTGACTTTATTCTTTTCTCATTCCATTATATACACCACTCATGACAGATAGCCTTGACCGAAACACTTGCTCACATCCAGACCCTCTCGTTCTATATATTCAGTTAACTGATGTTGGTACCCTAATGCAGATTGATCTTTGACATGGATAAATTAGGTAAATAATCAGCGTATCTTTTTTTCAGAATAATTGCCTGAACAATATTTTGTTATTTTAACATAACGAAAGACTTCTCTTGTAATATCTAATTTCCTAAATTTTCCACTTTTACTTCCCATTTTAATTTTTCCTCATTTTTCCATTCTTTTTATTGCAATGGCGCTTTATCTTCGTGTCAGCGTAGTTACGTCCCTGATATTACCGATGATTAGTTTCCGATGGTTATTTTCTCCAAATCTATGAGTAAACAACATATCGCGACGTGATGCATTTCTCAACAATGTAGGAGTCCCTGCAGCGGCCCTGCACGCCGTTGCTTAGCATCAGCCTGAGACGAGGCGGCTAGCGAGTAACAGGAGTGCGTCCGTCCCCAGACAGCAAGAGCTTAAAGATACCGTGAAATGCAGTAACAACGCACAGCAACGACAGCAGTCAGGAGGTAAGCCATCAAGTTCTACCAATCCGTACACCCAAAACGCAGGCGTCAAATCGAATTTATCTTTATGCGGATGCATAATGTGAATTCTCACAGGCTCCTATATTTATGAAATGTGGGGATATTCAACACTGCAGCTATATTCAGGGTAATCCGACTTTGCAAACTAGTCATCCAGGCAGTTTATGAAGATTTGTCTGAGGCAGTTTCTACTGGAGTAGTATGAATTTTGTAAAGGTTTTAACTATAGGATACTCGGAAACTGCACATTAGAGATCTTTTTACGAAGTTTCCGATCCAAGTGATCTCTTTATTCGCTCGTACAGACATTATTCGACAAATCGAGTGTGTGTAGTACTTATCCTGCACGTATAACAAGAAATAATAAACTACTATAATGATTTGTCACGAGTACAGACGAATTTTAAACATTAAGTTGTATTTTTGATAGAAAATTGGGTAATTTCCAAGAATGATTGCCTATCGAAGTCGTTCTGTCCAAACGATACATATCGAACGTGCGATCGGAAATCGATCATGCGACTCCGGTGGCGGGCATTGTGATCAATTATTTGTGATCGTCATTTTTATCTGTTTCCCGTCATTCCCTTACTTGCTCTAAATTACATACCTCCGCGAATTATTTGTGAGTTTCTAAGGAAACCCAGATGATTTATGTCGTTAGTGAGTGGGATGTCTGGTGCTCTTGACGTTTCTTCTGCAGATTCTCTCACATGGACGAATCTAATTCCATGTTTATGCAGCCTAGAAAATTGTTCCACTTTTTGTAGCAAATATGGAGTACTACCGGACGAGGAAAGAAGGGACTGTGTAGACTGTGGTGGTACGAAGTATGTAAAACGTCGTAAGAAGAGTTTTGGTGCTGAAATATCGTTACAGTTCCATTGCGGACAGTGCGAAAAACGAACGAAGAATACATGGTTCGACTCTTCCAAATTATCCATCCAGACCACCGTAATGGACTTTCACATGACGACGTATTAATAAATTTAAATTACTGTTTACACACAAAATTTCTGTGATCTTTAAATAACAATTGTTATATCTGCTTTAGTTTACGAATTTATAGGCGAACTGAACATAGCGTCGTCTGCTAGCTAAAGTTGACAAAATGACTCGCATATCTTGACGTCAGAACGATTTCCAAAACCAGTTTCGATTGTTTTAACACAAGGAAGGCCTTCACTTGGCTGATGAATTTTGCTATATTTTTCGCTTTTGTTTTTCTGGTGCCGGGGTTCACGGCAATACCCTGACTGCTCCAGACTAGGTAAGTCCCTGGACAGAACTCGTCAACAGTCTCCGCTTCCATTGAAACTCCTAGCCGGCCGCGGTGGTCTCGCGGTTCTAGGCGCGCAGTCCGGAACAGTGGGACTGCTACGGTCGCAGGTTCGAATCCTGCCTCGGGCATGGATGTGTGTGATGTCCTTAGGTTAGTTAGGTTTAAGTAGTTCTAAGTTCTAGGGGACTGATAACCACAGCAGTTGAGTCCCATAGTGCTCAGAGCCATTTGAACCATTTTGAAACTCCTAAATATAAATTTTTACTTACTTAAACTGAAATAACTGAGAAGGTGAAACTTCTACGTTTTTCCTTAAATTGCTGAATGCAACTCAACCTTCTAAAACTGCTGAGTGAAACTGAACGTACTCTCACTTCGCTTGTCTTTATCATTTCAACACTGACATAAAGAACTTTCCATGACAAATACAGCTCAAACTTATTCTATTCATTAATGATCTACAATATGCAAGGACAACGTAGTCTGACTATTAATTAACACAAAAGAATGGCCCTGAATTAGAAGATATACTAACAATAACCCGTAGCCTACATTTCATAAGTCACTTACCTCACACAGAATCTTCATGACACAAACTACAGCTGATACAGCAAGTATACAGACAGCTAAATAAAAAGATTCTAACTACTGTAGGCTCTAACTACTAATAGGCATGTAGTTAGCAAAGGAAAAATTTTGTTCCAGAGCAAAGTATGTATTTAGCAGATTTTACCTTAATCATGTGACAACCAGTTCAAAAAATCATACACACATCAAAAAAATTTTTTGTATCACCATGGTTCCCAGAACTCCTGAAGACAGACGTTGGATATTGTATCAGAGACACAGTCCCTTTGAGTGTTCAGAGATGTCACTAAATCCGCCCAAAGATGTAAACAATCGTGCATGAGCAGCGCCTGTTAGACAGAGGGGATCCGACAGCCGATCTGTTCCAGTCATTCCACCAGGAAGGAGGTACATTTCTAGACTTGTCTGTAGTTCAACCATGCCTAGACGGTCAATACCGCGGTTCGATGGCGTTCGCACTGTTACTTTGTGCCAGGAAGGGCTTTCAAAGAGGGAAGTATCCAGGCGTCTCGGAATCAACCAAAGCGATGTTATTCGGACATGGAGGAGATACAGCCCGCCCAAGGGCTACTTCTGCAGTGGATGACCACTACCTACGGATTATGGCTCGGAGGAACCATGTCAGCAACGTCACCATGTTGAAAAATGCTTTTCGTGCAGCCACAGGGCGTCGTGTTACGACTCAAAGTGTGCGCAATAGGCTGTATGAAGCACAACTTCACTCCCGATGTCCATGGCGAGGTCCATCTTTGCAACAACGACACCATGCAGCGAGTTACAGATAGGCCTAAAAACATGCCGAATGGACCGCTCAGGATTGGCATCACGTTCTCTTCACCATTGCGTGAAGCGTATGCTTTCAACCAGACAATCGTCGGAGTCGCGTTTGGAGGCAACCCGGTCAGGCTGAACGCCATAGACACACTGTCCAGCGAACGCAGCAAGGTGGAGATTCCCTGCTGTTTTGAGGTGGCATTATGTGGGTCCGACGTATGCCGCTCCTGGTCATGGAAGGCGCAGTAACGGCTGTACGATACGTGCAAGCCATCCTCCTACCGATAGTGCAACCGTATCGGCAGCATACACATCTTAGAATGATTTCTTTCAGGATAACGACATCGCTCGACTAGAGTGGCCAGCATGTTCTCCGGACATGAACCCTATCGGACATGCCTGGGATCAACTGAAAAGGCCTGTTTAAGGGCGACGTGACCCACCAACCACTCTGATGGATCTACGCCGAATCGCCGTTGAGGAGTGGGATAATCTGGACCAAAAGTGCCTTGATGAACTTGTGGATAGCATGCCACGACGAATACAGGCATGCATCAATGCAAGAGGGCGTGCTAGTGCTGGGTATTAGAGGTACCGGTGTGTACAGCAATCTGGACCACCACCTCTGAAGTTCTCGCTGTATGGTGGTGCAACACGCAATGTGTGGTTTTCATGAGCAATAAAAAGGGCGGAATCGATATTTATGTTGATGTCTATTCCAATTTTCTGTACAGGTTCCGGGACTCTCGGAACCGAAGTGATGCAAAACTTTTTTTGATGTGTGTATAATCGTCCGTGGTATCCAGTTCCATAATTTATATAATCGTCAATAATTGCATTACCCACATTATACAATCCATGTCCAACCAATATTAAATATCCATCACGGACACATGTCCAGACCGTCCGCTCGTGCTTACACTGCAAACCTCCATCACTGCTAACTATTATCTTCTAGCTTCCATCACTGCTGACTATTAACTTCCAACTGCGAGTCCTTCAAGCCACAGATTCTTTTACAAAGGGCGCACAGCGCTGTCAGATTTATTAATGCAGTCAGAACTTTGAAACCACGTGTGGTTTGTCTCTCATTCCCTTATAGCCCAAAACAGTGTTACTGTCGATCCAACGGTCCCAAATGAGAGAATACTGTACAGTTTGACCAGCAAGCCCACATGATATCCGTTTCAAACTCTGTCGTTACAGTGTGTCGCCCCAGATCGAGGGATATAAGACATCTCAGACAAAATATCTGGTTGGTGTGATGAATGACAGGTTCTTCTAAATGCACAAAAATGTCAGTAAGTGCAGACTAGTGGTAAAAAAGTCCCATAATGTTCGAATACATCATTAGCAGTGTGCTGCTTGACACCGTTAGAACGATGAAATATCCAGGTGTAACGTTACAGAGCGATATAAAATGGAACGAGCAAGGTCGGTAGTAGAAAGGCGAATCGTCGAGTTAGGTTGATCTGGCGAATTTTAGGAAAATGTGGTTCAATTATAAAGGAGGCCGCGTATGGAACACTAACGCGACCCATTCTTGAGTATTGCTCGAGTGGTTGGGATCTACATCAGGTGGGATTAAAGGAAGACATCGAAGTAACTCATAATCACTGTGCTACATTTGTTAACAGTAGTGTCGATAATCACAGGAATATTACAGACATCCTTCATGAACTCAAATGGAAATCCCTGCTGGGAAGACGTTCTTTTCACGGAGCACTATCGAGGAAATTTAGAGAACCGGCATTTGAAGCTGACGGTAGAAAGATTCTACTGCCTCGACCGTACATTTCGGATAAGGTTCATGAACATAAGAGAAATTAGGGCTCGTACAGAGGCTTATAAACAGTCGTTTTTACCTCACCCTTTTTGGGAGTGGAATAGGAAAGAAAATGAGTAGTAACGATACAAAGTACCCTCCGACATGCACCATACCGTGGCTTGTGGATTATGTATGTAGATGTTTATGTAGATCATTTTGTAGCAGTCTTCACAATGATTAATAACCACATGACGCATTAAAAGCCAATTATATACCTGTCAGTCTTTAGAAAATAGCCAAAGTGTGACAACATTGGTTCAAATGGCTCTGAGCACTATGGGACTCAATTGCTGTGGTCATCAGTCCCCTAGAACCTACTTCAACCTAACTAACCTAAGGACATCACACACATCCATGCCCGAGGCAGGATTCGAACCTGCGACCGTAGCAGTCGCACGGTTCCGGACTGCGCGCCTAGAACCGCGAGACCACCGCGGCCGGCGTGTGACAACATTAATTCACTTATTGCCGTCACAGTTGATTCTAACTACAGTAATTCATCTACTCGTTATGTACTGAATTTGCTTACATGAGAACCTTCCTTAAGGATCCTAATTGTCTTTTTGTTACTAAGTGTACAACACTGAACCGGTGGGCATAACTACGGGAGGGATGGTGTAGCGAATAAAAATGAGGAGTAAGGCCCTAAAGGATTTGTACTGTCGGAAAGTGTAGAGACAGCTAGCACCTGACGAGTATTATGGCTGATCAAAGGTATCACGCACAGGCGGCCTACGTCTACCTTTGTGTGTGACAGTGCAGAAGTGGAGAACGTTTTGTGCGCTACCTCTGCCGCAGTCGATGTCTCGCATTTCAAAGTGCATACTGACACTCGTTTTCCAGTTTCTTGAGGCGTGTAACTGAAGGAATTCTCACTAGCTAAAATTCACATTCCACCCGGATAGCCGTGCGCGTTCAGGCGTCTCGTCGGGGGTCGGGGAGGTGCGTCGGCCTCAGACTGAGTAACCCCGTTTACATGGGGCTCCCACAACCGGATTTCGTAAACCGATTTCCCAATGCCGCTTTTGGATGGTATGTAAACACTTCAAAATCGATTCTGGAAATTCGCTACTAGTTGCCAGCTTTCCAATTCGGCAGTCGATTTATGCTCCCATGTAAACGCAACCAGTTTTGAAACGTGCTTGACCTGTCAGATTTTGTTTTAAAAATAATTTAAAAATTTTCGGACAGTATGGACGGAGTGCCTTGTACAGTGAGGAATAAGTTTGAATAGACTGAAGCTGTACATACCTCACGTAGCTGAAGAGGTGCATCGATTGTGCTAACTAAACCAGAAACGGGAACAGCTGTTTTCCTGGCACCATGTTTAACGGGGCTAGAATATCCGGTTCATATCTTGACTTGTTAACACGACAGCGAAAGACGGTTTCCGAAATTCGGTTTTCGTCTCTCTGAAGGTTTGTCGGATGTAAACGTAGTGAACGTGCACCGAGGATTAACTACAGGGGTTGGTACGCTGGCCAGCCAGGAGCGGTTTTTAGATTGTTTCCCACATTTCACTAGGTGAATACCGGCCTGGTACCCGAGTCCCACATAAGATACAAGATTGGCAAACATTTCGAAGAGTTTGGCTCGTTTCGCATCAACTACACTAACGCAGACAGGGTACACACATATTCCGTCCTTGGATGTAGTAAGATGACGACAGGCATGGTCTACTGCCATCCAGTCGGCACTGATAGGGACAAAGACAAAAAAATGGCGTTTAAATTTAAAAGAAAAGCCAGAAAATGACACAATTTTCATCTAATGCTACCCATTACTGTGAAAAGTATCTATGTAAACTGTCACTGTAGGTGCAGAGAATAGCAATACGATACATAATGTGAAATTTACTGTTGGGTCACTACAACACAATTTTTCCTGCACTGATAAGAACAAACCCATTCTTTCTTTAATAAATAGCGAAGATATCAGCAACATTTTTCAATTGTAGATAATAAATTTCGACAGTTTTCTAAAAATATTTTAAATTTAATTGCAACTGTCATTGCAGGCCGTGCCAATCGCCTCTTTCACCCTTTCGTGCACCGGATCCAACGCTCTCTTCAGCAGCTGGCGGACGACGGTTCTCTGGTTACCTTTATGTGGATTCCTGGCCATGTCGGTATCCCTGGGAACGAAACTGCAGGTGCCGCAGCCAAAGCTGCGGTCCTCCAGCCTCGGACAGCTTCTTGTTGTGTGCCTTCATCTGATTTTAGCAGGGTCATTTGTCAGCGCATTTTATCTCTGTGGCATGCCGATTGGGCTACACTTATTGAAAACAAGCTTCGGGCCTTGAAACCTCTTCCCACGGCTTCGACGGCCTCTTCACGCCCTTCTCGGCGGGAGGAGGTCGTTTTGGCCCGGTTACGAATTGGACACTGCCGGTTCAGCCATCGCGATCTGCTGACGGCTGCGCCGGCGATGTTCTGCCCATGTGGGCAATTGCTGACGGCACGCTACATTTTAACGCCCTGTCCGAATTTTAATACACTGCGCATTGATCTTGGCCTGCCATGTACACTGGATGCCATTTTAGCGGATGACCAAGGAGCAGCTGCTCGCGTTCTTCGTTTTATCCACTTGACAAACCTGTCTAAGGACATTTGATTATGCTGTTTTCTTTTAACCCCTTGCCTGTTAATGTACCTTTTATAGTGTTGTCCTTTTTAGTTTCTGTTTTAACCTTGTGCCTCGCAGTGCATTCATAACTTAGTCTGGGCGCTAATGACCACTGTAGTTGTGCGCTCTAAAACCACAGAAAAAGCGAACAGTACTATAGTAATTTATGAACGACGTAATCAACAATTGTAATACTATTTTGATCTACAGGGAGAATAGTGGAATGCCCTTCTGTTAAAAATCTAGCACACGTCCTTGGCATGTCCAATTAGCTGAGCGCGAAGTCTCCAGTGTATCATCTCACCAGATGGATGAGATGGCATCGAGGTCATCCGAAAGCCCCCGATCGCCGCCGATCTGCCCCGAGGCGCGTTTTTGCAGCGGCTCTTTGAAGTCGGCGCCGCCCCCGCCCCTCCACAACAGAGATGCCTTCGGTCTGAGTTTTATAGGAGCCGCGGCGCTCCTTTACGTGTGCTGGCGGCAACCGCTTTATTTATCATACCTACTTAATTTAAATGTGTTCGCTAAGCTGCTTTTACGTGTATCGGGAGCCGGTCAGGAGTTCTATTGGGCTCATTCACGTGACTCCTTAGCATCCGGCGCCTAACAATAAATATGCATGTTCTCGTGCTTCCTCGTCCGTTCCCACAACCGTTTTGTTATAAGTGTCCAATGAAGAGTTCTAAGCATCTCATTGCTGAGATTCCTCGTGGGCCATTATTAAACAAGAATTTGGGCTTGCAATACAGATTACTAAGTGACAAAAAGTCGCGGGAGGGGTAGTCCCTTTTGTACAGGTCCCTTGTCTAACAGCCGAATGTTGCGGACGATATCTGAGGAGACTGTTACAGACAGGTGCGCGGTGAACATGGCAGAGTGTCGCAAGTTATCCGACTGTGAACGTGGGATGATAAACAGTGGAAGACATATACAGTATGAGATCAAAAGTATCCGGACACCTGGCTGAAAATGACTTACAACTTCGTGGCACCCTCCATCGGTAATGCTGGAATTCAACATGGTGTTGGCCCACCCTTCGTCTTGATGACAGCTTCCACTCTCGCAGGCATACGTTCAATCAAGTGCTGGAAGGTTCCTTGAGGAATGGCAGCCCATTCTTCACGTAGTGCTGCACTCACGAGAGGTACCTATGTCGGTCGGTGAGGCCTGGCACGAAGTCGGCGTTCCAAAACATCCCAAAGGTGTTCTAGAGGATTCAGGTCAGGAATCTGTGCGGGCCAGTCCATTACACGGATGATCGCATCTTTCAACACAATCGAACACCTGTTCATAATGCACGGCCTGTGAAGTGGTTACCTATCACCATCCCCGAATTGCTCTTCAACAGTGGGAAACAGGAAGGTGCTTAAAACATGAATGTAGGACTGTGTTGTGATAGTACCACACAGAACAATAAGGGGTGCAAGCCCCCTGCATGAAAAACTGGACCACTCCATAACACCACCGACTTCGAATTTTACTGTTGCCACTACACACGCTGGCAGATGACGTTCACCGGGCAATCGCCATACCCACACCCTGCCATCGGATCGCCATATTGTGTACCGCAATTCGTCACTCCACACAACGTTTTTCCACTGTTCAATCGTCCAATGGGTACGCTCCTTAGACCTAGCGAGACGTCGTTTGGCATTTAGCGGTGTGATGTGTGGCTTATGAGCAGCTTTTCGACCAGAAAATTCAAGTTTTCTCACCTCCCGCCAAACGGTCATAAACTTGCAGTGAATCCTGATGCAGTTTGGAATTCCTGTGTGATGGTCTGGATAAATATCTGCCTATTACACATTACTACTCTCCTCAACTGTCGTCGGCCTTTAAAGGTGCTTCGTCTTGGCCCCTCTGAGTTACTTGCTAGTTTTGATGTGGTGTCACTTTTTACTCAGGTCCCTCTTGAAGAGTAATTGATTTTAATTGATGAAAAACTTGATATGGAAATGATGAAGCTCTGCCGTCATGTTCTGACGTCCACGTATTTTTTATTTGATGATAAATATTTTGAACAAATCGGCGGTGTGGCTATGGGGAATCCTTTATCTCTCATAGTCGCTAACCTTTTTATGGAGGACTTTGAGGATATGGCCTTGAAAACATCTTTTTTGAAGCATTCGTGTTTTCCGAGATATGTTGATGACATGTATCTTGTTTGGCCACATGGAATAGACTCTTGGCACCAGTTATTGGACCATTTTAATTGTCTTCATTCGAACATCAAATTCATGCTGGAAATTGAAAAGGAGGGAAAGTTACCTTTTTTAGGTGTACTAGTTTATAGAAAAGAAGACGGAACTCTTGGACATAGTGTTTACAGGAATCCGACTCATACCGACAGGTATTTACATGCTACCACTTGCCATCCATCTTTTCAACGTACAGGAGTCCTTCGGCCCTTGGTTAAACGAGCATATGCTGTCTCGGATGCTGAAAATTTAGCACAGGAGCTGTAACATCTTAAAGACGTGTTCAATAATGAAGGCTATGCGGACCGATAAATTCGACGTGCTTTTGAATTGGGACCTCTGCCTGAACCTTCTGAAGACACCTTTAGGTCTGTGGCTTTTCTTCCGGATTCTGGGAATGTGTCCACCAAGATAGGTAGACTTGTGAAGAAATATGAGGTCAGATGTGTTTTTCGTCCGCCAGCTAAGATTCGAGCACTTCCTGGCTCCGTCAAAAATGATTCAGGTTTGAGGAACTCTAGCGTTTACAAAATACCGTGTGAGTGTGGGAAAATTTACATTGGACAAACTGCTCGTTCCGTCAACGACAGGTGTACTGAATATCATCGCCATACGCGATTATTACAACCAGATAAATCTGTTGTGTCTGAGCATTGCCTTACAGAGGGACACAGGATGCTATACAATGAGACGCAAGTAGTTGCAAATGCTTCGCGGTACTGGGATTGCGTTTTAAAAGAATGTGTCGAAATCAGGCTAGTAGATAATATCATTAATCGTGATAATGGATACCCGCTAAGTAAAACGTGGAATCCTTTTTTATCAGACATGAAGAAACAAAGGCGTCTGAATCGGCCGGCTATGAATAATCATTTGTAACGATATATCGTTTTCAACAGTATTCACCCCACCGGTGGCGCTGCAACTCTTTTAGCGCCAGTGGGCAGCAGGAATGATTGAGCGAGTGCGCACTGTATCTAGCGCATGCGCTATTGTACTTGTGATGCATATAAAGGTGCAGTTTTTGCGAGTGGAATCAGTTATCGGCGAGAGAAGCGCAGCTTTTCTCACTTGATGGCGGCGGCCAGGTGGACCGCTGAAATATTGTGCTCATATAACAGTTTGATCCGCCTGGAAACACGACAAGAATTTGATACATAGGTACATCTGTTTTGAGATAGCCAAAGATGTTTAGAACCTATCTGTGGATGGTCGATAACATCAGGTAAACTACTGCCGCCATGTCCACTGTCATTATTCTCACATGCATTATCTTACTAAATGTAGTAGATCGATACTCTCACATCATATGTCATACCATACGTGATATTAGAGATTACAGTACGTGGTTCACACCATGAAAGATAATGTCAGGCCTTTTAATGAGGAGCCCAGCAGTCTACAAAATAAGACAGTACTGATGTAGTAACAAATACTTCATACGGCACATTAGAAACAGTGACACATTATGTGTATACCAGGCGAAATTTTATTCTTTCTGCTGTATCGATTGTTAGGTGTTATAATAAAATTGGAAAACCGTAGTTAGCTTACACCATGTCAGTACAATTGTTTCACAGTATATTGCGTTATAGCTATTGAAACCAACAGCCGATATTTGAAATGGAAGGGGCCAGCTATACAACTTAATGTGAAATGGAAGTAGCAGTTACGGTTTTGAGGAAAATAGCCTCATTTAGAGCCGCGCGGGATAAGCCCAGCGGTCTAAGGCGCGGCAGTCATTGACTGTGCGGCTGGTCCCGGTGGAGGCTCGAGTCCTCCCTTGGGCAGGGGTGTGTGTGTTTGCTCTTAGGATAATTTAGGTTAAGTAGTGTGTAAGCTTAGGGACTGATGACCTTAGCAGTTAAGTCCCATACGATTTTACACACATCTGAACATTTTTGACCCTCATTTAGAGCTCATACCTGTAGGTTTGCACTTTGTTCCAAGCACTGCATGCAGCCGCAGTTTTGTAGCAAACTTAAAAAACACCAAGTGGCCCACACTTACCGCTGGCGCTAGCTAACTACCAGCCGACACTAAATGTCGGCCCACACAAACCGTCATTTGCTAAAGTCGCCGCCGATCTGAATGTGTGGTGTCAGGAACCCAACTCTGACAGGACTCTACGGAGACAAACGCACCTCACAGGCTTCGGCTGCCGACAAACGACGTCATATTCAGTGCCTCTCCATGACGTTTAGACGCTCAGTCATATACACGAAAGATTTTGTGGAAAACGTTTCTGCTGAGCGAATATCAGGAGCTGCTTTAAAACGTATACAATCTGTGGCAGGAAGTAAGAAAAATCTGTGGATAGAAACGCTAGAAGAATTAGACCTCACCAAATGGGATGGAGTTTTCTAGGTCTTCTGAGTAACGACCCAGCGGAGCCGAAAACTCACGCAATCATTTCGCCAAATCGAATAGCTGAACACCTTCTTGAAAATGGTAAAATAGACAGACGGCGCCAGGAACACTTAAGAACGGATGAGATCCCAACTTTATTTTACGAAAATCGGCTGCAAAAAGCTATACAGCACCGTAAAAATAACAATGCAGTGGTCTTTCATGACATACGAATAATGCAGATAAAGATATTCGGACAGACATGTCTGAAAAAGCTTGCGAAATTCTACAATAACTACTTAAAACACAACAATATTCCGAAAAATATGGACGCAAACCAAGATAATTACTACTATGAAACCGAGAAAAGAGTCTGCTGGTACTCAGAGCTATAGGCCTGTCTAACCATTATGCCATGTTTATAAGATATTTGAAAACGTGCGTTTGAACCTCCTGTCACCAAAATCTGATAGCGTACTTAAACCCGACCCAGACTCCAAAGACAATGTACAGCACAAGTAACTCATATATCGCAGCACTTAGGTAGACGGAAGATCACTGGAGTGACGTTTACCAACCAATACAGCCCAACACTACATAATGCTTCAGAAGAACTATACTGTCACCCAGGACTATGGTTTTAGTACAATAATTGCCACCTTACTGCAAAATCGAAGGCCCCATGTTCAGTTCCAAGGAAGACGCAGCCTTTGGAGGAACCGAAGAAAGGGTCTGTCCAGATGGAATGTTTTCTCATCAATGCTCTTAATCATTTACACAGATGATCAGCCAATATCTAATTCATTCAAAAGTTTCGTAAATGCTTATGCCCTTGCTTTGACAGTACATACAGACGATTTTGAAGAAGCGGAACAGATGCTGACAACAGCTCAGGGAACATTTTCTGATAACTGTAACAAAACCAGCGGAGGCAAACTCACACAAAACTCAGGTCTGCGTTTTCCTCCTACGAAATACACAGGCAAGAAGAAAACGGAAAAGTAATTTGGGAATCTGTCGGGGTGGAGCATTGTTTCACACCGAAATGCCTTGAATTTACGCAAGACAGATCACTCACTTACAGGCGGCGCTGCCTTAGTACCAAACGTAATTTGCCAGCCCGAAACGTCATCATTCGGAAACTGGCTGGCAATAACTGGGGCACCCAAACTTAGGTGGTCCGGACTTCTGCTGTGGCACTCTGTTTCTTCGCTGGTGAACATGTCTGTCCAGTGTGCTATAAATGTAACCACATGAAAGAAGTAGACGATAGACGTAACCATTGATGAAACTGCAAGACTTATTACTGGATGTCTAAATTGTACTGCATTACCCTGGTCCTGCTGACATAGTCCGAGAAATACCCGCAAATACTGAAAGGAAGAAATTCTAAGAAAATGTCTTACGACCACTGCATGGACATACTCCACCAAGACGTGGTTGAATCTAGGAAGAGCTTAATATTGTATTCATCTGCACTGAATAATCAGCCTAGAAAGCCGGAGAAAATCTTTGGGCAGCCGAAATAAGTCATCTCCAAGCAAGTTTAAAGCCCGCACAGTGCTTACCAGCTGAACACAATCTGATCGGGATCACGTGGAGATCACCGCACAGGTTACGAACTGGCGTTGGCTAATCTAACAACAACCTAATGAAATGGAGACAATTACAAGGGACAACACTGAGTAAACTTCTGTCATAGGTGTCCGCTAGTAGGGAGGGGGAGGGTTGCGAGAAAGAGTTCACATACCCCCGTCTGACAATTTATTCACTACGGATTACTCTCGAAAATCAGTCTGTCATTATCTGCGACTTGACTAAACCGCAGATTTAACACCAACGGTCGTGCAACTTCAGCATTGACTATGTATCTTGCGTTTTCTTAGTCGTCGTTCTGTTCACGGAAAATAATACCGTTTCCTTGATGCGACTGTCATTTCGGCACTGATCTGCAGCAATGCAGATACGAACCTGTACAGAACTGTGTCGAAATAATGTCTTCGATAATTGTCTGTCTCTTCCTCGCTCACCCCTTATCGGACGGTAGAAACAAGCCGGTCGAACACACTGGCGCACAAATTTCGCCGCTGATTACGAACACATTAAACATGACTTCATCTTAAGTGCCAGACATCCGTCCCCAACTCCCAATAGGATGCTCCCTTCACTTGATGCACAACGGAATCACAATACCACTTTACCATTTATGTGTGGGCAGAAAGTTTTATGCTCTGGTGCTATGCTAGTACACTCGGAAGAACAAGGCCATGCTCTACTGTACATTTGTAGATCTATACTTAATTCCAAACGCGCGTCGTAGAAAGAAAATTCAGCTTTCTGCGTTATTGTAAAGGGAAAAAAGTATGACATTTCAAGGTCGAAAAAACGTGCACTCCAGAGTTGGGACCGTCCCAAAGTCCATGGGTGCAACACAACGCCCCGTGCGGTTACCGAATTGCTCCAGTTGGCGTGCTGCAGGAAAATGTGATAAACTGGAGGGATGGGGGTTACCTTCATGGATTCCTGGGCTGCTAAAAGTTACTTCCACCAGCCAATGTGTAAACTGTTTCGGGTCGTTTCTTACATTCATATTGTTGTATATCGTCTCTAGGCTACAATTCACGTGATCAACCCCAAAAAATGGAGATTTCAAAATACATTTTTGTTCGACTTCAGTAATACGAGTTTACACTAAAAAAATATAGATCATGAAAGTAAACCACTAAATCCTTTAACTTGAACGGACATGAAGCTGTATAAGCAGGCAAAGTGTTGTAGATGACTTCAGATTGAATAAGCCTTTTATAAACTTTATGCCCTATTTCTCCACATCGAGTGGTTTTAATATGGCATTTTTGTTGTTATCCAGCAATATTTTCTGTATCATTTTGACATTTGTTTTCCTATTTCATATTTTTGATTTTCAATTTCAGTCAAACATTGAGGGAGTATGAAAAAAATTCTTTTTCTGAATATTTTCCATCTCTATTTCATAACCGGTTAAGTGCCCTGGATTTAACCGTAATGTTTTGCCTTTGAGTGCAGAAGCGAATAGGTTTTGCAACACGTATAGTTGACCGTGCGAAAACACGATTCTTTTAAATTCACTCTGCAACAGTGGAATGCTTCTTGCCGGAAATTGGAACCGTTTAAAATCTGAATAGCGTTACATGAAGTGAGAGGAATTCGTTACAAGATTATTATTTACCTTTTCCTTTTTCAGTTAATATTTTCGTTTCAATGAAGCTTTTTTTCGAAGATCTGCCGCACACGTTGAGAGAATTTGGGAATTCATTGGGAAGTTTCTGCTTTCGTCACAATTCATCATTGTATCAATGGATTTAGCTGTTGTTTCTTCTCCTGGGATAACGTTTTGTATTCGATGATTTGTTTGTTGAAACAGTTTATCTCTGCAAACGGATATTCTTTTTCGATGAGTTGTTCCTCTGCTTTCTCGATGCTGCACAACTTATCGGTTAAGATGATTTTAGCAGAGTGTGAATCAATGTGATGTGCGCCGTTTCGAAGTTGCATTCTGGAATACTCGAGAATACTCTATAACATTCGGAAATATTTGTTAGCATTTGAGAATATTCGTGAAAGTTGGACAACATTACAGAGCAATTTCGATCTTTTCCCCTTGAGAAACAGACGTGAGAATCTTCTTCGGCAGATATGAACTATCATTTTTTTGGTAGTAGTCAATCTACGTCATAAAATATCAACCAAGTGGCGAAGTAATGCTGAAAGGATGGTCCGCTTTGACAAGGATACATTGAAAGATTCAAAGTGAGGCAGCGCTATAAAGGTAAAATTAAAGAATAGCTCAACATCGGAGTATCCTAACAACTTAGAAGATGTACAGCTGGCGTTTCGGAATGCGTATCAATGAATGCAATAGCCTGTTTGGGATCCAAAACGCACAAGTAAACCTTGTTTCGATGAAGACTGTCGGAAATCTGTAGAGAGGCAAGATTAGCGGAGAGTCTTAAGTGGCTAGAACAACTTTCGGAAGATACAAGGAAGGCCTATTATGGCGCACTATGTACACACATCAGCTCATAAGAAAGTACAAATGGAACATCATAAAAGTCTCTTCATATCAGTAAAAGAATGAAAGTTATCACACTCATTTCTCCGGGCCACAAGATTTGCCAGTGGTGTCACGAACAACATATATTGCAGACTGTTGAAGTGGTATCACCATTAGAGCAGGCATATCCACGTAAAAATCCACTTTGATATTATGGAACTCTATATTCCATCATTGGAAGAAAGCAATACTGCGTTAAAAGCCCTGAAGAAAAACAAAGCTCGAGGAGGTAGTTGAGTGGTCAAACATTGGATGCTTCGAAGCTGTTAATATCTATCATCTGGAGAGAAGAAATAATTCCCGAAGAACGAAAGGGAGCATCTATATGTCCCATCTTGAAGGAAGGGTGATGCTACCCAAGTATTCAGCTACCGAGGGATTTCATTACTTGAAAATGGTTACCGCATAAAGTCATTAAAAAGCTGCAGCTAAACCACATGAAACCACTGGCTGAAAGAAATGCAGGCCCCTATCAATGTGACTACGTCCTTGAACGATCGGCTCTTGAGCGTACATTTGCCTTGACGCAGCTGACAGAAAAATGTTACGAGTTCGCTCAGGAATTACACCTGATCTTCATTGATTTTCGATAAGCTGATGACTGCATTGACCACTCCTAGGTATGGAAACCGACTAACTGCAGCTTGCTGCACTCAATCAACTTGTTAAGTACTGTTCGGCAGCCAGTTATCGTCGCCATTCAGTATTCCAAATGGACTGAGACAAGGAGATCCATTGGCGCCAATGCTATTCCAAATGACCTTCGAAAAATTGAGACGTGACACTGGTCGAATAAGAGTTATGGAGATGGCGAAAGTGGACAGAATACTCGTAATTTCCTACGATGTTGTGATTCTTGGTGACACACTGGAGCAAGTACGCGGTGATACTTCCAGATTTCTCCACAATGCTGTACATGGTGGCAGCCAGTCAAGGAATATTTTACGGAATTGATTTAAAAAATTTATTTCAAAGACCCAGTCAAATCTTTACAAGTGTTCTCCCCGGGTAACTTACGCCGTGCCTACTTGACACAGGTCGCTTGTCCTTCATAACCGAGGCAGTTCTGCTGACAAGAGACGCCTTGAGCCCTCTGCTGAAACTGCTAGCGAATTTACGCCAATGGTTTTAGCCTATAGCGTGCGCGGGATATCGATCACGTGTGTGGACGCTGGAGTGGTCTACAGTGCAGAAGACAGTTGCTTCTCTCTCTTGTAATCCAGCTGAACAGACGTCTTCTTCTCACGACCTAACACCAACGTGAGTTAACATGAACCGCTTCCCTTTTATTGCCCATTTCATTTAATTGTTCGACCTCCTAGACTGGCCTACACCTGGTAACTTCCGACCCTAGGCGCGCCCCTTGTATACCTTACCAGGAAATATATCTCGTTATTGTACTTAATTTCCTGTTTTGCCATTTAACGGCAGCCACGGATGCCAACTCTCGAATCCTGACCGCTCGACCTCCTGTACCCTGTCGTCACGAGACATATATGTAACAACTGCCTGCCCCTTTCCCAGACCCTGTATACATTTACAACTCGTGTCATAAGTGCCCGTATACTCGACAATACAAAGAAAGCTGGGTTGGTGGTGAACGATGATAAAACAAAATATCTCGATGGATGAGCTGTTAAGCTCTCCTTCCTTCCATTGTTATTTCAAGAATTCAGTTACTTTGGATCCACACTGACTAATAACAGTAAAGTGACGGAACAAGTGTATCAACCTATAATAAATGCTAAGCGCATGTTCTTTAGCCTGGACAATTTATTCAAGACACAACTCTTACCAGAGAAGACTAAGATCCAGCTGTACACGACACTAGTGCAGCCAGTACTTTTCTATGGTCGTGAAACCTGGTCGACATCAGCAACAACTCTTAAGACCTTTACCAGCGGTTTGGAAGCCACACATTCACATACTTCGAGCTGATGGATTCCTCCCATACAAGGCCCCCCATTCTCAGTATGCTGGAAAACGCCCAAGGGGACATACAGAGACACAATGGAAGGGTCTAGTGTTAACAATCCACAAAAATGTGGAGCCGACAGCGGTAGAAGATGAAACTAGAGACGGCGGCAGAGGTCTACCAAATGGCTCTGAGCACTATGGGACTTAACGTCTGAGGTCATCAGTCCCCTAGAACTTAAAACTACTTAAACCTAACTAACCTAAGGACATCACACACATCCATGTCCGAGGCAGGATTCGAACCTGCGACCGTATCGGTCGCGCGGTTCCAGACTGTAGCGCCTAGAACCGCTCGGCCACCTCGGCCGGCGCAGAGGTCTACCTTCTGCAGTACATATTTCCTCTGTTGTGACCGACTGACTTCCTTTTTAGGATTCCATACCTCAACCGCTAAAAACGGAACCCCTATATCATCACTTCCTTGTCCGTACGTCTGTCTTTCTGCCCGTCATTTCAAAACCTTTTCCCTCGGGAACTGGTAGCCCTACCTAGTTGATATTTATTTCACACATTAACGTCTTCGGTAACATGTCGATGTAAAACAGTGATACTTCTAAGTGAATACTATGATAATCTCCGGCCATTTATGGCACATATTTTAATGTTCGCAAACTCACTTATCAGAATCCACAGGATACTTCTTGTTTACCTAGAATCACGAAATTTTTCATGAATCCATGTTGCGCACTACTAGCAAAGGGAAAAATTCGAAACTTTTTAATTTGCTATTATACCACATACAAAAATATTTCTCATTTGTTATAAGAGTGTCTGTCCGTCTGGTCGTCTATTGACATCCATTTTTCTCAGTAACGGTTAGATGTATCAAGTTAAAAATTGTGTCACATGCTAAGGTCTATGGTCCTTTGCGATATAATAAACTTTATCTTCTAAGTCAATGCAATAGGCATGGACACATATGTCACATATACTGAAGCGCCAAAGAAACTGGTACGGGCATGCGTATTCAGATACAGAGATACATAAACAGGCAGAATACGAGACTGCGGTAGGCAACGTCTATATAAGACAACAAGTGTCTGGCTCGGTTGTTAGATCAGTTACTGCTCCTGCAACGGCAGGTTATCAAGATTAGGTGAATTAAACGTGGTGTTATTGTCGGTGCACGAGTGATGGGACACATCATCTCCAAGGTAGCGATGAAGTGGGAATTTTCCCGTACGACCATTTCACGAGTCTACCGTGAATATCAGGAATCCGGTAAAACATCACATCTCCGACATCGCTACGCCCGGAAAAAGATCCTGCAAGAACGGGACCAACGATGACTGAAGAGAGTCGTTCAGTGTGACAGAAGTGCAATTCTTCCGCAGATTATGGCAGATTTCAATGCTGGGTCGTCAACAAGCGTCAGCGTGCGAACCATTCAACGAAACATCTTCGATATGGGCTTTCGGAGCCGAAGGCCCACTCGTGTACCCTTGATGACTGCACGATACAAAGCCTTACGCCTCGTCTGGGCCAGTCAACACCGACAATGGACTGTTGATGATTGGAAATTTGTTGCCTGGTCGGACGAGTATCGTTTCAAATTGCATCTCGTGGATGGACGTGTACGGGAAATGGAGACAGCCTCATGAATCCATGGACCCTGCATGTTAGCAGGAGGCTGTTCAAGCTGGGGCTGGTGGAGGCTCTCTAATGGTAGGGGGGGGGGGGGGGAAGGGAGGAGGGGGGGCGTGTGCAGCTGGAGTGATATGGGGCTCCTGATACGTGTAGATACGACTCTGACAGGTGACACGTACGTAAGCATCCTGTCTAATCACATGCATTCATTCATGTCCATTGAGCATTCCGACGGACTAGATAATTCCAGCAGGGCAGTGCATCTTCTGAGTTTAAACACTTCCGCTCGCCACCTAATTCCCCAAACATGATCATTATTGAGCATATCTGGGATGCCTTGCAACGTGTTGTGGTCTACCTCTCGTACTCTTACGGATTGATGGACAGCTCTGCAGGATTCATGGTGTCAGTTCCCTCCAGCACTACTTCAGACATTAGTCAAGTCCATGCCACGTCATATTGTGGCACTTCTACGTGCTCGCGGTGACCACACACGATACTAGGTAGGTGTACCAGTTTCTTTGGCTCTTCATTGTGTTTTATAATCGCAAAGTTACTTTCTGAAACCTACATGAGCCGTGCGTGGCTCGTGTTCGTGCCGTTTATTGCTTGGCATCTTGTCATTGCGGTTATGGCATCTCATTTCGTATTCGATTTACTGGCGTCACTAAGTTGCTGGCTTGCCTGCCTGTGAGTGGTAGCACCAGCGCTTATCGATAGCGCGTACTGTGGTACCATCCTTGACGCGGCCTCTACTATGTCCGTGTCGTCGTGTGTCGAGTTAGTTGAGTTGGGACGGAGCAGCAGTGAGGTCCGCACAGCCAGTACTCGCCCGACCACTGACGACACACGTACAGAGCCGGCCGAAGTGGCCGTGCGGTTAAAGGCGCTGCAGTCTGGAACCGCAAGACCGCTACGGTCGCAGGTTCGAATCCTGCCTCGGGCATGGATGTTTGTGATGTCCTTAGGTTAGTTAGGTTTAACTAGTTCTAAGTTCTAGGGGACTAATAACCTCAGCAGTTGAGTCCCATAGTGCTCAGAGCCATTTTTTTGACACACGTACACTGTCCGACGGAAGGGTGTGGTCGCGAGAGTGCACGACCGCGTCAAGGAGTTCAGCTAGATTTAGTTGAATGGGCCGTGATATTCGAGTAGTGCAACTTTCACTTGTTCTTGTGTAGCCTCCCGTCGAAGTGACCTCATCGCAATAATTTGGCAGTCGACGATTTGTACTGGGCTCTTTCCCGTGCCTGACTTGAATGGGGACGACCGTTGGTTGATCGTTCGCTCGGTCGTCGCAGCGGACGACGTACATTTGGTCTTCCGACCGCTTCTGGCTTCTCTGTGTTTGTGCCGACTTATGATTCGTCCATGTTGTTTCACAGTGACGGGTTTTAGTATTGTGAGTTGGTGGAATTGTTTTCCCGGATCCGTGTGTTTCTTGTGGTTTTGAATGAGCAGTTATTTTAATGCTGTCTGCGTACTGGATTTGGTGAGGAGTTGCAAACGGACATCAGTTCGGCTGGGGCGCAGCAGCGAGCAGGTCCGTGCAGCGCAAGGGCAAGCCGGGGCCGCTGGCTGCGTGCTGCCACTGCCGCATCGAGGAGGGGTAGCTGCGAGAGCGACGACTTCGTTGCACACCGAACCCTGGACGTTTAAGTTGGTGAAGAGTTAACTACTAATGCAGCCTCGACTATTCTGAGATTTCGCCTTTGGTCGGCGGGTTGTTGCTCCCACGGCCGCTGTGCCTGGCGGCAACGAGTGAAGTGCCTCGAGACAGTGAAATATTGCAGCTGTTTTTCTCTATTTGTTATTCATCATTGAATTCAGTATTATTTTTATTAGTGAATTTCAACCAGCGGTATTTTCTGCCTTGTGGCCGCTAACGCCCCAGTTACCTGTCCTAGGGGTTAGCGTACTTTTCCGGCAGTGTACCTTTCCTCGTCGCGTTGATGCTGTCCGACACGGCGTGTAGTTCGACAACCTCTTGTATTGTGCTGTGCACACTTTTAGGGGAGGTCTTCCTTAGTTCTAGTGTTTCCTTCGGGCTTTGGTGTTCTTTTATAATAAGTCCTTCAGCCATGTTACAGTTTGTTTTAAAACGAAGTATTTATCTTAATACGTGCTATTGGGAATTGTTCTTCTGACCTCTAATTCAGACTTTCAGCCGTTTGTTGTTTGAGGTTATTGTTGGTGGCCTTCGGCCCTAAAATTGTGGAATTTTTTTTCTGTGATAAGGCCGTCAGCCGTCATATAGTCAATTGTGTGTTTTTAAGAGACTGTCTTAAAATTTTAATTCCTTTAAATAAAGTTTACGTATTTGTTGTGCAACCGAGAGTAACTGATTACGGCCCCACTCACAATCATAACTTTATCCTGCCCCATCCTGACAAAACAGCTCTCACTATACTTCCCTTTGACGTACAATCATGAAATTTGGCAAAAGGAAAGATTTCACAGTATAAGTGAAGAAATAGTTAGAAAATTGTTAGTTCGGAGTTATATCACAAGAAAAAAATCTTTCTTTTATTTTTTTTTTATCCCACTACAAATTTCAAATTAAAATGTCCTTGAAAGTGTGGGAATCCCAGGGACCTATATCCTGCTGATTACCAAGAGTTCGTGGCGACCACATCAGACTCTCACGTATCCGTAACAACCACCACCGCACAATCGCTGTGGTGTACAACGGGGGAATCTTCCATAGAACCCGTCAGTGGATGGTTTGATGGTTGCATGGTCATGAAACAGATGGCCAAAATAAAAATATATCGCTACAGCTACAAGCTATTATCTGGAAATGGATATTCTGATTTCTATTCTACGTTATTGCCTAATACCTTTCCTACTCCATTGTATTTATGAAAAGACAGCCCGCAAGCCAAGAAAATTTCTTGCTGCTACTGAGGATGCAATCCCGATCCACCTAGTAGCATCAGACACGATGATTACTCAGCTACATAGACCGACACCATCACTCATCGATCATCACAAAAAAGGCCTAGTGTCAGTAATGAGCTTTTCCGGGACAGGGAGAAGCGTCAAGCAGTTTCTTTCGTCTGAACGAGGGTGCCGTGGGTTTCAGGGCTTCGGTGGCTCCCGTGGGCGTGGTTCGGGTCCGGTAGGCGTACCTCGTTGGAGTAGGTTGGCAGTTTACAAGACTGATGAAGCGGCCTGATTTATCCCGAGCCCGCTGTGCCCCGCCGGTCAGGGCAGGAGTCCACAGCGCTCCATCACTCACCGGCCGACTGACACACCCTCTGCTGGCTGTGCGATCCCAACAAAGTGCCGCTCCCTCTGGCGGCTTCCACTTCAAAGCACGGCATCAGGTTCCTTTGTCGTGTCCTTCACAAAGTTTGTATCCACTGGATACCTGTTGTCAATCATCTTCCACTCTTGTCACTCTCCGAAACGAATTTCGTGCACAGATCCTGCGTGTCACATAATAAACAGTGCGTCAAAAATATGTCTACACTCTTTGAAGTAACACAGGATCAGGTAGCACGAGGTTGCGCTTCTGGGAAGAAAAAATTTCCTTTTTCCTCAACTGATAATTGTAGAATAGTCGATGTATCTGTGAAACACAATCAATGACAGGAAACTAACGTAACGATGATGAACGTCTTTGGTCGGCCCGAAAAGGCATTTCTCAAGCAGGTCGCTTAAACTCTGAGGCTGCTTGAGGCATGGCTTGTGAGCAATGGGACAGTTCGCTTCCCCTTGCTGCCATGAACAGGCTCTGGTTTCCTGCTTTCTACTGCATGGACGTGCCGAACTGTTGGGTATAAATGCTTGTCTTGTGATACTGAAATGGGACAATGAAGTGACTTCTTGCAGGATTACGGTGAGATAGTTGCTGCCTTGCACAGCCTTTGCGTATATACGGGGTGGTCCATTGATAGTGACCAGGCCAAATGTCTCACGAAATAAGCTTCAAACGAAAAAACTGCAAAGAACGAAACTCGTCTAGCTTGAAGGGGGAAACCAGACGGAGCTATGGTTGGCCCGCCAGCTGGCGCTTCCACCGGTCAAACGGAAATCAACTGTGGTTTTTTTTAAATAGGAACCCACATTTTTATTAAATATTCGTGTAGTACGTAAAGAAATATGAATTTTTAGTTGGACCACTTTTTACGCCTTGTGATACATGGCGCTGTAATAGTCACAAACGTATAAGTAGGTAGTATCACGTAACAATCCGCCAGTGCGGACGGTATTTGCTTCGTGATACATTACCCGTGTTAAAATGGACTGTTTACCAATTGCGGAAAAGGTCGATATCGTGTTGATGTATGGCTATTGTGATCAAAATGCCCAACGGGTATGTGCTATGTATGCTGCTCGGTATCCTGGACGACATCATCCAAGTGTCTGGACCGTTCGCCGGATAGTTATGTTATTTAAGGGGTAGTGCTCAGCCACATGTAAAACGTCAACCACGACCTACAACAAATTATGATGCCCAAGTAGGCGTTTTAGCTGCTCTCGCGGTAAATCCGCACATCGGTAGCAAACAAATTGTGCGAGAATCGGGAATCTCAAAAACGTCGGTGTTGAGAGTGCTACATCAACATCGATTGCATTCGTACCATATTTCTATGCACCAGGAAATGCATGGCGACGACTTTGAACATCATATACAGTTCTGCCATTGGGCAGAAGAGAAATTACGGGACGATGACAGAGTTTTTGCACGCGTTCTATTTAGCGACGAAGCCCCATTCACTAACAGCGGTAACGTAATTCGGCATAATATGCACTACTGGTCAACGGAAATTCCACGATGGCTGCGACTAGTGGAACATCAGCGACCTTGGCGGGTTAATGTATGGTGCGGCATTATGGGAGGAAGTATAACTGGTCCCCATTTTATCGATGCCAATCTAAATGGTGCAATATATGCTGATTTCCTACGTGATGTTCTACCGAAGTTACTACAAGACGTTTCACTGCATGACAGAATGGCGATGTACTTCCAACCTGATGAATGTCCGGCACATAACTCGCGTGCCTTTGAAGCAGTTTCGAATAGCATATTTCATGACAGGTGGATTGGTCGTCGAAGCACCATACCATGGCCCGCACGTTCAACGGATCTGACGTCAACGGATTTCTTCTTGTGGGGAAAGTTGAAGGATATTTGCTATCGTGATACATCGACAACGCCTGACAACATGCGTCAGCGCATTCTCAATGCATTTGCGAACATTACGGAAGGCAAACTACTCGCTGTTGATAGGAATGTCGTTACACGTATCGCCAAACGCATTGAGGTTGACGGTCACCATTTTGAGCATTTATTGCATTAATGTGGTGTTTACGCCGTAACATCATGCGTTCTTAGAAATGATAAGTTCACAAAGGTACATGTATCACATTGGAACCACCGAAATAAAATGTTCAAACGTACCTACGTTCTGTATTTTAATTTAAAAAACCTACCTGTTACCAACTGTTCGTCTAAAATTGTGAGCCATATGTTTGTGAGTACTACAGCGCCATCTATCACAAAGCGAAAAAAGTAGTCCAACTGAAACATTCATATTTCTTTACGTACTACACGAATATGTATTAAAAATGGCGGTTCCTATTAAAAAAAACAGCTGATATCCGTTTGACCTATGGCAGCGCCATATAGCGGGCCAATCATAGCGCCATCTGTTTCCCCCTTCAAGCTAGACAAGTCTCGTTCTTTGTAGTTTTTCCGTTTGACGCTTATTTCGTGAGATAATTGGCGCGGTCACGATCAATGGACCACCCTGTACAAGTTATATTGTTATCAAATTGATTTACGAGAGATGCTTTGCAATTGTATTCCATGTGATCAGTGATATTTCTTTGGTTTACAATTTATCTGGAACAAGTGGGAACCAATATCCAATTTATTTTCAGTCAATTGGGCCCGCAAGGTCCTTTCTCGTTGTTTTTACAATCACTAAATGATAGTGTAGTCTTCAATAGCAATGTACGACTAGTTTTCTGCCTTACTTACGACGATGTAAAGTCAAATGCTCCGTTTGTAAGTAGGCTGTTTAGGTTTTTTTATTGGTAACTCCACCTCTGTATGAAAATCACTGGCTGTGCTGTGTGCAGTCTGTGGCTGCTTTGCATTGTTCTAATACTCGCCATTGTAGTGTTAGGCAGCTGGCTGTGAACAGCGCGTAGCGTTGCGCAGTTGGAGGTGAGCCGCCAGCAGTGGTGGATGTGGGGAGAGAGATGGCGGAGTTTGGAAATTTGTAAGATATACAATGATCTGTTATGTATATTATGAGTTTTCAACATTATTAAGGTAAATACATTGTTTGTTCTCTATTAAAATCTTTCATTTGCTAACTATGCCTATCAGTAGTTAGTGCCTTCAGTAGTTTGAATCTTTTATTTAGCTGCCAGTAGTGGCGCTCGCTGTATTGCAGTAGGTCGAGTAACCAAGATTTTTGTGAGGTAAGTGATTTGTGAAAGGTATAGTTTAATGTTAGTCAGGGCCATTCTTTTGTAGGGAATTTTGAAAGTCAGATTGCGTTGCGCTAAAAATATTGTGTGTCAGTTAAAGCACAGTCGTGGATAATTGTTAAAAAGGGGACGTTTCATATGTCGACCCTTAGCCGAGGGTACCTCACAGGAATCTTCTGATTTTTTCCTTGTAGTTTGTGTAATTATTGTAGCTTTTGTTTACTACTAGCGCGTAATTATAGAGAGAATTTCCTTTGTAGTTGTAGTTTTTCATTGTTGTACAGTAAAACAGTTGTGGCATGCATGTAGATTTGCAGCAAGTATTTCGCAGCTGCGCTTGCAATTAACTAGATATTATTTTCAGTGCTATGTTAATGTGTTCCCCTATTTTTGCTCTTCAAATTGTGTTTTTCTGTGTTGTAGTGTGAAATATTGTGACAATAATGGCGTGTGAAAAACGTAACACTAGGCTCCAAAGTAAACTGAGAAATGACAGCAAAGACGAAAGCAGTGTGTTAGCGCCACCGTGTAATGAATTAACTAATATTCAAAGTAGTAATTTGGTAATTGTGCATAGGGAAATGGAGCGGGTGGCAAATAATGGTGTAGACAGTGAAACAATTAGTGAACAGGGAAGCATTACCGATCGATCGGTCGGCAACAGCTCGCCTCAGGAATACGAAATGACAGGACACAATCTTGCAAATACTGCAGATTCAGGGTTTGGGTCCTCACCGTTCTCTCAAATAAGTCAAGACACATTTTCTGCTCGTCAAAATGTAAATGTTGCCGGTGCAAATGCAGTGCCGAAAAGCATTGAAGAACCGATTCCAGACACTAACACATCATTATTGCAATTAATGCAGCAAATGAAACAAAATCAGAGACAAACACAGCAACAGTTAGACACAATGGAACAAAATCAGAGACAAACACAGCAAAAGCTTCAAAAGTTAGACACAATGGAACAATATCAGAGACAAACACAGCAAATGCTTCAAACGTTAGACACAATGGAACAAAATCTTCGGAAGTTAGACACCACACTTGAACAAACACGTGAAGATTTAACTACTGAGTTACATAACATTGAATCGAAATGTCAAAAAGTCTGTAATGTCGTAAAAACACAAATTTGTGAGCATTTTCAACCTATTTTTTCGCGGCATGAAAATGCATTACAGAATCACGAAGCAGCCATAAAAGAACTGCAAACAATTGTTCATGAAAATCATGAGACCATGTCGGCTAAAATTAACTCAGTTGCATCTACCGATTCGATTACGCAACTTGCAAAAACTCAAGAAAACTTAAAGGACACAGTAGATTCGATTTCAACACAAATGGACACTCTGAAACTTGGTTCAGAAAAACACACTGAGGAAATGTGTTCACTATCGGAGAAAGTAGCCGAACTTTCGGATCAGTTCACTAACTTATCTACGAAGGTAGATGATAATCTAAACGACACAAAACCGGTAGTCTTTAATGACACAGAAGAGTGCGAACAAATTAGGAAATTCAAACAAAATCAGAATCAAATTAATACTCAACACCAAAGAGAAATCCGGGAAGTACAAGATCAGCTGACTCAGGTAATACAAGAATTACGTATTTCAGAGGCCACTCGCGCTCCAATACGGGAAGAGGGACTTAGAAATACGGAACAATCACAAAATAATAACACAGAACACTTCGGAAATTATGAAAGAAATTGGCAAGGCACACCGAATTTTGAGATGGAACCGCCGAAACGACGTAATAATGACCGACATGCGACTCGCCGACATGATGATTTTGACTATAAGCTGTTCATTACTACACGTAAATTCAAAACATTTAAGAATTCCGGCAACGACATTCATCCACAAGCGTGGCTTCATCAATTCTCTCATTGTTTTCCTCCCAACTGGTCATTGGAGCACAGACTAGAATTTATGTGTGGCTACTTAGAGAATGAACCAGCTGTAAGAATGCGGTCGGTCATTCACGATTGCCACAGTGAAGGAGAGTTTTACCATGCCTTCCTCTCAGCATATTGGTCTCAAGCCACACAAGACCGAGTAAAACATAGCATCATAATGATGAAACGTTTCGAACAATCTGAATTTTCCAGTCTTATGAAATATTTTGAAGACATGTTGCATAAGAATCAGTATCTTTCAAACCCAGACAGCCCCTCAGAACTCATTCGCATTTGCTTAATCAAACTGCCTGAACATTTACGACATATTATTTTGGCAGGACGTTGCAAAGACGACATTGAAGCATTTCAGGGACTCTTACAAGAATTAGAAATTGACACTGACATTCGCGGAACGCGAAACCAGGAACACAACAATTACAGGTCACATACGTCGCAATTCCGCGATGAAAGAAGTAATAACTGGACACGACAAGGCTATTCTCACAACACAAATCGTGACCAAAACAGACACCACCCGTATGACAACCGTTGGCAGAATAGTAATAACTACAGGGAAAGATCACCTCTCTGCGGTAATGACTATCACAGAGACAATCAGAGAAATAGACAATATGGGAACCAAAATAAATATTATCAAGGGAGACAGAATAACTTTAGACGCAACGGACCAGGGCGCAGTTACGATTCAGGGAGAAGTTCTCCACCACGTGACCGGCAAGAAAGAAACTATGGAATCTACCGACATGACGACAGACGATGTGATCGTAACGAGAGAGCTGAGTTGCATCAGAACTGGCGAGCTTCAAACAGGACAGGACCTTCTCGGCAAGGTGAATTTGTAGAAGTTCGGTCTCCTAATCCCAATAACGGCGGGCGCCAACAAAGAGACAGACAATGACTCGCACCGCAGGCAGCCACCTGCGCCGGCTGGCTTAGAGAAAAATATCACAGACGCTAACCTTGAGAAAAGATTTTGCATTCCGTACCGTCGTATAAAACATGACAATTGCTTTTCAGTTGAAAGTCTGCGTACTATGAAGAGTAAAGGATTGCACCACACTTCACATTTAAAACTGCTTATTGAAAGATAATCTGCTTTTTAACTTTGTCTTTGCCATAAAACTTTTCACTTCACAGCCGGCCGAAGTGGCCGTGCGGTTAAAGGCGCTGCAGTCTGGAACCGCAAGACCGCTACGGTCGCAGGTTCGAATCCTGCCTCGGGCATGGATGTTTGTGATGTCCTTAGGTTAGTTAGGTTTAACTAGTTCTAAGTTCTAGGGGACTAATGACCTCAGCAGTTGAGTCCCATAGTGCTCAGAGCCATTTGAACCATTTTTTTTTTTTCACTTCACATTTCTAGTATGCATTGTCAGACTTAGAAACTGTTACCATGCAACAATGTTTGAAGTTAAATATCCAGTCTAGAACCTAGGGAACATTTTTAAACAGAAATTACGATTGCATTGTTATAGTGAACAGACGACACAATGTTGTTATTTTTACATTCTTGCTTGTTAGTTGCACGATCATGTACCGACTATAAGGCTCACATACTTAGAACATATACCGGCACTGCTAATGAGATTTTCATGCAACATTTTGGTTTACTTGAAAATACATTCTGGATTTAAAGTACTTTCTGTGAGATACCAGATGACACAGTGGTTAGTTTATGTGACAGCTACACGATTTTTATCACGACGCTACTAATGAGTGACAATTTACAATGTTGCTTTTGCAGTGTTTCTGTTTTATATCTGCACAGTTTTCTGTTTTATTCTGGAAACTAAAACATGTTTTAGTAGTAACTTTTGTGGTATAGCTACAATGAGACAGCCTTTTCCATAGCACAACAATACGTTACAGTACAGTACTTTCTTCATCACAACAATAAGCGTAATAACTACGGTATCTATACACAAAGCATTTCACTTTTGTTTATCATGAGGTAAGTACATTGACTTCTGCAGAACTTAGCTTTCGGAGGACGATAACTACGACACTTCCACAGAGATTATCTTACAACATGACGCACAGTTTAGCGCTACAGTACACGTATTTGAGTGATTAATTTCGCACTTAAAACATTTATTTTTATAAGATATTTTAAGTGCAATGATACAAGGGTTTTCCGTGATACATTTCATTCCATTGCTGTAACCTGTAACACCTGAGGGTATAATTACATTAATCCTCAGGGGGGTACACGGTTACTATGTGTACCATGTGTTTGGCAAGCACAAGGAGCCCTAGCTAATATGGTATTTGCTTATACAACTTTACACATCGGTACCATATTTCTCTAACACATAAATTACACAGCTATCTGATTATTTAAAAGAGAAAGAAATATTTTTTTTACTACGTCAGTGACAGATGTTTACGCAGTTACACATTTGGATAACTTCACACTTATGAAATTGTATTTCGTCTGTACTTTGTGAACTGTTCATATTTTTTCGGACCCATTGTGATATTATGAGAGCTTTGAATGATATATTTGGTATGGGATCACGATTTTTAAAGTACGTTTGAGGTGGATGAAACTTTTGACATGAGCAGAGAATTTTTTTTAGGTTTTGAAATTATTGGAGGAAGCTACGACGTTTTTGAGATTTGACTGAGGTGTTATGATGCTATTATTACGATGACTATGTGTATCATGCTGTTGCGGTATGTTTATGATCAATAAGCTGATGCTATATGAGTTATTTGAGTATGCTGCATATCTGTTATCATAAAATATTGAAGAAGTGTCGACAAATAAGGTAAGGAATAATGAGTAGTGGTTAGGGACTCTGGTTTGTGAAAAAGGTTGTTGGAAGCCAAGAATCGTACTTTAAGAGTTATGAAATGTATGTAAATGCGTGAATGTATTACAATGGCGACGAAAATTTTTTGGACACTCTTATATCAATAGGACTTTCTTTCTACAGACCTGTAACCCAAATTCTTGACCTGTGAAATATTTTTATATGAGACTGTCACTGTAGCGGAAACTGCCGTCGTAAATATTTTAGCAAGAAAGGTAAGTGACCTTGGCGTAATGCGTTTTGGGCGCCCAGCTGAGAGGTAGACGTCTGACAAAAGAAAGCCATTAGGTGCAAAAAAAAGAAGAGGCCATTATCCCCGCTATTGACATTCCTTTGTAGAAGGCACCGCAAATACGACACGCTCATTACTTGGAAAGATACTTACATCTGCACACCTGATTATGACAAGCGTCTTTCTCGAGAATTGAGGGAATTTTTCTACTAACTTATGAAATGCCTCATGACAACTGAATGATGTTCTTATGCTTTCCTTTGTACATAGTTGCTTATTTCATTTGATATCTGGTTTCCAGCTGTGTTGCAGCATTAGTTTTATAAAATAAACTTAGATGCATTTGCTAATGTGAACACTTTCTGTCAACATATCTATTAAATAATTATTTTATGATCCACATTCTTCGAAAAAGGAGCTCTTGGAATGGAAAGAACAATAAGAAGGGACTGATAACAATAACTGCATATATAATTTTCTTTTCAAGTACTTGGTAATTTTTTGTAGAATTAGTTTTTGTGGTGCACCACTTTAATGATATAGATATTACAATGTGAATAAACATTTCCCTTGTCTGCATTGTTATCTTTAGTGTACTATTTTTTCTGCTTGAGATTTGTCAAGCTTAGGTATACATTATAGCATTTACTGCTGCTGTTTGCCAGGCATAGTGCTACTGAATTTTAATTTGTGTTCCTCTGCTAAGCCAGATTTATTTTTCTTGTTTGCTGCGCATTGCCTCATATTAGTTGTAATGTTGAATTGCTTGGTAATTTAGATTTACTGTAGCTTGCTTTGCAAATTTCCATTTTTTTTATTGCTGTTTGTGTTAATTGTTCTGTGCTACTGCATTGCCTCATCCCTTAGTTTAGCATCTGAGCTCAGTAGATTTAAGTTAGCTTAAGAGGGGGTAGACTATAGAAGAGAATGAGTTGCGATGAATTGGAAGAAATGCATTGAGAAGTTATACGAAAAAGTAAAGAAAGCAGGTATAGGTAGGATTTTCTTGAAAATAAATAATGAGGTAAGAAATATGTGAACATATAAATACAGAAAGCATACTTGGATAGGATTTTTTTGGTGGAAACAAATGTTGAAATAAGACGAAAGATCTATGGAATGAAGTTTTGGGTTGGACGCAGTACCAATGTTACACTGAAAACAAACCCTGTCCTTTCCTCCTGTGTTATTCTGGTATGTGTTTATGTACCCTTGTGTATTTGTCTTTTTCCTGTCTTTATGTGTTTAGCTAATAAGATTTATGTTGCAGAATTTGTCAAATACTATGTTAATTTTTTTGTAAAGATGTTTAGACATTATTTATTCTGTTCTGTTTTAATGGTCATGTGTGAAGTTGATATTCCGAAAGTTATTCTGATCTTTTATGTATGTACTCATGTCATAATTCTTGTAACACTGATGTATATGTTTATTTCTATTATTTTGTAAAGCCTGTTTTACTACAAATGTTATCTGTATTATTATGTTTTTAATGATGTATTTTGTACCTTTGTTATTGTATTTTTATGTTATAAAATTGTAATTGAAAGTTACATTTCACTGCACACGTTTCTGTTGGTCATAATACATGCACAGTATGTGAGCAGTGTGGACTGTTAGTGTTTGGACGTGTGTTAATAATTCAGCAAGGGACTGGTTAACAGCATTGCTGGTTCTAGGGACAATTAGGAAAAAAAAACTTTGTGAGTGCACTAGTGGTGGTTTATGGACTTGCTATATTCTCTGCAAGACTCTTCGATGGTGATTGTGCACCTGCACAGTCGCAACGGATGGCTGCTAGCCGTCTCTACAAGGACTACATTGGGGCTGCATCTTTGATGACCCACCAATACCATTATTTCCACTAGGACTGCAGTGGGTCTGCACCTCTGGTGGCCCACCAATACCATAATCTCTACCAGGACTACAGTGGGTCTGCTCTGTGATGACCTACCTACCAATATTCTTCAACACTTCGACTGACTCTGCTGTGGGTTTGCTCTACTGTGGCCCATTACCTGTCAGCATGTCAAGAGTCAGCACTGTCTTTCCGTTGGAAGGACAACACTACTTCTTCAAGACTGCATGGAAATCCACTACTTCCGTGTGCATTATCTTTTACTGCTCAGACTTTGAGAAAAACACTGCTATTTTACTGTGATGAACGATTAGGACTGTCTTTATGGACTGTGAGAGTTTAGCTTTTGACCAACATTGTATCAATAAGTGTGTGCAATTGATATCTTTGTTATGTAATTATAAAAAAATTGTATCAAATCATTATTGGCCACTGTCCAAAACAATTTGTAAAATTTTTTGTGGGGAGCATGGGGGCTATGTAAGTAGGCTGTTTAGGCTTTTTTATTGGTAACGCCACCTCTGTATGAAAATCACTGGCTGTGCTGTGTGCAGTCTGTGGCTGCTTTGCATTGTTCTAATACTCGCCATTGTAGTGTTAGGCAGCTGGCTGTGAACAGCGCGTAGCGTTGCGCAGTTGGAGGTGAGCCGCCAGCAGTGGTGGATGTGGGGAGAGAGATGGCGGAGTTTGGAAATTTGTAAGATATACAATGATCTGTTATGTATATTATGAGTTTTCAACATTATTAAGGTAAATACATTGTTTGTTCTCTATTAAAATCTTTCATTTGCTAACTATGCCTATCAGTAGTTAGTGCCTTCAGTAGTTTGAATCTTTTATTTAGCTGCCAGTAGTGGCGCTCGCTGTATTGCAGTAGGTCGAGTAACCAAGATTTTTGTGAGGTAAGTGATTTGTGAAAGGTATAGTTTAATGTTAGTCAGGGCCATTCTTTTGTAGGGAATTTTGAAAGTCAGATTGCGTTGCGCTAAAAATATTGTGTGTCAGTTAAAGCACAGTCGTGGATAATTGTTAAAAAGGGGACGTTTCACGTTGACAGCAACTTGTGTGTAAGATATGAGATTTTACTTTTATTTCCTGCGGAATAGATACACGCTTTTTCAAGATTCATATAATAACCAATTCCTACGAAGTTACTTTACTCTCCTGTGATCATTATTCAAATCCTTGCATGTACTCACTTACGAACGTCGTTCGCTAGAGAATTACGTTCACTTTCATTATATTTAAGGATGAAAAAGAATAGACTGCTTTCGGGAAAGATGATAGTTCTACAAAGAGTAATTCATTAACGCATGCGCACAACACCTGCAGTTACATCAGCACCTGCAAGTCGCCGTAAAGATCTCTGGCGAAGTTCGTTAACCGAAAGGGTTGGGAAGACATCAAGAGGGAACGTCGTGCGGGCTTTCAACTGCTGTAGGTGACATGAAAGGCACTAAACCGATTAAGGACAAGAATGCCACGATGCAGGCTGAACCTTAGGAAGTGGGGCATCATGAATGAGGACGAGTCCCCCGAGTGTGTGAGTGTGGTGAACTGCAGAACCCACGTCATCTCCTGGTCTGCAGAAAGCCGCCCGATCCTTGCGCCACAGAAGACCCATATACAACAAGTGATAAGGCCATGAAGACAGCGGAACTCTGGAGCTTACCGTTCATCTAACAGAAAATCAGTGTGTCTTACAGACGTTTGTTATTATTTTTATTATTTTGTACCACAGTATTGCATTTTTATTTATTGCATTGACTCTTTATTATTTTGTATTAAGTAAAATAATAAGTAAATTAACACAGATACGGGCTGCCTACATGAGATCTGTCGTAAAATATTTGGTTTCAGTTTATTTTCGTTTAACTTAGGTTAAATTCCTTTCTCATTATTTGTTTGTGCCATAAGAAAGTTACTGGTTGAAACGTTCCCTTAGAAAAATTATTGATGACTGTGCTTAAACTGACACCCAATATTTTTAGCGCAACGCAATCTGACTTTCAAAAATCCCTACAAAAGAATGGCCCTGACTAACAATAACCTATACTTTTCATGAATCACTTACCTCACAAAAATCTTCGTTACTCGAACTACTGCAATACAGCGAGCGCCACTACTGCCAGCTAAATAAAAGGTTCAAACTACGGAAGACACTAACTACTGATAGGCATAGTTAGCAAATGAAAGATTTTGATAGAGAGCAAACAATGTATTTACCTTAATAGTGGTTCAAATGGTTCAAATGGCTCTGAGCACTATGGGACTTAACAGCTGTGGTCATCAGTCCCCTAGAACTTAGAACTACTTAAACCTAACTAACCTAAGGACATCACACACATCCATGCCCGAGGCAGGATTCGAACCTGCCACCGTAGCAGTCGCGCGGTTCCGGACTGCGCGCCTAGAACCGCGAGACCACCGCGGCCGGCCCCTTAATGGTGTTCAAAACTCATATATATATATATATATATATATATATATATATATATATATATATATATATATATATATATATATATATCAGTTCATGACATCCAGTCTTACAAATTTACTGTGTCCGATGGACACGCGTCCAGATCATCCGCTCTCAAAACTCCGCCATCTCACTCCCCACATCCACCACTGTTGGCGGCTCATCTCCAACTGCGCAACGCTACGCGTTGTTAACAGCCAACTGCCCAACACTACAATAGTAAATTCCAACAATGCAAACTAGCCACAGGCCGCACACAGCACAGTCAGTGATTTTCATATAGAGCGCTACATGGCGTTACCAACATAAAAACCTAAACAGCCTACTTACATGGTCCCTACAGCATGTAACGTAGTCAGATCGCATTATGTTCGCGTATGGATCTGATTTGATACGAAGAGGAATGTTTTAGGGCATTACAACCAATGTCATAGTCTGTTATGAACTCACAAGTTAAAATTAAATACAGTGACGGGATTTCAAATTGTTTCAGCGTTCCCAAAAAAATTCTCAAAGCAAGAGTCACGAGAAGATGATCTTAATGCTACTAGCATGTGACGTATTCTGAAGACAAGCAGGTTGCGTTAATTCATTTCAAGGCTAGCGCAATAGCTAAGTAGCAACGACTCAGATCGCTGTGTATATGTTTGAAAATTTTTTCAGGGGACGATTACACGTGTGCTGGTATTTAAGAGCAGCATTTTTTTGGTCGAAAGAACCACAGTTCAGAATTAATGGATCTTTCAATAGGCGTAATCTCCACATGAGAAAAGGCTGTGGCTTTGCCTTTTTTGTATGTTTCGGTGTGTCTCCTAGGGGAACTATTGGCCTTCTATTATGAACGTATTGTAAATAGGGAAAATTGCCTAACAGTGCTTGCGGAGACATTTTTCTTTTTTATTTGTGTAATATACGGGAACAAGAGGTTTTATTACCGACAAGTTGGCGCCACGCCGCGCTGTCATACGTATGTACCAATATACCTGGATCAGGCTGTACCAGGTCAGTGGATAGGACGCAGGTAACCAATCGAGTTTGCTGCGCTGTCTCTAGACCTGTCTCCCACTTGATTTTTTTCCGGTGGAACACAGTACAAGAAGATTTGCACCGTCGTAGACTATGTAAAGTGGACACGCTTCGAGATGGTAATCAATTGGTTTATACAGAGATCACATTCCACAATGGTGCGAACTACATAACCGGAAATGTATCCATGTTGAAGGCCTATAATTTGACCATTTCCTTCTACTATTATTTGGAACATTTATTTTTACCCGAAGCTACACATATAGATAAGAAATTAAACTCCCTCTGACAGTTCAAACGCTACACATTTCTTGACATAATGAGTGTTTAAAAGTTAAAAAACAGAAACTAATTAGTTTTAGATAAATAACCAATGTTCATAATATTCTTCACAACTGTAGAATGGCTAATATAAAATGACGGGCCACGTATTTGACTACCTGATGACGTCCACTTACATTACTGGGCGAAACGTTGGTTCATCATTTTACAATACGACACGGTTTACAACTCTGAAGAACTTTAAGAGATACAGAGTCCAGCAGGGAACGCCTACGAAAATGCATAAGAAACGACTGGATAGTCACATTATAGGTGACACAAAATGTTTAATGAGTAATATGTCTGATAAACATCTTAGTGAGTGGTTTGGTTGGAAAATAAAGCTTCACCGATGGTTGTGTCGCTACACAAAATCGTCTGCGATGTGTACAATACGGCGCCTTTCACAGTGTGTCATAGTGAACAGCTCATAAAAAGTTATCAAAAGCGGAATATTACTAACCGCAGTAACACTAATGGGAATTTAAGGTGCGGTATTGCCTTACGTTGCTCCGGAAAAGTCTCTTTCAAACCGAAAAAATATCAATGTGGACAAAAACTTACGAGAGACTGGATATTCAAAGCGACAAAAAGCTGCCCGTCTACTGAACGAAGAAGTTTTTGCTGACTGAAGTGTGAAGAAATAGTATTAGATTATGTTATAGAAACACAATCAAAAGTGCGGTTGAAGCACCTGTAAAACTCAAGTTTCGAAAGGTATGAGATGATAATTTCTATAGTTTCAGTGGATATCTCAAGAAAAATCTATTGTGCCTTGATGTACAATCAGTAACCTCCCACTTGTGCTGCTTTAAGGGATGTAACTCTCGAATATTGTTCACGGTAAACAAATCCGTCACATTTATAAAATGTTTATATCGGTCGAAATCTTGCACGACAGAAGTCACTATACACTACCACTGTTTCGGAATCTTAACCCGATCGTCGGGTGTATGTGAATTCTAGCTGTAGTAAGACGCCATACGCACGCCCAAACAACTAGTAGGCAAACATTTACCGTAGGTGGACCATCAAATAGCATCTCAAATTGTACCTGCAAAGGACCTCAACTTTCGATCGCGGGAAAATGCCTCTTGACCCAAAATTGCCACCCGGATTGCATGCATCTGTGACCCATGCGGCTAAGGCAAGCGCCGTAACGCTGCGGGCCGTATTAGTGGTAAACATCATGAAGAGAGCTCATAACACGGTATAGAGAGGAACTAAGGAACAAATGCCGAAAAAATGCAGAGAAACTGTAATTAATAACTGGAAGTTTTGGTCTAGGCATCATTTCCGCTTCGTACGTTGGCGAGCAAGTTCAGCCTGTTCCCGCCTCTATCGTCGCGCTGCGAGAGCTTCCTCGTTTGTCCTCAGTTTCGTGTTAGTCGTTGTGTGCGTCACATCGTTGTTTGTCTCTCAGCGTCTCGTGCTCGTGACACAATGTTCACGCGGCGCTGTCCTGCGCCGTGATGTTGTCCATGGCTCCCTGGAACCTTCCATGCAACAGGTACCGTCAGTTTTAGTTTTGACAAGTCCACGCAGCATTTGCAGCCAGGATAGTTAGAAATTCATGATTGTGTTTTAGATATAATCAAGGTAACTACAGAACAGGTCCACACGGCTTACTTCGATTCTGAGTCGTACATGTCTTACGTCAAGTTTCTGGATCCGCTTCAGATGAAACAGGCTCCTTTTGCGGCATGCGCTCGTCGCGATGGCTGTAACAGTATGGTTATTCTGGCGAAGCTAGAAGTGGAATTTACGAATGTTAAAATGTTTAACCTTCAGCCCGAAAGTGATGACATTTCCTCAAGACCACCCTGTTTCCGTTTCGGGACATAAGGAATACATGGCCGGAACGCTGGTCCGTTCAACATCGTTTACAAGTTTATAGAGGAGTTCGATCCGTGCACATGGTGGTAGAACGAAGTATCCCATCTTATTTGTAAATTTGTTGTAAACGCCTCTGGGACCAGACTGCTGAGGTCATCGGTCCCTAAGCTTACACACTACTTAATGGAACTTAAACTAACTAAAGACAACCCACGCACCCATGCCCGAGGGAGGACTCGAAACTCCGACTGGAGGAGCCGAGCGAACCATGGCAAGGCGCCACAGACCGCGCGGCTAACCCGCGCTGCCCTCTTATTTGCAGGTATGTGTATACCGGGTAGATACAGTTTACACAGGACAACAAGGGACTGGTTTTATATGTAATGCGAGTGGACGCTCCGCACAAATTGCCCGCGTCGTGTCATGATCTTAAAATCCACTTACGAACATTGTTAAAGGCTAACTTTAGAGAAACTGGTTCCCCAAGTGACAGCCATTGTGCCTAACCAAGTTTTTGAGTGGCAACCCGAGCCATTGCGTGACCGTCCTAGCGCATTTCAGCCGTTACCTTCGCGTAGGGTCTTTGCCACTATAGCTTCCGCGACGCGGTCACCACCACATCAACACAAACATACATGGGAGTGAGGAAGAGTCAGACGATTCCTCTTTTCTTCTCCGCTGTACTGAAAAGATTCTGTTGCAGGAGGCCTGACCGCTCCTTGATTTCAGGCCAGATGATAACATGTCAGCTGCTGTTCAAGATTCGAATGTGTTCACCACCTCCACCTCCGATGTTTCTTCCGGAACCCAGACAGCCTCTTCGGAATCACGTGAGGATAGACCTGCTCTTGAGCTTTGTGCAACACACATCCAAGAGAAGTTTTGCATCACAACAGTTCCCAGAACTCCTAAAGATATGCGTTGACGTTGGGTACTGTATCACAAACACAGTCCCTTTGACTGTTCAGAGATGTCACTAAACCCGCCCAAATATGTAAACAACCATGTCGCGTTGGCTGTAGTTCAGTCATGCGTAGGCGGTCAATTAGGCGGTTCGATGGCATCCCCATTGTTACTTTGTGCCAGGAAGGGCTCTCAACAAGAGAAGTGTCCAGGCGTCTCGGAGTGAACGAAAGCGATGTTGCATTACCAGCGCCTATTAGATGGATGGGGTCCGACAGCCGATCAGAACCAGTCATTCCACCAGGAAGGAGGTATGCGGCTCGTGTTGGCTGTAGTTCAGTCATGCATAGGCGGTCAATTCCGCGGTTCGATGGCATCCCCATTGTTACTTTGTGCCAGGAAGGGCTATCAACAAGAGAAGTGTCAAGGCGTCTTGGAGTGAACGAAAGCGATGTTGCATTCCAGCGCCTATTAGATGGATGGGGTCCAACAGCCGATCAGAACCAGTCATTCCACCAGGAAAGAGGTATGCGGCTCGTGTTGGCTGTAGTTCAGTCATGCATAGGCGGTCAATTCCGCGGTTCGATGGCATCCCCATTGTTACTTTGTGCCTGGAGGGGCTCTCAACAAGAGAAGTGTCCAGGCATCTTGGAGTGAACGAAAGCGATGTTGCATGACCAGCGCCTATTAGATGGATGGGATCCGACAGCCGATCAGAACCAGTCATTCCACCAGGAGGGAGGTACGCAGCTCGTGTTGGCTGTTGTTCAGTCATGTGTACGTGGTCAATTCCGCGGTTCGATTGCATCCCCATTGTTATTTTGTGCCAGGAAGGGCTCTCAACAAGAGAAGTGTCCAGGCGTCTAGGAGTGAACAAAAGCGATGTTGTTCGGACAATGAGGAGATACAGAGAGACAGGAACTGTCGATGACTTGCATCGCTCAGGCTGCCCAGGGGCTACTACTGCAGTGGATGACAGCTATCTACGGATTATGCCTCTGAGGAACGCTGACAGCAACGCAACCATGTTGAATAATGCTTTTCGTGCTGACATAGGACGTCGTGTTACGAGTCAAACTGTGCGCATTAGGCTATATGATGCGCACCTTCTCTCCCGACGTCCATGGCGAGGTCCAGCTTTGCAACCACGACATCATACAGCGCGGTACAGATGGGCCCAACAACATGACGATTGGCATGACGTTCTCTTCGCCGATGAGTGTCGCATATGCCTTCAACAAGACAATCGTCGAAGACGTGTTTGGAGGCAACCCGGTCAGGCTGAACGCCTTAGACACATTGTCCAGCGAGTGCAGCAAGGTGGAGGTTCCCTGCAGTTTTGGGATGACATTAAGGGTGGGCTGGGGGAGGAGTGGGGAGCGACGTACACCGGGGGAGCGACGTACACCGTTGGTGGTCATGGAAGACGCCGTAACAGCTGTACTATACGTGGATTTCATCCTGCAACCATATTGGCAGCATATTGGCGAGGCATTCGTCTTCATGGACGACAGTTCGCTCCCACATCGTACACATCTTGTGAATGACTTCCTTCAGGATAACGACATCGCTCGACTAGAGTGGCCAGAATGTTCTCCAGACATGAACCCAAACGTACCTGTCTCGGATAGATTGAAAAGGGCTGTTTATGGACGACGTGATCCACCAGCCACTCTGAGGGATCTACGCCGAATCGCCGTTGAGGAGTGGGACAATCTGGACCAACAGTGCCTTGATGAACTTGTGGATAGTATGCCACGACGAATACAGTCATGCATCAATGCAAGAGGACGGGCTACTGGGTTTTAGAGGTATCGGTGTGTACAGTAATCTGGACCACCACCTATCGACAGACTTGCCGGGCATCCCTGAGCCTGCAACGTATTCCCACCCTTCATTGCGGTCCCCAATGGGATAACCATCCCACAATGCCACAGGCCGCTACTAATCCGAACCAGACCGTAATAAGTGTCCCAGTGGAACACTTGGTGACGGTAAAAGACGTACCGTTTCCGTCGATTTCCAGGAGCCGCACCGTACATCTGTAGAAGTGTGGGGTGTACCCTCTGTATCCGATACTGACTTTCCGTATGACCACCTCCCGTCACATGTTGCCGTTCATGTGGCAATGGCCTCCGCGCAAAGCTGCAACGATCAGCGTTTTCAACCTGAGCGCGAAAAAAAGAAAGAAAGAGGGCGGCAGAGAGGGATCCACCTTTTTGCATTCAGATTCATCCATTGACTCTGTCGTGGACAGTGATTTACTGATTTACAGATAATTTGCAAGTAGTGAGATGCATAGTTTTGGTTCAAAAATGGCTCTGAGCACTATGGGACTTAACATCTTAGGTCATCAGTCCCCTAGAACTTAGAACTACTTAAACCTAACTAATCTAAGGACATCACACACATCCATGCCCGAGGCAGGATTCGAACCTGCGACCGTAACAGCCCCGCGGTTACGGACTGCAGCGCTAGAACCGCACGGTCACCGCGGCCGGCCATAGTTTTGGTGATAAATAGATACAGGCCATTTCTTTCTTACCTTGAATGTGAACAGAATTAGTCCCAAGCTTAGACTTGTGGCGTAGGACAATTTATTTACAACTCAAGTGCAGACTTGATTTTTTGCAAGAAGTTTTGTTTAAACATTTTTCTATTCCAGGCTTTTCTACTGTCTTTAATGTGGCTACTGAATTATCCCCTGGGACTGTGTTATTTTACAGAGACGAAATACCACTAACAGATTTCGAAGTTCTTGATAATGGCCGAGGAATATTCTACACCTTTTGTTACCTTACGTTAATTCGTCTTTATGCCCACTCAGGATCTGGCTGTTCCACAGATTGCGCGCGTTTTTATAAGGTAGATATAGTTTATTTATTTCGTAAAACTCCACAGGAGCTTCTGTTAGGAGGAGATTTTAAGCGTGTTTTTCGTCGTGTCCACCAGATTCAGAACTTTAATTTCAGTGAGGAACTAGATGATTTGGTACGCTCTTCGCAAACAGGCGATGCTTGGAACTGTCACTATCCCACTCTCGTCAGATATACGCATTTTATAGCACTTCTCTGTGCAGCCTCGAACGCTGTTACGTTTATGATTCTTTATGCGGACAACTGTTAGCCACAGACGTGATACCCCTTGTTTCTCTGATCACTGTACCGTAGCTGAAACCTTAAATCATGTGCGGCCAGCAGTAAAACTGTATCGCCTCCACTGGATGCTGAGCACTTCTTTCCTAGAGGAGATTATCGTTCGAGAGGTTATCGGCCCTTAACTTGCGTTCGTACGAACGTTATCCTTCGTTTATGGAATGGTGGTAAGGACATGCCAAACGATTGCTCCGGAAGGCGTTGATGCGTTATGGCGCTGAGAGGGCGAGGGATCTTTGTCGGACTCAGGGATTTTATTATTCCGTCTTCCGACAACTTCATGAACGTGCCACAGAAGCCCCCTTACAGATTGTGGATGTCCGCCATGCGAAGGCGAAGCTTCTTCAGTTGAAGAGAGAACAAATGGAAGGACTCAGGGTGCGATCAAAATCCCACTCATTCCTACAGGATGAACTGACCTTATATCGCCTTATCCGGGTGCGGACGCGTTGAAAAAGAGCGTGTGTAACGTTCAACATTCACACCGATGGTCAAATACTGTCGTCCCAAAGTGACGTTTCCAGAGCGATCTATAATTACTTTATCGACCTTTATAATCTTCCTGCTACTGATGAGATTGTCCCTGATGGATTTACTCCTCTCCTGGATTGCGTGATTTCTCGAGCATTAAATGATGAATTTCTTAGTTACTTTACTTGCGACGATACATATCGCCTTATCGTTGCTCCACCATCGCAAAAATCGCCGCGACTCGATGGTACTCCTATGAAATTTTATGCCCATTTTTGACCTCTTATATATGATGCCATTACGTAACTGATAGATGAGGCGACCGAATTTGATTCCAGTCCCCTTCAAAGTTGTTAAAATAGTTCTAATTCCGAAGACAACCGGATGTCCAGACTCTGATTAATTCCGCCCGATCACCTTTCTCAATTTCGATTACAAAACTGTCTCCCGGGCGATTAACACACTGCTAGAGAAAATTCTTGCTGTTCACAAATAGTTGTGTGCCTGGGCGCACGATTCTGACTTCTGTGGTCGAATTCCGAGACGTAATCTCTGTGGCTGGCTGCTGCAGCTTCCGTCCCTCGACCCTTGCTTTTTTATTGATTTTAATAAGGTGTTTGACCGGGTCGTCACGGTTTCTTGATGCAGGTACTCAAGGCGACCTGTCACAGTCATACTGCGAATGATCCTCTCTTTGTACTGGTATTCCAGCATCTGTCGTAGTGAATGGACGACTTACTTTCCAGATCACAATCCGACGAAGCTTGCCGCAGGGGAACCCGAGCCCCCTCTCCATGTCACTTCTTGTCTTGTCCTTAGAATCTCTGCATCACCGTATTTGCTGATCAGTTATGTGGCTTGACACTATTAGGAGAAACCTTCGCTGTACGGGTGTATGCAGATGATGTTATGGTATTGCTACTTCATATTGATAACATATCTTTGCTCAAAGACTTATTGAATTCCTTTTGCTCTGGAACCCGCATTAATGAACAGCACGTATCCTGTTACCATTGCGGCGTTTTATCACTGTCGTTGTATGGGAAAAGGTGGCTGCTCGCCACAAGTCGGGGATTACCATGGGTCGCTGCTCGATGAAAGTGGCTTCAATCAATTGGCAGGCGGTGATGGATCGAATTCAGGGGGCAACTCTTGAACACGAACGCCATTCCCTTAGTCTTCTTCATAAAGTGAAGATCATAGAATCCTAAATTTTCAGCAAAGTATACTATTTTATACAAATATTCCTGCTTTTTTTCGCAAACTGGTGCAATTATCCTTTTATTTTCTTTGGAACAGTCATATTTTTCGACTTCAGTATGAAGTGGTTGCGAGGTCCCGTTCTCCTGGAGGGTTGGGACATCCCAATACCAAAGTAAAGACCTCAGTATTGTTTATACGGTGTAAGGTTTTAACGTGTAATCGAACTACTCATTCTACTACATCTCGCTTATTTACGTGTCTTCATCCGGCCATTCTGAGTCCCCCAGTCGATGTTAATTGGATCAGCTCTAAATTGCGGCACATACGTTAATTCCAGCTGAAATGGCGGCACAATTAGCGTCCTGGAAGACGGTGTTGTTTCACATTAGTCTTCCTATCTTCCCGATGGAAGCCTCGTCATCGTGGTATAAGGTCATTTACAATCTGATCCCAACCAACGAACACCTCCATCGCATTGGTTTTAGCCCAACTGGTCTTTGCGACATATGTCAGCAACCTGATACATTACCACAGAAGCTTGTCTTTTGCGGACGAGATCATTCACACTGGATTCGCAAACAACTGACTTTACTTGCCCGATCAGCTGAAGCTGCTTTCTCGGTTGAACGTCTTCTGTATCGGGACTTTTCCGTTTTCCCTCGGACGAAGATTAATTCGATCGTACGGATCCTTGCACACTAAGTCCACTATGTAGTCGTGTGTGACAACGATTCCGACTCCCGTGTTATTCGTCAATATATAGGGAACGCTCATTGGAAGTGGCAAAGGCTTCCACGTTATCGTGCTCTATTTGAAATTATGTTGTGCCTTGTCTTTAATCGTCGAAGAATTTTCTTTGATCTAGAACCTTCTCTCATTGCGCTCTTCCTATCGAAAAACATTATTTTGCGTCCCAGAATTGCGGAATTTATCTCTATCCAGTATTATTTTCATAGAAAATTTTAAAAAAATACCAGCCTATTATCATGTCTGTATGAGGGACCAGCACAGTGACTGGCGAGAGAAGGCATCGTAACCAAGCCTCGGGTTTCAATCCCTGCCCATATTGTCTCAATCCAGTCTCTCCTTCCCTGTAGAAAAAAAAATTGGGTACGTCTTTGGTTAGTATTCAAAATCTCCTCGGGTCCTGTTTCGAACCCAGCCACCGTTTAAATTTTGAATAAAAATCATCCACAATGGCGGCAGAACACTTCCGGGAAACAAGTCACCCAAGTTCTGCCTACGGTCTTGTTAAAGACGGCAGAAGAGTGGATAGAAGTTCAGGATACTTCCTTATCCTTGGGATGTGAAACTGTACAACAATGTGGTTAAATCAGCAATTATCAAGGGCACGAGGATGCAGGAGGCAATGGAAACTACTGCATTAGAGACACATAATGTGTATCCACAGGACATGTGACCGGCAATTTAAAAATATGTCACGATGATCTCCCCATTTGCAAAAAAAATTCCGGACTAGTCCCTCATTAAGATATCGCGGAGGGGATTGCCAGGAGAGAGGTATTCATGAGAAAAAGATTGAATAACCAGCGTATGGATAATGTTCTAAGAGTCGGGGAATCGAATGTCAGAAGTATGAACACCGCAGGAAAGCGAGAAAATCTGAAAACGGAAATACAAAGGCTCAGGCTAAATATAGCGGGATTAAGCAAAGTCTCTAAAAAAGGCAATGACAGAAATTGGAAAGAAAGACTTAGGTACAGAGAAAGAAACTGCGTAGAAACCGTGGATAACAGAAGAAATACTTCAGTTGGTCAATGAAAGAAGAAAGTACAAAAATGTTCAGGGCAAATTCACGAATACAGAAATACACATTACTTAGGAATGAAATAAAGCAGGAAATGCAGGAAACTTAAGGCCAAAGGGCTGCATGAAAAATCTCAAAAATCGAAAGAGAAATGACTGTCAGAAGGATTGACTCAGCATACAGAAAAGTCGAAACATCCTTCGGTGACATTAAAAGCACGAGTGGTAACATTAAGAGTGAAGTGAGGATGCCACTGTTAATAGTAGAGGAGAGAGCGAATAGGTGGAAAGAGTACATTGAAGGCGTCTATGAGGAGAAAGATTTGTCTGATGGCGTGATGGAAGAAGACACAGGAATAGATATAGAAGAGATAGAGAATCAAGCATTATAATCAGAATGTAGAAGAGTTTTAGAAGATTAAAATCGAGTAAAATAGTAGGGATAGATAATATTCTATCAGAATTCGTAAAATTATTGGGTGAAGTGGTAACAAAACGAATATTGACGTTGTTGTGTAGAATGTATGAGACATATGGAGCATGGGGAGAAAAGGGACATTATGAGTTGGGGTAAATATCACCAAAATTAAAACATAGCTATAAATCAAAATGAAATCTAGAAGGAGAAGGATTTAATCAGTATGATAAAAGCAGAGCTCATAGAAAAAATTTAGCAGGAAATTCAGGAATCAAAGGATGGAAATCAATGTTAGTGGTTTGTTTAATGAGAGGAATCACAATGTGGTAGATAGTGTTGGCTTGGCAGCTATGTTAAGGAATGAAAATGTATCAGCTGCGCAACTGGATAAATTGAATGTGTGCTATTTGGAAGAGAATAAGTGTGTGAATGAATATATAGGAAACATTGAATTGGGTGAAGTGAGACTGCTTCAGCGGAAGGTGATGTTAATTATGTGAAGGCAGCAGGGCCCATTTCTAGTATTGTTATGGTTGGAGATCTGCAGGAAGATACATGTTTTGTTAGTGGGAATGATGATAGTGATGAGCAGGCTGGAGACTCTGCATTAAATATTTTTTTGATAGTGATTACGATATGCAGAATAGGATTGCCGAGGATAATGTTCTGTTAGATGCTGTGAGTAGATCCAGACTCCAGCGACATAATTTCTGTTGCAAATGGTGTAATGAAAAAGTGGAGCAGGAATATTTGCTTAAGAAAGGTTGAGAGAATAAAAGGGAAAGTGTTTTTGACATAAATGATTGAGTAGCAAGGGTCAGATGGTTTAGAAGTGGGCACCTGACGGCTGGGAGGTAAGCAAGCGAAGTTATTCTAGGCAAATTATGGAATTAAGTAAAGGGAAACATGAGTATAAAACTGCACTTAAAGAAATATACAATGGGGATAAAAATTTTGAGTCAGTAGGGAGAAAATGTGTCTTCATTATAGACAAAGGCAGTGTGCGCAATGATCATCCAGAATGTAATGGTTTAATTAGTGGTAGTGCCCAGGATGAGTACGAAATTACAAACTTTCTCATTCCCAGTGAAAACCAGCAAACGGATATAGATGATGAGAGCTATTTAAATATTAAATGGATGGAGATGGATAGATATGCTTGAATACCAAAGACATGAAAGGAAGAGAAATACGGAGTTGCCAGGAAGCTAGGGGGACTGAGTATAGGAAGAGATTTTAGAGAAACTTTAAAGTAATATTTGCAGGGGATGATGATATAGAACCTTTTAGTGAAGATCACATGTGTACTATTCCCAAATACTGGATACATGAGATAGAAAAGTACCTGTTAGCTGAAACTTAATTGAATCATGTGTTTATTGAAAAGGTACAGCCAATAATGTATTTTAAAGTACATATGGTTTGTGAATCTGTTCCAGTGGACACTGGTATTTTCACATGTAGGGTGGCCGCCAGGTTTTTTGAACACATTAAGAAGCAGAAAACTGCTGATTTTTCAGTCATGGGAGTGAGAACTGAAAACGCCTACAGGTTGGAGTACACCAAGTCACAGAGACAACTGGGACTCAAGATCGTGACTGAGCTCCAGTTGTACAAACAGCCAATGTAATGAGTGCTACATTATTTTGACGATATTGAATATATACATTCGTTAAAATGTACATACTTTGATTAATATTTTGGGAGTTATTTTATGTATGTTTAATCTTTTGTGGTGGTCACATTAACATGTATATGTGTGCTTAGCTTAAGATTTTTGGAAGGGTAATTCTTGATATGAGAATTTGTTTGTCTAAGGGATAATATTTTCTGCATAACCCAGATTAAAGAATTTTGGAGGGCATGGATATGTTGGGGGATGAGAATTGTGGAATAACAGATGTGAGGTAAACCTAGTCAATAACTTTTAAGAGTGGCGTGCTGGAAGTTACAGCAGTTGTGATTACTGTGTGGCACATCAATATGATAAGATATGGAAGAAGGTTGAGGAGCTTTGAGGATGAAAATTTACTTAATGTTATTTTGGAATGTGACAAGCACAGATGCATTCTTGTATAGTTGGTTATTTTCGTCACACACCAAGCATCTTTTTGGTGCATGGCGGTGAAGTTCGTAGTTCACATGGGACTGAATGGTTAGAGGATGGGAATGAAATTATTTGCAATAAGTGATATGACTTGATGAAAATATTTTTGTGGCACATATTTTTCTGTTTAATTTGCAGGTGCACAATCACCATCGAAGAGTCTTGCGGAGAATATAGCAAGTCCATAAACCACCACTTGCGTACGCACAAAATTTTTGGAATTGTCCTTAGAACCAGCAATGCTGTTAACCAGTCCTTTGCTGAATTATCAACATATGTGCAAACACTAACAGTCCCTACTTCTCACATATTGTCCATATACTATGACCAACAGAAATGTGTGCAGTGAAATGTAACTTACAAGTTACTTAATTTGATGAACTGGTGTCAATTACAATTTTATAACATAAGAATACAATAACAAAGGTACAAAATACAACATTAAAGAACATAACAATACAGATAACATTTGTAGTAAAACAGGCTTTACAAAAGAATAGAAATAAACATGCACATCAGTGTTACAAGAATTATGACATAAGTACATACATAAAGATCAGAATAGCTTTTGAAAAATCAACTTCACACATGAGCATTAAAACAGAACAGAATAAATAATACTAAATATCTTTACAAAGAAAATAATATATTATTAAAAAAATTCTACAACATAACTCGTATTAGCTAAACACATAAAGACAGGAAAAACACAAATACACAAGGGTACACGAACACATAGCAGAATAACATAAGAGGAAAGGGCAGGGTTTGTTTTCAGTGTAACATTTGGTACTACAGTCCAACCCAAAACTTCATTCCATAGGTCTTTCGTCTTATGCTTTCTGTATTTATATGTTCACATATTTCTTACCTCATTATTTATTTTCCATTATCTTACCTTATCATCTATTTCCAAGAAAAACCTACCTAAACTTGTTGTCCCTAAACCCTACTTTTAGTTCATATCCTGTTTCAAAATTCTTTTTTGGCCAAACCATTTTCTTATAGCTTCTCAACGCATTTCTTCAGATTCATCACAACTCATTCTCTTATATAGTCTACCCCGTCTTAAGCTAACTTAAATCTACTGAGCTCAGATGCTAAATTAAGGGACGAGGCAAAGCAGCAGTATGAAACAATTAACACAAACAGCAATGACAAAAAATGCAAATTGGCAAAGCAAGCAGCAGTAAATCTAAATTAGCAGAGCAATAGCAATATTACAACTAATATAAGGCACTGTGCAGCAAACAGCAAAAGTAAATCAGTAGTAAAACTGGCTTAACAGAGTAATACAAAGTGAAATTTAATAGCACTATGCCTGGCAAGCAGCAGCAGCAATTGCAATAACTTATACTTAAACATTACAAAGCTCAAGCAGAAAAATATGACAGTAAAAATGGCCATATGTAATACCTATGTCACATCTTAACACTAGAGTGATGTATCACGAGAACTTACTCTAGCAGATAAGTTACCAAATCGTAAAAAATTATTTTTGCAGTTCCTGTGAAGCGAAATGTCTATTTGTGCTCTCTTTTCTACGAAAGTACCTCATAAAATTGTTCTTTACTGGGTCTGTAGACAGAAAATAGTGATATTAGTACATCTATTAAATTTTATTGTAACCAATGCTGCAGTGCAGCTAGAACCTAGATATTAAACAAAATGAGTAAATAGATACATAAAGCAAGCCATATGGCATTTCTCTCAACTAGCAAGACAATAGCCATGAAATGTTTCTTATCGTTTCTTAGGCATTTCAGTAAATATCATAAATTAAGAGTTCCACAGTGTAATCATATGTTTTCAAGTTTGAGCGTGTCGTATTTGCTATGCTTTCGACAAAGAAATGTCAATAGCGAGGATAATGGCCTCCTTTTTTTTTCCACCCGTGCCTCTGAAAGGCACACACTAATGGCTTTTTTCCAGGCAACTGTTGCGCAGCTGGGTGCCCGCGACACATTATGTGAAGGTCACTTAACTTTCTTACCGAAATATTTACGACACCAGTTTGCGCTACAGTGACAGACTCATATAAAAATTTCACAGGTCGATAATTTGCGTTGCAAATGTGTAGAAACAAAATCCTATGAATATAACAGTGTGAAAAAATTTTTTGCCTGCATTGTGATACTTTCACGCATTTACACACATTTCATAACTCTTAAAGTACGATTCTCAGCTTATTGATCATAAACATACCTCAACAGCATAATACACATTGTCATAGTAATAATAACATCATAAAAGATCAATCACATCTCAGAATCGTCGCAACTACTTTCAATAACTTCAAGACCTTCAATAAAGTCATCTACCTCAAACGTACTTCAAAAATCATAATCCCTTACCAAATACATCATTCAAAGCTCTCATATTATCACAATGGTTTCCGAAAAAATATGAACAGTTCACAAAGTACAGACAAAATACAATTTCGTAAGTGTGAATATATCCAACTGTGTAATTGAGTAAACATCTGTCACTGACGTGGTAATAAAAACATGTTTGTCTCTCTCAGTTAAATGATCAGATAGCTGTGTAATTTATGTGTTAGAGATATATGGTACCGATGTGTAAAGTTGTATAAGCAAATACCATATTAGTTAGGGCTACTTGTGTTTACCACACACATGGTACACAAAGTAAGCGTGTACACACCTGAGGATTAATGTAATTATACCCTCAGGTGTTACAGATTACAGCAATGGAATGAAATGTATCACGGAAAACCTTTGTATCATTGTAATTCAAAAATCTTTAAAAATAAATGTTTTTTTTAGTACAAAATTGATCACTCAAATATGTGTCCTTTAGCGCTAAATGCGTGTCTTGCTGTAAGATAATTCTGTGGAAGTGTCGTAGTTATCGTCCTCCGAAATCTAAGTTCTGCAGAAGTCAATGTACTTACCTCATCATAAACAAAAGTGAAATGCTATGCGTATAGATATCGTAGTTATTACGTACATTACCATGATCAAGAAAGTACTACACTGTAACGTATTATTGTGCTACAAAGAAGCTGTCTCATTGTAGCTATACCACAAATATTACTACTAAAACATGTTTTACTTTCCAGAAGAATTCAGAAAAACTGAGCAGATATAAAGCAGATACAGCACAAAAGCAACAATGTAAATAGTTTCACACATTAGTAGCGTCGTGATATAATCGTGTATCTGCCAAAGAAACCAAACACTAAGTCATCTTTAATCTCACAAAATCTACTTCAAATAAGGAATGTCTTTTCAAGTAAACCAAAATGTTGCATTAAAATCTCATTAGCAGTATATATTCTAAGTATGTAAGCCTTATAGTCGTTACGTAATCGTGCAACTAACAAGCAAGAATCTACACATACAGTAACACTTTGTCCTCTGTTCACTATCACAATGCAGTGGTAATTACTGTCTAAATATGTTCCCTAGGTTCTAGACTGGATAGTTAACTTCAAAACATTGTTGCATGGTAACAGTTTCAAAGTGTGACAACGCATACTAGTAACGTGAAGTGAAAAGTTTTATAGGGAAGACAAAGTTAAAAAGCAGATTATCTTTCAATAAACGGTTTTACATGTGAAATGTGGTGTAGACCTTTACTCTTCCTAGTACGCAGAGTTTCAACTTCAACGCAATTATCATGTGGTATACGTCAGATTCTGTAAGGTCCATTGTAAATCAGAAAGAATTTGTGACTCAAGTGTTTCTTCTTATGTGACAATGAATGAGCTTTAATGAGCACTTTCTGACCAATATATAATTTGCATTTGCTTTGCCATGTAGTTTTCTCCTTTTGTCTGCTGCAGAATTTATATTTTTAATAGCCAAATCAATTATGTCTTTGTGTCGAAGTTTACGTGTATTCGGAAAGGTACAAGCTCTCTGATTATGTTCGGTGGTTCTTCATTCTTCAGTACAAGAATAGGTGGTAAAGCAGTGGAGTCATGAGGCATTTCATTCAGCACGTTTTGAAATAAGTGTAAATATCTGTCCCAATGCTGATGCTTTGTGACAATGAAGTCTGCAAAGCTTATTGATTTCTTTTATAATCCGTTCAGACGGGTTACAATGTGGTGAGTACAATGAAATCAAAACAGGTTTGATTTTATGGTTCCGAAGCATGCGTGACCAAACACCAGATCTGAATTGTGGTCCGTTATCTGAAATGACTTTACTAACGTCTCCAACTTCACGTAAGAAATTTTTAACAAAGGCGTTGGATACTGACCGTCCAGTGGCTTTACGTAACGGAGTGAAAGAAACAAATTTTGAAGTAAGTTCAACAGCGACTAGAACGTACGAAAATCCATTCGATGTTCTGACAAGGGGTCCCAAGAGATCAACAGCAGCAAATTCTTTTAATTTAGAAGGAATGATAGGAAACAACGGAGCACGATGTGAGATAGTAGATGGTTTCGCCTTTTGACAAAGTTTACAAATAGACAAGACTCTTCGAATTCTCTTTTCCATATTGTTAAAATAACAAGTCGTTCGAAGAATATGATAACATTTTCGTGGACCAAAATTTGCGTAGCTGAAATGAATGTACCAAATGAGCTTATTAACAAAATCGTCTGGAATGCAAAGTACCCATAGCTTGTCATCAACAGTGCAGCGTTTGAAGAGTATGTTGTTTCTAACCAGATAGTAATGCCGAATCTGAGTGTGCGGCTTTTCATGCCATTTACTTTTGATGTCTTTCCAGATCGGATCTTTATCTTGTTCATGAGCAATGTCCTTTAAAGGTGTGGTGATGAAGTTTTCAAAGGCGACTTTCTGAATGTAAAGAATACTGAAATTTTTCTCGAGGTTGCCTTCTGTGTTACTTTTCTCAAGCCCAGCCGGTGCGCGTGAAGTGCGTCCGCAACAATGTTTTCCTTGCCGGGAATGTAGACTATTGTGAAGTGGAATTCTTGCAGAAACAATTCCCAACGTTTTAACCTGTCATGATTTAATTTTGAAGACATATGGAATTGTAATGCACAATTATCACTGTGTACTTTTACGTGCTTACCAGAAAGAAAGAAACGGAATTTGTTAAATGCCCAAACGACAGCTAAAGCTTATAATTCAGTAACGGAATAATTTTTTTCAGATTTTGTTAGCACTCGGCTAGCAAAAGCAATGGTTTTCTGAACAGTAGTGTCATTTTCTATGGCTTCTTGAAATAAATGGGCACCAAGACCGACTTTAGAAGAATCCGTGCTAAGGCAGAAATCTTGTGACAGATCTGGATGAGCTGGTATTGGCGCGTTAAGTAGCGATTCTTTCAAAGAATTGATTTCCAACTGTGCTTGTTCGTCCCAGTTCCAAATAGTATTTTTTCCAGTGAGAGAACAAAGTTTTGGTGTAACTAGAATTTGCATATTCAGAAAACGACGGTAAAAATTTACGAGACCTAGAAAACTGCGGACTTGTTTTTTTGTGGATGGAACTGGAATGGCTCTGATTGCTTCTAACTTTTCAGTGTCTGGCTGAATGCCTTCAGAAGAAATAATATGTCCCAAAAACTTCACCTTTGTCCTACCGAATTCAGACTTTTCCAAGTTAACTGTAATTCCAGATTCTGCAAAAATATGTAACACGCTGTTGAGGATGCGATTGTGTTGTTCCCATGAGGCTTCTGCTATCAGAATATCGTCCACATATAAGGTGATGTGACGTTTTAAGAACTCAGGTAATATGGAATTTAGCCCGCGAATGAACGCTGCCGAATAAATGTTCAAACCAAAAGGAAGTTTCCGAAATTGATAACAAACGCCGAAACAAAGAAAAGCTGCGTATTTTCTACATTCTGGATGAAGTTCGATCTGATAAAAGCTGGATCTGAGATCAATAGATGACTACACTTTTACACCATTAAAATTTTGAAGGAGTTCTTCCATCGTTTGCGGCCTGTCTGTTTCAGGAATGATGATAGTATTGATTTGTCTCGAATCTAAGACAAGCCTGATCGATCCATTTTTCTTCTCAACAACATGTAATAGATTGTTGTATGAGCTTACTGCAGGCTCAATAATGCCCTCATCAAGCATAGATTGTATTTCTGTTCTCACACGGTCCCTATAAGGTGCGGGAATTACGTATGGTCTAACACAAAATTTAGTATGCTCACGAACACGAAATTGGTATTGAAATCCCTTGATTGTTCCTGTTTTGTGAGTAAAAACTGTGGAATGTGCTTGTAAAATCTCAAAAAGGTCCTGCCTATCAGTGTCATTACAATTCTCAATTGTTTGAATTTTATTCTGAATTAACTCATTAGTATCAAATATGTCGTCGATATCATCCCTGTCAGTACTTGCAGAGTGATTGTTAGTGTCTAGTTCCGTAGAAAATTCCGAACTGTTGTCTAACAGAAGTTAAAGCCGATTAATTTCCTCGTCATGGTTTGAGAGCCAATCTTCAAATTTCAAAGCTATTGACTTACCTTCTTTCTCTAAACTTATTTCAACATCGTGAAAGTTTAAGATTGCTTTGTATTCATTCAAAAAGTCTACTCCCAATATAATTTCCGTCGACAATAATGGAACAATAAGAAAGTTCATAGAGAAGCTGTGGCTTTGACAAAAGAATTCTAAGTTGGTTTGTTGGCGTACATCTACACTTTTCTTACGATTGCACCTTGAAATTTAATCTTACGTAACGGAAGTGTGGGACAATCGTACGATTTGTTGCATTTGCTAAAGGCTGTTTCACTAATTACTGAAATGGGACCGCCAGAGTCAAGTACTGCCGTAAATTTTATGTCATTTACTGTAATGTGAATAACAGGATATGCAATGTTGTTATGTTTTACGTCGTGTTCCTGGAGTAAGATGTCCCTAATGTCTTCCATTTTTACGTAATTACTAGCTACGGCAGCTGCGTCGTCGGTTTCAGAAGTACGTTTTGTGGCTGCCAGCGGTATGAGTCATTGCCTATTGTCTCTTTGTTGGCGCGCGTCGTTATTGGGATTTGGAGACCTAACTTCTACAAATTCACCTTGTCGAGAGGGCCCTGCTCTGTTTTAATCCCGCCAGTTCTGATGCAATTCAGGTCTGTCGTTATGATCATATCGTCTGTCGTCATGTCGGTAGATTCCATATTTTCTTTCTTGTCGGTCACGTGGTGGAGAATTTCTTCCTGAATCGTAACTGCGCGCTGGACCGTTGCGTCTAAAGTTATACTGTCTCCCTTGATAGTAATTATTTTGGTTCCCATATTGTCTGTTTCTCTGATTGTCTCTGTGATAGTCATTACCGCGGAGAGGTGATCTTTCCCTGTAATTATTACTACTCTGCAAAGGTTGTCATACGGGTGGTGTCTGTTTTGGTCACGATTTGCGTTGTAAGAATAGCCTTGTCGTGTCCAGTTATTATTTCTTTTCTTGCGGAATTGTGACGGTTGTGACCTGTAATTGTTGTGTTCCTGTTTTCGCGTCCCGTGATTGTCACTGTCGATTTCCAATTCTTGTAAGGGTCCCTGAAAAGCATCAATGTCGTCTTTGCAACGTCCTGCCAAAATAATATGTCGTAAATGTTCAGGCAATTTGATTAAGCAAATACGGATGAGTTCTGAGGGGCTGTATGGGTTTGACAGGTACTGATTCTTGTGCGAAATATCTTCACAATATTTCACAAGACTGGAGAATTCAGATTGTTCGACATGTTTCATCATTATGATGCTATGTTTTACTCGATCTTGTGTAGCTTGAGACCAATATGCTGAGAGGAAGGCGTGATAAAATTCTCCTTCAGTGTGGCAATCGTGAATGACCGATCGCATTCTTACAGCTGGTTCATTCTCTAAATAGCCACACATAAATTCTAATCTGTGCTCTAATGACCAGTTGGGAGGAAAACAATGAGAGAATTGATGAAGCCACGCTTGTGGATGAATGTCGTTGCCAGAATTCTTAAACGTTTTGAATTTACGTGTAGTAATGAACAGCTTATAGCCAAAATCATCGTGTCGGCGAGTAGCATATCGGTCATTGTTTCGTCGTGTCGGCGGTTCCATCTCAAAATTCGGTGCACCTTGCCGAATTCTTTCATAATTTCCGAAATGCCATGTGTTATTAATTTGTGGCTTTCCTGTATTTCTAAGTCCCTCTTCCCATGTTGGAGCTCTAGTCTCCTCTGAAATATGTAATTTTTGTATTACTTGTGCCAACTGATCTTGTACTTCTCGGATTTCTCTTTTGTGTTGCGTATTAATTTGATTCTGATTTTGTTTGAATTTCTTAATTTGTTCATACTCTTCTGTGTCAGTGATGGCTACAGGTCTTGTGTCATTCAGATCATCATCTACCTTTGCAGATAAGTTAGTGAACTGATCTGAAAGTTCGGCTACTTTGTCCGATAGTGTACTTATTTCCTCTGTGTGTTTTTCTGAACCAAGTTTCAGAGTGTCCATTTGTGTTGAAATCGTTTCTACTGTGTCCTTTAAGTTTTCCTGAGTTTTTGCAAGTAGCGTAACCGAATCGGTAGATGCAACTGAGTCAATTTTAGGACACAAGGTCTCATGATTTTCATGAACAATGGTTTGCAGTTCTTTTATGGCTGCTTCATGATTCTATAAAGCATTTTCATGCCACGAAAAAATAGGTTGAAAATGCTCACAAATTTGTGTTTTTACGTCATTACAGACTTTTTGACATTTCGATTCAATGTTATGTAACTCAGTACTTAAATCTTCACGTGTTTGTTCAAGTGTGGTGCCTAACTTTTGAAGCTTTTGCTGTGTTTGTCTCTGATTTTGTTCCATTGTGTCTAACTTTTGAAGCTTTTGCTGTGTTTGTATCTGATTTTGTTCCATTTGTTGTATTAATTGCAATAATAATGTATTAGTGTCTGGAATCTGTTTCTCTATGCTTTTTGGCAGTGCATTTTCACCGGCAACATTCACATTTTGACAAGCAGAAAATGTGTCTTGACTTATTTGAGAAAACGGTGAGGACGCAAAACTTGAGTCTACAGTATTTGCAATATTGTGTTCTGTCATTTCGGATTCCGGAGGCGAGCTGTTGCCGACCGATCGATCGATAATGCTTCCCTGTTCACTACTTGTTTCACTGTCTACACCATTATTTGCCGCCAGCTCCATTTCCCTATGCACTATTACCAAATTACTACTTTGAATGTCTGTCAATTCATTACACAGTGGTGCTGATAACCGACGCTCGCCGTCACTATTACTTCTCAGTTTACTTTGGAGCCTAGTGTTACGTTTTTCACACGCCATTATTGTCACAATATTTCACACGATAACACAGAAAAGCACAATTTGAAGAGAAAAAATAAGAGAACACATTAACATAGCACTGAAAAATATATCTAGTTAATTGCAAGCGCAGCTGCGAAATAGTTGGTGCAAATCTACATACATGCCACAACTGTTTTATTGTACAACAATGAAAGACTGCAACTACAAAGGAAATTCTCTCTACAATTACGCGCTAGCAATAAACAAAAGCTACACTAATTACAAAAACTACAAGAAAAAATCAGAAGATTCCAGTGAGGTATCCTCGGCTAAGGGTCGACATATGAAACGTCCCCTTAGAAAAATTATACATGACTGTGCTTAAACTGACACACAATATTTTTTAGCGCAACGCAATCTGACTTTCAGTAATCCCTACAAAAGAATGGCCCTGACTAACATTAACCTATACCTTTCATGAATCACTTACCTCACAAAAATCTTCGTTACTCGAACTACTGCAATACAGCGAGCGCCATTACTGCCAGCTAAATAAAAGATTCAAACTACTGAAGGCACTAACTACTGATAGGCATAGTTAGCAAATGAAAGATTTTGATAGAGATCAAGCAATGTATTTACCTTAATAGTGTTCAAAAGTCCGAATATATATAGTAGTTCATGACATCCAGTCTCACAAATGTACTGTCTCTGATGGACACACGTCCAGATCATCGGCTCTCAAAACGCCGCCATTTCTCTTCCTACATCCACCACTGCTGGTGGCTCACCTCCAACTGCTCAACGCTACGCGCTGTTAACAGCCAACTGCCCAACAGTACAATGGCAGACAACAATGCAAGCTAGCCACAGACTGCACACAGCACAGCCAGTGATTTTCATACAGAGCGCTACGTGGAGTTACCAATATAAAAACCTAAACAGCCTACTTGTACTAGACATTCTGAGTACAATCCTTGTCACACTTTCATTTCACTTTGGTTGGAGAAGTTTTGTCTGTGTGTTGTACAGCTGCAATGATTTAGGTTTTCCTGTACTTGAACAGATAAACTTGTTGATGCCAAAATGAAAAATGTGTACCTAGCATCCATTCCTTGCACGCATGATCATCCGCTTGTGTTTGTTAGTTTTCACCCTGAAATTTAGTTTGATTGTGCCAAGTCTGGATGTCATAGGCTTGGCACCCAAGCGCTTTTGCTGATAGGAAATTAACTGCGTGATTTTTGTTTCTTGCTAGTGTCATATCAACTGGCTGTCAGGGGAGCTCAAAGAGCTGTGCCAAAAGCATAAGCTGCATCACAGTTACGGTGAGGCACATATGAAAACAACGAAAGGTTTTGTGTAGTGTTTGTTCAAATTGTTCACAGTGAAAGATATAAGTGCAACGTTAAACTAATGATGGGAATTGTCCACAGACATTAAATTTTTTCATTTTTTGTTTGACAAAATATGATCTTATTCATATATTTTTAGGATAATTATGTTTAGATTAGCATAGAATGTGCTGCAGCTTAACTTTGTTTATACAGTGTGGTCCATTGATAGTGACTGGGCCAAATATCTCACGAAATAAGCACCAGGAATTGCATGACGACGACTTTGAACGTCGTGTACAGCTCTCCCACTGGGCACAAGAGAAATTACGGGACGATGACAGATTTTTTGCACGCATTCCATTTAGCGACGAAGCGTCATTCACCAACAGCGGTAACGTAAACCGGCATAATATGCACTACTGGGCAACGGAAAATCCACGATGGCTGCGACAATTGGAACATCAGCGACCTTGGTGGGTTAATGTATGGTGCGGCATTATGGGAGGAAGAATAATTGGCTCCAATTTTATCGATGGCAATCTAAATGGTGCAATGAATGCTGAATTCCTACGTAATGTTCTACCCATGTTACTACAAGATGTTTCACTGCATGACGGAATGGCGATGTACTTCCAACATGATGAATGTCCGGCACATAGCTTGCGTGCGGTTCAATCGGTACTGAATAGCATATTTCATGACAGGTGGATTGGTCGTCAAAGCACCATACCATGGTCCGCACGTTCACCGGATCTGACGTCCCCGGATTTCTTTCTGTGGGGTAAGTTGAAGGATATTTGCTATCGTGATCCACCGACAACGCCTGACAACATGCGTCAGCGCATTGTCAATGCATGTGCGAACATTACGGAAGGCGAACTACTCGCTGTTGAGAGGAATGTCGTTACCCGTATTGCCAAATGCATCGAGGTACGGACATCATTTTGAGCATTTATTGCATTAATGTGGTATTTACAAGTAATCACGCTGTAACAGCATGCGTTCTCAGAAATGATAAGTTCACAAAGGTACCTGTATCACATTGGAACAACTGAAATAAAATGTTCAAAAGTACCTACGTTCTGTATTTTAATTAAAAAAACCTACCTGTTACCAGCTGTTTGTCTAAAATTGTGAGCCATGTGTTTGTGACTATTACAGCGCCATCTATCACAAAGCGAAAAAAGTGATCCAACTGAAACATTCGTATTTCTTTACGTACTACACTAATATGTAATAAAAATGGGGCTTCCTATTTCAAAAAGCCCAGTTGATATCCGTTTGACCTATGGCAGCGCCATCTAGTGGGCCAACCATAGCGCCATCTGGTTTCACTCTTCAAGCTAGACAAGTTTCGTACTTTGTAGTTTTTTCGTTTGACGCTTATGTCGTGAGATATTTGGCCCGGTCACGATCAATGGACCACCCTGTATATTCGTTTGGTTGAGTTCTTTTGTTTTAGTGTGAGACTTTTTGGGGTAAATTATTTCTAATATTTTAGTGCTGCGTTTGATATTACTTGTGAAACCATTCACTTTCTATATGATGTAGCAGGTGGGGGTATTATAACATGACAGCCTATTGTAAAGGGATGAGGCACATTGTTCAGTGACAAACACACCACTGCGGACGTACAGGTGGCGGCTAAGATCGGTTCATATTCGTGTTGAGAGCCGAAATCAGCTTGATAGGAGTAGTTGCAAAGCCAGTTTCACACTATGGCAAATTATTTAATGTATAATTTAAATAGTTTGTTAATGTTTACAAGTATAAATTTGAAAACGGAGGAAAACCACAGAGATTATTGTTTATAAGTAAACTATGGTAGATAACAGAAAACTGATAACAGCAAAATATTTCTCGGAAAATTTCTGTGTTATCTAATGCATCACATGTATATAAAAGATTGAAGTTAAGAATTTCAGTTATTTTCACCTTCATAGTTTTATTGACTTCAGCCGTGCTTGACCCAGGTTTCCTCGGTGTACAGCGACAATTTGGCGGGGAGTCTAATTTCCGACGCCGTTGGTAGCGGTCAGGTTGTGTTAGTCTGTGTTAGGAGAAAGTTTTATTTGATGAGCTGTCAGATAGGCGATACTTCACATGTGTTAATTATTCAGAGTTCCTACTTTGGATACAGATATGTTCGGTTTGCGTATGATACAAGCCGCATCTACAAAGTTTCAGTGCGTAGCCATTGTGAAATTTATTGTTTTATATGCTGTGGAACTACAACGGTTTTCTAAAGATAACTCACACAATTAATTGTGGTTTATTCAAAAGAACTTAAGAAACTCGGTCAGTCTCTGAAATTAATTTATTGTGAACTGTGACTTTTGATGTTTCCATATTTTTGCTGAAAATAAATTCAAATTTGTGAAGCTTCGTAAAATATTTGAGTGCATTTGTGATTTTTACGTAGCAAATCCTTGCTGCATCTATCTTAAATGCTTTTGGGGAAAATTGGGTACATTGCGACGAATGTGATTTGGCGTCCCATAGACGAAATGTAACCGAACTTGTAAGTCCAACCACATTTACGGGAGCCCATTGAAGTGTTTGTGCTGTGAAATGTGTGGGTAAACCTTTTAGTGCAGTAGCATCTGGGGGCTCCGAGCTGACATTGAACTTGTGAACAGGTTAGAACTTTGATTTTTGACGATTTGATGATGAGAGGGATTGTATTTTATTTTGTCATCCACACCACATTCACATTCCCATACAACCCGTACGGTCACAATATCACTGATAAGATTCTCTGAAGTCATTGCGATACTCAGTGGAAGTGAAGAAGAATTGCAGCATCTGCTGAACGGAATGAACAGTCGAATCAGTACAAAATATGGACTGAGAGTAAATCGGAGGAAGACGAAAGTAATGAGAAGTAGCGTACACCAGAACAGCGAGAAACGTAAGACCAGGAGTGGTGATCACGAAGCAGATGAAGTTAAGGAATTCTTCTGCCTAGGCAGCAAAATAATCCATGATGGACGTAGCAAGGAGGACATAAAAAGCAGAGGAGCACTGCCATAAACGGCATTCCTGGCCAACAGAATCTGTCAGTATCAAACATAGGTCTTAATTTAGCAAAGACATTGCTGGGAAAGTACGTTAGGAGCATAGTATTGTATAATAGTGACACATGTACTGTGAGAAAACCGAAAAAGAAAAGAATCGAAGCATCTGAGATGTCATGCTACAGAAGAATACTGAAAATTAGGTTGACTGATAAGGTAAGGAATGCTTACTGACGACGTAGTGAGTGGAATCCACGCCCTGGGACTGTACGTACCCCTGTGACACTGTGTAAGGGCCTGTCTCTGGTTCTTGCTCATTGGCGTCCGGAAAAGGGACGGTGGGGCCACTTCCTTCTCTGGAATATCGAGTGCTGCGATTTTATTTATTACAAACTTCTCATTCACTTCTAGAAATGAGTGTATAACCAGCAGGTCTCTATGATATAATAAGCGTTTTGTGTCACATATCAAACTTTTATTCTTGGGTCATGACACACTGACCGACTCATTTATATCAAAAATTACCATTTTAGAGTCTTGTTCTCCCACCCCCTCAATAAATTTCTGACGACGACCTTGTCTTTGATGGCCTGTTTTCCGGTCTATCATCTTCAAACAAAGTTTAGTGCAAGAGAAAAATCCAGAGTAGATTTATGTTGAGACTTCATTCTAGTTGTTTGGATTATACGGCCATTTTGTCAGTTCTCCGTGACGGCACCCACATGCAAAACAATCTTGTGTGAAACACTGGTCAATTTTTTTAATCAACAACTTCTTCACCATTTACGTCTATATCCATACTCCGCAAACAATGGTGAAATGCATTGTATTGGATACTTCTCATTGTAATATGTATTAGGATATCTTCATGTTCCACTGCCGCAATGTGCTTGGAAAGAATGACTGCTTAAATACACTCCTGGAAATGGAAAAAAGAACACATTGACACCGGTGTGTCAGACCCACCATACTTGCTCCGGACACTGCGAGAGGGCTGTACAAGCAATGATCACACGCACGGCACAGCGGACACACCAGGAACCGCGGTGTTGGCCGTCGAATGGCGCTAGCTGCGCAGCATTTTTGCACCGCCGCCGTCAGTGTCAGCCAGTTTGCCGTGGCATACGGAGCTCCATCGCAGTCTTTAACACTGGTAGCATGCCGCGACAGCGTGGACGTGAACCGTATGTGCAGTTGACGGACTTTGAGCGAGGGCGTATAGTGGGCATGCGGGAGGCCGGGTGGACGTACCGCCGAATTGCTCAACACGTGGGGCGTGAGGTCTCCACAGTACATCGATGTTGTCGCCAGTGGTCGGCGGAAGGTGCACGTGCCCGTCGACCTGGGACCGGACCGCAGCGACGCACGGATGCACGCCAAGACCGTAGGATCCTACGCAGTGCCGTAGGGGACCGCACCGCCACTTCCCAGCAAATTAGGGACACTGTTGCTCCTGGGGTATCGGCGAGGACCATTCGCAACCGTCTCCATGAAGCTGGGCTACGGTCCCGCACACCGTTAGGCCGTCTTCCGCTCACGCCTCAACATCGTGCAGCCCGCCTCCAGTGGTGTCGCGACAGGCGTGAATGGAGGGACGAATGGAGACGTGTCGTCTTCAGCGATGAGAGTCGCTTCTGCCTTGGTGCCAATGATGGTCGTATGCGTGTTTGGCGCCGTGCAGGTGAGCGCCACAATCAGGACTGCATACGACCGAGGCACACAGGGCCAACACCCGGCATCATGGTGTGGGGAGCGATCTCCTACACTGGCCGTACACCACAGGTGATCGTCGAGGGGACACTGAATAGTGCACGGTACATCCAAACCGTCATCGAACCCATCGTTCTACCATTCCTAGACCGGCAAGGGAACTTGCTGTTCCAACAGGACAATGCACGTCCGCATGTATCCCGTGCCACCCAACGTGCTCTAGAAGGTGTAAGTCAACTACCCTGGCCAGCAAGATCTCCGGATCTGTCCCCCATTGAGCATGTTTGGGACTGGATGAAGCGTCGTCTCACGCGGTCTGCACGTCCAGCACGAACGCTGGTCCAACTGAGGCGCCAGGTGGAAATGGCATGGCAAGCCGTTCCACAGGACTACATGCAGCATCTCTACGATCGTCTCCATGGGAGAATAGCAGCCTGCATTGCTGCGAAAGGTGGATATACACTGTACTAGTGCCGACATTGTGCATGCTCTGTTGCCTGTGTCTATGTGCCTGTGGTTCTGTCAGTGTGATCATGTGATGTATCTGACCCCAGGAATGTGTCAATAAAGTTTCCCCTTCCTGGGACAATGAATTCACGGTGTTCTTATTTCAATTTCCAGGAGTGTAGTTCTGTAACTGCTATAATTAGTTTATTTCAGTATACACGGTAACCTAAGGGGCTGTGCTTAAGGTGTGTGTTTCCATATTCTTCCACTGACAGCGCCTCTTCAAACTTTGTAAGTAAGCTTACACAAAGCAGTTGTCTAACAGCAGACAGTTGTAGTTCGGGTTTCTCAGCTTTCCCCGTGTCTCAGACAAATCTGCCACCATTAGTGCCACCCTTCCTTACGTTCGGTACTTCTATTATTCCTATATGATATGGAATCCAAACACTTCATCAATATGCTAAGATGATACACGTGAGTGTTTTGTATGCAATTCACATTGTAGATCGACTGACTTTTCCTAGTCTCCTACCAAACAATCGTTGTCCTGCCTCTTTTTTACTTAGGATTGCGCCTATGTAATCATTCAATTTCCTATCCCCGGAAACTACTACACCCAAATATTTACATGAATTGATTTGTTACAATTACGACTCGTCGATATTCAAGGATACTACGTCTTTAAGTTTTATGAAATGTTGAATTTCACATTTCTAAACATGGTGCGTTGCCAATCTCCGTACCATTTTTAAATCTCACCACGTCCTAACTGAATTTATGTGCAGCTTCTTTCAAAAAGTACTTCATTTTAGACAGTTGCGTCATCCGGAAAGTGCCTGAAGTTGCTATTATCCGCAAGGTCATTAACATAAAAAACGAAAAACATAGGTCTCAATGCTCCCTGGGGCACACGAGAGTCTACTTGCACATCTGTCAATGACTCTACATGCAAGATAAAATGCTGCGTCCCGCTAACCAAGAAACCTTCAATCCGATTGTCAATTTCGTTTTATACGCTTACTCCATACGATTCTACTTTCATTAATAAGCGTTTATGTAATATTGAGTCAAATATTCTTCATGAGTCATAAACATTGCTCTACATCATCGCCTGTGTTTGCACATTGCTTTCAGGATTCCATATGAGATAAGCGCCAGTTCGATTTCATATGACCTATGGTTTCGGAATTTGTGCTATTTGTCATGAGGGAAGTCATACATTTCGAAATATCTCATTTCGATTCAACTAAAAATACGAGGTCTGTTCAAAAAAATTTCGGAATGTTGGTAATTTCGCGCCTATGGTGTGTTGGAGATAAATGCGGTTGGCATCGCTTCACACGCCTGTGTTTAATGTGTAACTGCCGGAGGTTTCATTATTGTATGTCTGTTAGTGATTGTTCAGTGCTGTACTGGGTAGAACGTTGTGTCCACAGTTTGAGAATTTCGAGGCGGCAGAATTAAAGGAGCAACGCGTCGGCATTAAATTTTGCGTGAAACTCAAGAAGACGTTTACAGAGACACACCAAATGATGCAGGAAGCCTAAGCAATGGGTGCTTAAGCCACACTCGTTGTTACGAGCGGTTCACACTGTTTAAAAATGGCCGGACGGAAGTTAGAACAGACCCTCGTTTAGGGCGCCCTTCGATGTCTAGCGACGAGGCTCAGGTCAGGAAGATCAACGAAATTGTGCGTGCCAGTTGACAACTGACTGTCCGTGAGAATGCACAAGAATGTAACATTTCAGTTGGATCATGTCATGAAATTCTGACACAGCATCTTACGAAGCATCGTGCTGCCGCCAAGTTCGTCCCACGGCTCAAATGGGTCAAGACCAGAGAGAACTTCTCCTCGCAATCTATGATAAGCTTTGGGATTGCACAAATCATAACGAGATGTTCCTTAAGAGAATCATAACTGTTGATGAGACGTCTGTGTACTGTTGTAATGTTGATACCAAGGTTCAATCTTCACAGTGGGTCAGGTAAGGTTCACCAAGGCTAAGGCAAGCTCGTCAGGTCGATTAAATGTCAAGCCATCTTGGTAGTTTTCTTTGACATTGAAGGATTAGTTCATCATGAATTTGTGCCACAGAGACAAACTGTTAATCGATGGTGCTATCGGGACATGTTTCGACGCCTGCGAGAAAATGTGAGCGCGCCATGCAACGTGACGAGACAATTCAAGGCTCTTGCACCAAGATAAAGCACCCGCACATTCACCCCTCTTGGTGCATGACTACTGCACAAAAAACGAGTCACCGTGCTGCCTTGTCATCTGTACTCTCTAACCTGGTCCCTGCGGACATTTCCGAAACTGATAATCCCGTTGAAAGGACAAAGATTTGCAACGATAGGCGAGACTCAAAAAATTTATAGGCGGCGCATGGCGCGATTCAGCAAGAAACGTACCAAGACCGCGACCGGAAATGGAGCGGCGTTGGGAGCGACATATCAATTGTGGAGGATAGCATTTCGAAGGAGATATCCACTATAAGAAAAAGGTAAGTGTAGAAAAATTTGGTGACGAAGTTCCGGAATTTTTTGAACAGATCTCGTATGTTCTAAGATTCTATAACTCACGGATGTCAGTGATGCAGGTCGGTAATTTTGAGGATCACTTCTGCTACCGTCCTTGTAAAAGTAAATATTTATTGCTGTGATTTTAATCATTTGACAAGTATTTCTTTGGTTTTTGCAAGACCTCTTTCGTCAATAATCTGCTACGATAGTGGTTAAAGGCTTCATTCATTACCCTTAGGAATACCGAACGCGTTTAATTCCACATCTCCTTATCTACAGTTCTAAGCTTTGTCTTACATCTGTTGTGCAAAAGTCGCTGTGTCTTCAGTATATACGGCCGGCCGCGGTGGTCTCGCGGTTCTAGGCACGCAGTCCGGAACCGTGCGACTGCTACGGTCGCAGGTTCGAATCCTGCCTCGGGCATGGATGTGTGTGATGTCCTTAGGTTAGTTAGGTTTAAGTAGTTCTAAGTTCTAGGGGACTGATAACCACAGCAGTTGAGTCCCATAGTGCTCAGAGCCATTTGAACCATTTTTTTCAGTATATACGGCGCTGGTTAGGTCAGCGCCTATATAAAGCAGCTCCTATATAAGGCAACAAGTGTCTGGCGAAGTTGCTCCTACAGTGGCAGATGATCAAGAGGTAAGTGGGTTTGAACATGGTATTATAGTCGGTGCACGAGTGATAGGACACAGAATCTCCGACGTAACGATGAAATGGGGATTTTCCCGTACGACTATTTCACGAGTGTACAGTGAATATCAAGAATCAGATAAAACATCAAATCTCCAACATGGCTGAGGCCGGGAAAAGATCCTGCAAGAACGCGACCAATGACGACTGAAGAGAATCGTTCATCGTGACAGAAGTGCCACCATTCCGCAAATTCCTGCTGATTTCAATACTGGGCTATCAGCTGGTGTCAGAGTGCGAATCATTCAACGAAACATGATCGATATGGGCTTGCGGAGCCGAAGGCCCACTCTTGTACCCTTGATGACTCCACGTCACAAAGCTTTACTCCTCGCCTGGGCCCGTCAACAGCGACATTGGACTGTTGATGACTAGAAGCATGTTGCCTGGTCGGACGAGTTTCGTTTCAAATTGTATCGAGCGTATGACCGTGTAGAGGTATGGAGACAACCTCATAAATCCATGGACTCCATGTGTCACCAGGGGATTTTTCAAGCTGGTGAAGGCTTTGTAATGGTGTAGGGTTTGTGCCGTTGGAGTGATATGGGATCCCTGATACGTCTAGACACAACTCCGACACGTGACACGCACGTAAGCATCCTGTCTGATCACCTGCATCCATTCATGTCCATTGTGCTTTCCGACGGACTTGGGAAATTTCAGCAGAATAATGCGACACCCCACACGTCCATAATTGCTGCAGAGTGGCTCCAGGAACACTCTTGTGAGCTTAAACACTTCAGCTTGCCACCAAACTCCCCAGACATTAACCTTATTGAGCATATCTGAGATGCTTTGGAACGTGCTGTTCAGAAGAGATCTCCGCCTCCTCGTACTCTTATGGATTTATGTACAGCCCTGCAGGATCCACGGTGTCAGTTCCCTCCAGCATTACTTCAGACATTAGTGAAGTCCATGCCACATCGTGTTGCGGCACTTCTGCGTGCTCGCAGGAGCCCAACATGACATTAGGCAGGTGTAACAGTTTCTTTGGCTTTCAATGTATATATAGGGCGTCTCTCCCAAGAGTCGCGAGGTACATTTTCTCAGGTGTTTCGCAGATATTTGGGATCGTCCGTTACACGTCTATCGTCGACCGAAAGCGTCGGTTTGTTTTCCGTTACAAAAAAAATGTTTTATTAAGCGAAATTTCACGTGCTCATTCGATACAGCAGTAAAAACTGGTGTGAGAATCGTTTTATCCCTATGTATTAAGAGTTGCAGTAAAATACTGAGGATAACCAGTTACTCCAGCAGCGACTGAGCAGCAGTGCTGCATGGCGGTAGCAGCAACCAGTGTGGGCCAGAGCGATGCTGCACTGGTGCTGTACGATTATTCTTAGCGTTTTACTGCCTCTCTTAATACTTACCGGGAAAATGTGTCAATGTGCGTCTGAAATTTCGCTTTGAAAATCATTTTGTTTGTAACGGAAAACAAACCGACGCTTTCCGTCGTCACTGGCGGCGCATGGATGACATGATGAGCGTTATTTGCTTGGGCTGACTCCAGCTGCACATTATAAAAACGGAACTGCAAGTCTCTGCCGATACACCAAGGAAATTTCGCTGTCGACTCTTATTCGAGAGACACCGGTATATACCCAGCGACTGATCAACTACTCTTCAAAACTTGAGCCACAGTTTTTCCAAATGCTGCTGCTCGTGATTCGAGTACCTCCTTGAGATATGGTACTGCTGTCTCTTTATGTAGTTTACTGGACATATAAATCTTCCAGCTGGTTTAGGGTCAGTCATAGTTTGGTATGAATGTTGCTATAGCTGCCTCAGGGTCAATGATATCAGTTTCAGCGTGGACATTCTCAAAGAAATCATGGCTGTCTGTTCCAGTTGTATCTAACGCATTTTCGTCATGAGCGAACTTCTAAATTACCTGACCAAAGTAGTTTTAGAAAACGTATTTAATACTGTTTCTCAGACTGTTTCTTCATGTCCATCACTTACAAAAGTGTATTTCCTAAATATTTTGTTACTACAGTAGTGTCTCCTCCAAATATGGCAGTATGATAGGGGAAAATACGTGTTAGCGAGCTGTAATTTTTTGTCAAGTTTTTGGTTACTGCTCAGGGTGAGTCTGGTGCTTGATATAAGATCCCAGCTATAAGTTCATGACCACTATTGACACTGAGTATTACCCAAAGAATCTTTCATGCAGCTTCAGTCCGTATCTCTACAGTTGCACAATTACACCACAGCAGTCGATATAGAATGGTTCAAATGGCTCTGAGCACTATGGGACTCAACTGCTGAGGTCATTAGTCCCCTAGAACTTAGAACTAGTTAAACCGAACTAACCTAAGGACATCACAAACATCCATGCCCGAGGCAGGATTCGAACCTGCGACCGTAGCGGTCCTGCGGTTCCAGACTGCAGCGCCTTTAACCGCACGGCCACTTCGGCCGGCTAGTCGATATAGAAAGAGCTTTGTTTATATAGCAGTTAAGGTGGAAATACGGGAATACTGCTCTAATTATGTAAACACCTACGCTGAAATCGAGATCTTCGAAACTAGATATTGCTGCCAAAATCTATAGAATGCTCAACTGTCGATTTACTACAAATCCATTACGTTCAACATTTATAAACTTCAATAAATGCTCAAAAATATACCTTTATCTCATAGATATCAGTCTCTCTTTATATATTGTGTGTGTGTGTGTAGAGAGAGAGAGAGAGACAGAGAGAAACAAAGAGCAAAGTGTACGTATGTCTCTGAGATCACCTCACAAACTCGTGGACCGATTTCAGACAATTTGGTACAGAAACAGGTCTCAGGAGTATTAGCACCATGGGATTTACAACTACCTAGCTCCAATAGGAGCGTATATACAGGTAAAAAAATTCTTTTCCAAGCTCTTGACATATAGGTGCACTGCTAGAGAGGCGTGTTGTGTTGAAACAGCAGCAGCAATCGGCCTTACTGCCTGCTTTGCAGTGCAGCTGCATGTCAGGGACAAGAAACTGTTTTCCAGCCCCTGACAAGTAGGCTACCCCAAATGATAGGTGTGTTGTATTGGAGTAGTACAGGCCTGTCTTACACGCAAGGCAGCCTACATGATGGGAGCAAAAAAACTTTCTTTAAGCTCCTGATGTGCAGGCTGCCCAGCACAAGTGGCAATAGTATTGGCATGGTTTAAGGACCTGTTTTGTAGGGGCTATATTTGTGAATGGACATGCCTGTGGCACATGTGAGATGGAGAGAGGATGGAAGGAACATGCAGAGGGTCAGAAGGGGATGGGAACAGACAGGGGCAGGAAGGGATGGATAGGGACAGAGAGTGGGAAGCAGGAGTGGATGGATGAAGTGGCGTAAAACTGGATGGATAGAGAGATGAGAAAGAGAGGAGGGACAGAGAATGGAGCAGAGGGGTGACAGAGACAATTGCAGGTGGAGGAGTAAATGAATAGGTAGAGGTGAAGGAGGAGATAGATGTGGGATCAAGAAGATGAAACGAGTGAGGTAGGGAGGAGTAGGTGTAGGAAAAGGGAGACAGGAAGAGATGGATAGGGAGTGGACAAGATGATCAAAGAGAGTAGAAGGAGGAAATGGACAGAGAGGAGGAAGAGTTGATGGACAGAGAATGGTGGGAAGAGGAGATGGACAGAAAGAGAGAAGGGGGAGGAGCAAATACGTACAATATGTGTGTTGAATATTTATGCGTGAAGTTGTCGTAAAAGGTTAGTATACATACATTCTAAGGAAAAAAAGAGACGCAATACGAAGGAATTATCTGAACAGGTCAGAGGTCGGTAGATGTAGTGTACATGTGCAGACAAATAAATGGTTACAGTTTCAGAAAAACTGGTTCAAGCGAAAGAGCTTCAGAAATTGAGCAAGTCAATAACACGTTGGTACATCTCTGACCCTTAAGAAACCAGCTATTCAGCTTGGCATTGATTGTTAGAGTTGTTAGATGTCTTCCTGAGAGATACTGTCCCAAATTCTATCCAACTGGCACGTTATATTGTCAAAATGCAGAACTCGTTGGAGGGTGCTGCCTATAATTCTCTAAACTTGCGCAACTGCTGAGAGATCTGGCGACCCAATGGAGACTTTGGCAAGCACAAAGATAGGCAGTAGAACTTCTCGCCGTGTGCTTGCGGGCATTATCTTGCTGAAATGTAAGCCCAGGACGGCTTGCCATGAAGGGCAACAAAATAGGGCATAGACCATCATCGACATACCACTGTCCTGTAAGGGTGCTGCGGATGACAACCAAAGGAGCCCTGCTATGAAATGAAATGGCTTCCCAGACCATCACTCCTGGTTGTCGCACCATGTAGTGGGCGACAGTAAGGTTGATATCCCAACACTGTCTGGGGCGTCTCCAGAAGCGTCTTCAGCTGGGAATCTCATCTGACTGAAGCATAATATAGTCTTCAGTCCTGAGTCTGACTTCGAACTGACACCTGATGCACAGTGAAGGTGTGTCTGGAGTTGCTTTGGGCAGCATTGGGAAACTAACCTGACAGAAGCCTTCGATGTCAGCTGGGATGCTATTTCTTTTCAAAGCAGGACACCTTTGATTGTCACGCGCAGCATCCTTACATCACAGTGGTACGTCGACGATATTCTATACATATTTACCTACCATTGATTGCGACAGAGTGTCCTTCATACCTATATCACGTTATGGAAGGTGATTCATACAGGTTTTGCGTGATAGAGGGTGCATACTACCGACGATGCGTGGCGGAAGGTAATTTGTTGGGATGTAGCGTTGAGAAAAACGGGGAAAGATCACACAGGAAATATAGTTTACGCTGGACTCACTCTGGAGAAGGGCGGCTGGCAAGTGGCTGCAGCCTGCACCGGACTCCGGACCGCGCTGTACAGGCAATGCAGTCACGTAGCTGGGAGTTGGCTGTAGCTGGTGCTGAACTGGTGCTACAGTCGGGTGGACCATTGCGGTGCGGTACCTTGCAGCTCCCATCATTCCCACGGGATGTCACTCCAAATTCCAATTAAATGTGGGGCAGATAACATTCGTGCCTCCTGAGAACTTTCCTGGCGTCCCCTGCTTAGTTCTTTTAACTTATATATTGTTCATAATATCCAATTACCTAACGTCGAGCTCTGAATTTTGAAATGGCCCACCAACAAAATTACTGCTATGCTGGGCAAGTTGTCTGGCAGTAGACAGTTAGTACTACCTACGCAAAGCTGGGCCATGTAGCTAGTTCAACAACGAAATGAGGTAATACCTTATTGGCCATTAATTCTTTAATTTATGACAGTATTTGTAACGGAATGTTTAAATTTAATTAACGTCAATGTTGGTACTAAACAGGTTTTAACTCTTCCAGTATATAAATTGCTGTCTGAAATCAGTAAGATTCAATAAATTCTTACTGTTACGTAATAGGAATAAATAGCACCCATGTAGATTAAGAAGAATAGCAATGATTTTTTCAAAGTATCTATTTTATATACATACACATAACCTGACTTGTAACACACTGATAAGTACTCAAGAAATTATTGTAATAAATGGCAGTATGAGTAGATCGGCAGTAACCGTAAAAAGTTCGTACTTTAGTTTTCAGACGTAGTCTGCAGTGGCTATTCATGTCACTTATTGTTTAGCTTTACACGTGCCACATTCCTGTAAGCTATCTTGCGCCGTAGAATTTACAGAATATTGCCTATGAAAAAATTAATGCATGTTATGTTCGCAACTGCACCCACTAATAAGTTGTTCCGTGTGGGGTAGCGTGACGTCACAAGGGCATTCTCGCCATATCTACATCTACTTCTGTACTTTTTGACGGTGTGTTGTGGGGTGTACTTTTTGTTCCACTGTGGTTTACCCCCGGTCTTGTCCCATTCGCGAATGGATGTGCAGGAAGAACGCTTGTCACAAAACTTCATACAAGCCCTGATTTTTTTTATTTCTTCTTGGTGATCATTTTGTCTATGTTGGATGAGATCATATCTTGCTCGAATCTTTTTGGTGCATGTACTCTCGGGATTTTAACAGTAAACATTTCTATGGCGCACAGTATATGTTTTGTAGGGTCTGCCACTTGATTTGGTTGAGCGATTCTATACTGCTCTTTTCCTCACTAAATGAGCCTATGACTTGATGCACCCATCTTCATTGGACCTTCTCCAACTGTTCCATATATTTATCCTGCCTGGTAAGGGCTCCAGACTAACGAGAAATATTCAAGAATTGATGGAACGAGTGTTCTGTAATCCACTAAGAAGTCGACGAATTACCATGTGTTTAAGTTTCTTCAAGAGAACATCGGCCTGGCATGTGCTTCTTGTAAAAATACACTCCTGGAAATTGAAATAAGAACACCGTGAATTCATTGTCCCAGGAAGGGGAAACTTTATTGACACATTCCTGGAGTCAGATACATCACATGATCACACTGACAGAACCACAGGCACATAGACACAGGCAACAGAGCATGCACAATGTCGCCACTAGTACAGTGTATATCCACCTTTCGCAGCAATGCAGGCTGCTATTCTCCCATGGAGACGATCGTAGAGATGCTGGATGTAGTCCTGTGGAACGGCTTGCCATGCCATTTCCACCTGGCGCCTCAGTTGGACCAGCATTCGGGCTGGACGTGCAGACCGCGTGCGACGACGCTTCATCCAGTCCCAAACATGCTCAATGGGGGACAGATCCGGAGATCTTGCTGGCCAAGGTAGTTGACTTACACCTTCTAGAGCACGTTGGGTGGCACGGGATATATGCGGACGTGCATTGTCCTGTTGGAACAGCAGGTGCCCTTGCCGGTCTAGGAATGGTAGAACGATGGGTTCGATGACGGTTTGGATGTACCGTGCACTATTCAGTGTCCCCTCGACGATCACCAATGGTGTACGGCCAGTGTAGGAGATCGCTCCCCACACCATGATGCCGGGTGTTGGCCCTGTGTGCCTCGGTCGTATGCAGTCCTGATTGTGGCGCTCACCTGCACGACGCCAAACACGCATACGACCAACATTGGCACCAAGGCAGTAGCGACTCTCATCGCTGAAGACGACACGTCTCCATTCGTCCCTCTATTCACGCCTGTCGCGACACCACTGGAGGCGGGCTGCACGATGTTGGGGCGTGAGCGGAAGACGGCCTAACGGTGTGCGGGACCGTAGCCCAGCTTCATGGAGACGGTTGCGAATGGTCCTCGCCGATACCCCAGGAGCAACAGTGTCCCTAATTTGCTGGGAAGTGGCGGTGCGGTCCCCTACGGCACTGCGTAGGATCCTACGGTCTTGGCGTGCATCCGTGCGTCGCTGCGGTCCGGTCCCAGGTCGACGGGCACGTGCACCTTCCGCCGACCACTGGCGACAACATCGATGTACTGTGGAGACCTCACGCCCCACGTGTTGAGCAATTCGGCGGTACGTCCACCCGGCCTCCCGCATGCCCACTATACGCCCTCGCTCAAAGTCCGTCAACTGCACATACGGTTCCCGTCCACGCTGTCGCGGCATGCTACCAGTGTTAAAGACTGCGATGGAGCTCCGTATGCCACGGCAAACTGGCTGACACTGACGGCGGCGGTGCACAAATGCTGCGCAGCTAGCGCCATTCGACGGCCAACACCGCGGTTCCTGGTGTGTCCGCTGTGCCGTGCGTGTGATCATTGCTTGTACAGCCCTCTCGCAGTGTCCGGAGCAAGTATGGTGGGTCTGACACACCGGTGTCAATGTGTTCTTTTTTCCATTTCCAGGAGTGTAGCTTTATTTTGTCATTTAAGCTTCCATTCCTTTTGCTATATTTCTGTGTTTGTTAGCAGAAGGTAATTTCATTAAATCCAATCTAATATTATTTGACTTGGGAGTGAAGAACACAAATAGACATCTTTTGGATCTGCAGCTCTTGTCCCTTCTTTCCGTATTAGCAATTAAATTTTAGCATATGGATTCCGTCTAGGACCTAAGTGCTATCATTAATGGGCCTATATTGACTGAAAACTGTAAAAATGGAAAATGGTTTAGGCTACAACTCATTTAACAACGTGAAGCCAAAAGGAAGTTTTTGTTCGTTTTGCTTCTTACCGTGATGGTGCCCTGCACTGATAGCTTTTCATCTGCAAACCAAACGATGAAAATTATATTAACATCGTTTGGTTTGCACATGACAAGCTATCAGTGGAGGACACACTTTGTTAAATAAGTTATAACTTAATACATTTTCACTTTTTACAGTTTTCAATAAACAAGAACGCACTGATGATGACCCAGAGGTGCTGAAACATGTTTGTGTAAAAAGAAAAAACCTGTGTTTTCAAAAAGACGGAAATCGTATCTTATTAACTCAGATAGGGGTAAACAAGGGAAGGTGAAGAGTTGTGACCGTGTGCCCAGCATCACTTCCCAGGCTCCGTTTAGAATTTAATACCGCCTGTGTGGCACTTATGCCCCGTGTCGACCCATCTATCATACGGTGTAGAAAGGTTACTTTGCTGAACGCCGGCAAGCAGTTGAGACCAGTAGCAATGCCCGTCCCATAAAACGACACATGCTGACTAAGCGTGAGAATGGAGATGCGGGTAGGAGCCGTGTGGTACTGGAGTGTAGCATACGGCGATTGAGACTGCAAGGCTTGGCGGCAAACGCGTGGCTTTGTTTATTAATATTACCTGTTTAAATGTTTATACGTGACTCTATCTACATTGTCGACATTATCTACACTTGACAGCTTTCTAACTATGATCTCAGTAACTCCAAAATCAAACTCACATTTGAATTACAATTTTATGTAATATTGACACGCATTGGCTGAGTAAACAGACCAATCAGAAACGTGCTTTGTGCGGACAGGCGCGATACTGTAGGCAGTCTTGGACTAGAAATGGAAATGTCGTGTGGCTAGGGTCTCCCGTCGGGTACACCGTTCGCCTGGTGCAAGTCTTTCGATTTGACGCCGCTTCGGCGACCTGCGCGTCGATGGGGATGAAATGATGATGATTAGGACAACACAACACCCAGTCCCTGAGCGGAGAAAATTTCCGACCCAGCCGGGAATCGAACCCGGGCCTTTAGGATTGACAGTCTGTCACGCTGACCACTGAGCTACCGGGGCGGACCTTGGACTAGACTTTTGGTAAGGAACCACGTATATGCAGTGGACAGAATATGTTCCCACATAAAAGTGATTTAGTGATTAAAATTGCCTTAGAGAACGGGAAATTGCAAGTGTGCGGGTTCAAACGGTCACTAAAGTGCAGATTTGACTTCGAGAACTTAAATTCAAATTTTGTTGTTAGACTGACTCCTAATATTGTTTTTTTCCTTAGTCCTATTAAAAACAAGGTGACGTCTTTTTATTACGAGTCTTTCAATGACGGAGTGTTGAGATTCTCTCTCCTGCCATCCCACCAATCACATCTGACTGTAAGCATGTTTGGATCCACGACCAGAGGAAAAGAAGAGCAACAGGGACATTGAGACAGCTTTACAAGACACGAGGAAAGCCTGCCTCTTAAAGGTTATTTGGGGAACGTTCAGGTGGGCTGGACCTTCTGAGTACGTGTTGGTCAACGTAACAGTCCACATGCAACAATTTGCGAAGAATAACCTCCACGATTAGCATGTAACGTGTCACGACAAGAACATCCCAGTCCGCTGCTCGTGGTCGTACGGTAGCGTTCTCGCTTCCCACGCCCGGGTTCCCGGGTTCGATTTCCGGCGGGGTCAGGGATTTTCTCTGCCTCGTGATGACTGGGTGTTGTGTTGTGTCCTTAGGTTAGTTAGGTTTAAGTAGTTCTAAGTTCTAGGGGACTGATGACCATAGATGTTAAGTCCCATAGTGCTCAGAGCCATTTGAACATCCCATGTCTCATCCTAATTAATTACTTAATTAGGCAGTGGGGTATGTAAACGAGCCGCTACACTTTATTATATTGCAATTTCATAGGTGGTAAGTTGCTAAACTAGAATGAGGTGACAAAAGTCATGGGATAGCAATATCCACGTATACAGATGGCGGTAGTATCGCGTACAGAAGGTAAAAAGGCCATTGCATAGGCGGAGCTGTCATTTGTACTCAAGTGATTCATGTGGAAATGTTTCCGACGTGATTACGGTCGCACCAGTGCAATTAACAGACTATGAACGCGAAATGATATTTGATGCTAGATATTCCATTTCGGAAATCGTTAGTGAATTCGATATTTCGAGATCCACAGTGTCACGAGTGTGTCAAGAATACCAAATTTTAGGCATTACCTCTCACCACGAACAACGCAGTGGCCGACAGCCTTAACGTAGCGACCGAGAGCAGCGGCGTTTGAGTACAGTTATCAGTGCTAACAGACAAGCAACACTGCGTGGAATAACTACAGACACCAATGTGGGGCGTACAACGAACATACCCGTTAGGCCACTCCGACGAAATGTGGCGTTAATGGGCTACGACACTAGACGACCGACCTAAAAAGTGCGCGCTTGCGGTCTATCCAGTGACATATGTGGTTGGATAGAAAGTTTCCTAACAGACAGGGAGCAGTATGTCGTCCTGAATGGGGTAACTTCAACAGAAACAAGAGTAACTTCAGGTGTGCCCCAGGGCAGTGTAATAGGTCCTCTGCTTTTTACGATTTACATAAACGATCTGGTTGATGCTATTGACAGCGGCCGTAGACTGTTTACCAACAATGCTGTAGTCTACAGGAAAGTAGTATCACACGAAAGTTGTGAACAAATGAATGAGGACTTGCAGAAAATAAATGCGTGGTGAAATGACTGGCAGTTATCTCTCAATATTAGTAAGTGTAACCTACTGCGTATAACAACGCGAAAATCCCCATTAATGTATGAGTACAAAATAAATGCCCAGTCTTTGGAAGCGATAACATCAGTCAAGTATCTGGGTGTGACTATTCGAAATGATCTCAAATGGAATGATCAGATTACACAAGCAGTGGGTAAGGCGAACTGTAGATTGCGGTTTCTTGGTAGAATTCTGAAGCGATGCAGTCCTTCAACAAAGGAAATAGCTTACAATACGCTAGTTCGTCCAGTCTTAGAGTATTGTTCGTCTGTATTGGACCCTTACCAGCTGGATCTGATTCAAGAAATCGAGAAGGTCCAAAGAAGAGCGGAAAGATTCGTGAGTGGTACCGCTAGCCATCGCGAGAGCGTTAAAAATCTCATAAAAAGTTTGAAGTGGGACACACTTGCAGATAAACGACGCGCTAAACAGAAGAGGCTGTTCACTAAATTCCGAAATCCAATCTTCACCGAGGATGTAGAGCATATATTATTACCACCAACTTTCAAATCGCGTAATGATCATCATTCAAAGATAAGGGAAATAAGAGCTTTTACTGAGGCGTTCAGACAGTCGTTTTTCCCTCGTGAAATCCGCGAGTGGAACAGGAAGGGGGGGGGGGCGGTCGGGGGGGCGGGGGAATATGACTTTGGCACGAATTGTGCCCACCGCCACACCGCTTGATGGCCAGCGGAGTATATGTGTAGAATTAGATGTAAAAGTGCGTTTTCCAACAGCACAACACCGCCTGCAGCGCCTCTGCTGGGCTCGTGACCATATCAGTTGGACCCAAGACCACAGGAAAATCGTTGCCTGGTCAGATGAGTCCCAATTTCATATGGTAAGAACTGATTGTAGGATTCGAGTGTGGCGCAGACCCCACGAAGCCATGGAGTCAAGTTATCAACGAGGCATTGTGAAAGCTGATGGTGGCTTCTTAATGGTGTTGGATGTGTGTACGTGGAATGGACTGGTACTTTTTTATTAAGATAGTGACACAAGTATATTATCATGTGATTAATAATTTTGAACCCTCGTTTTTACCCTTAAAGCACACAAAACAATTTTAATTGATTAATTCTTCGAAGAATCTTCTATTATCTTCCTTCAAATACTGTTCAAATGGCTCTGAGCACTATGGCACTTAACTTCTAAGGTCATCAGTCCTCTAGAACTTAGAACTACTTAAACCTAACCAACCTAAGGACATCACACACATCCATGCCCGAGGCAGGATTCGAACCTGCGACAGTAGGGGTCGCACGGTTCAATACTGTAGCGCCTATAACCGCTCGGCCACCCTGGCCGGTTTCAAATACGGCAAAACCTGTTGCAGATACCATTTCTTCTCAGCTGAAAAGTTGGTTTTACACGGTTTTGATAGTAAAACTAATTCCTCTGTTGTATTAGCAGCACTCGAAAACTTTGTAGGTGTGCCCTAGTTCAAATCCATTTCAACGTTGTTCTTGTCTTGACGAACCTAGGTCTAACTTTTTCAGATTTAATCCAACTACTTATAGAAATATTTACTTTCGTGGTGGTGACATATGAATCGCTTGCTTGTCTGAAATCAAAGAGTCCTCAGTTTGGGGCGTGGTAGCTACAAAGGGATTGTCCAGTGTTGCATTTTCCCTAAGCTTAACGACATCCTTAGGCGGTTGTCACTTTTCAGACCTTTTACGTTTCTTGCTCTTCACAAATCTCTTCCACTCGACGAAAGTTAATGGCCGGAGATCAAAAATTTTTGGTTTATCTCAACATATTGGACCGCAGCTGTCAGATGGCTCTGAGCACTATGGGGCTTAACAGCTGAGGTCATCAGTCCCCTAGAACTTAGAACTACTTAAACCTAACTAACCTAAGTACATCACACACATCCATGCCCGAGGCAGGACTCGAACCTGCGACCGTAGCGGTCGCGCGGTTCCAGACTGTAGCGCCTATAACCGCTCGGTCACACCGGCCGGCCCGCAGCTGTCAAATACACCAAAATAAATATCAGCATTTTATTCTTATTCTGACCAGTGCAGTTATCAGACCAGACGGAAAAGTTTTTCTTTTCTCATAAAATCAGGACTACTAAGAAGCTTCAAAAGGCACTTCCCTCGTGCCACAAAACCTAAGCCCTTTATCGTTGTCACTAACATAGTCACGCCGTTTGTAGGATAAAACGTTTGAACCTTGTGTAGAGAAGGTAGTGAGGGAACTTGTTCAAGACGTATTCAACATATAAATGATATAGCGTCTTCTTCCATTACTTATCTAGTTTTCTCGACTCTTCTATTATGCGTTTCTAAAGCAGTTGTTGTGGTTGCAGCGCCATATTTTGTTAACAATAGATGTGGGTCAAGCATTAGTGTGTGGTCTAGGAACGAAATTTGTGAGAAAAGTTTTGTAAAATTTCGATTATGTAGGTTAGCTGTATCCTTGAGGTCTGGCTGTCTCTTCTTAAAGGGACGGAACAGCTTGCTGACATCGTGGCTCAAATATTCTTCGCTAATTTCTCTTCTCCCTTATTTACTCTTTGTCCTTTGGAAATGAGTTCATTCTCGAAAATAACGTACACATCTGCTGCTTACTTTCTGGGATCTTATTATCCCGATTTTTCTGTGAATACTACTTCAGCCTGTTTTTTTTTACTTATTCGAGAGTTTTGATTCTATTTTAGTTATTTTAATAACGTGCGTAAAATTTTTCTGACTTGGTAACGAATAACAAACCGTAGTTTTTTGTCTGCTGTCCTTTGCATGATACTACTGACCATGGGACTTTCTTTTACAAGAATGATGACCGTCAGATCGATGAAAAAGAGGTTTGTCTTCACATTGTCTTTGAAAGCATAGAAGTTATGAAAAAGAGCTCTTCTTTGCGTGAGTGGGCCGCTAAAACACCGAACCTTGTACTTGCAGCTTAACAAGAACAACAAAGCAAAACATAGATTGCGTCATCTTATAGGTTGCACTGATAACTCATTCCTTCGCAATAATTCTACTAGATAATTACACGGAATATTAGAAATAAAAGTTTTATTACTACCTCTTCTTTAAGCTCAGTTTCTCCTTCCGCCAACACATTTTTATGCTTCAAATAAGCTATACCTTTACTTCTAGGAACGTTTCCTTTCATCGGGAAGTGATTTTCCATTTTTTTTGCTCGTATCAGTGTTTAGTTCCATTATTCTCATAATATACTAATAGAAACAGATCGTAAATGAAAGTATAAGGTTAGAATGCACCGTATTGTTATTGTCGTTAAGAGCGCTCACAATCAATAGTAATGGCTTAATGGCTTTCAGCTCGCTTTAGCATTACCACTGAGTCGTTACATATAGAAACACGGCTTCTTACCAAGCCTAATACGGTGTAAGATACCGCTGGTATTTAAAACACCTTCCAGTCGTCTCGTAATGGATCCTATGCAGTTTTCAAGGGACTCTTACAGCATTCCTTCCTGTATAAGATCAGGTAACGATGATGGACGTGGATAGCGATTATGCGACACTCTCTCCAAAGCAGATCACAAAGGGTCAATAATATTGATATCGGCTGACGGTGGTGGCCAGAGGAGATACTAGAATTCATCCTCGTGGTCACAAAAACAGTCCTGGACCACGCGAACCCTGTGAACAGCTGTCCTGTCGTCTTGGAACACAGCATGACCATTCGGCAACAAACACAGTACCACGGGATTGTCAAATAATTCTCGGCAGGATACGATCTTGCAGAGTACTCACGAGGCCCATGGAATACCACAATAGGGCAGCCCACATCATCAGCAAACCTCTTCAGTGTTGCACTCTTGGGACGTAAGCTCAGTCAGGAGATGGAAATAGTCTGAAACGACGTCCATCCGACCAACTGACATTCTTCCGTTGTTCCACAGTCCAGGTTTTATGGCTTCGGCACTACATTTTCTTATTACGGGAATTTTTATCACTGGTAAGTGGTTTTAGAATTCTAGTTTCGCCTGAAATTCCCTCCTTATGGAGCTGCCTTCGTGTTGTTTTGGTGCCTAAATTGTTCGCGAATGCGGGATTCAGTTCTGCCGTGACGTCTACAGATGTCGTCTTCATATCTTTCGTCACAATCCTCTTCAATGAGCGCCATTCAGCAAAAACATTCGTCCGCGTTGTGTCAGCAGATGACATTTCACCACTTTTTCTGTATGCGATAAGGTGCCTAACTATTCGAGCACCAACAATTTTCCCACGTTGGAATTTACTTGGCCTGGACGTAAAGCACTCACAAGTGCACAGAACACTGTTCTGAGTAGAATGACACTTTGTAAGACGTGTATATTTCTATTGTCTATTGTCAAACCACAATTTATGATAGATGTTTATATTTTAGTAATAGGATTAAGTAGGAATAATTAATATTTGTCATGTTGGAAATAATTGTGGTAGCAGGGAATGTCTGCACCAAAGTATTGTTGGCAAGAGAGACCGCAAATTGATATAATTCTAAAAAGGGCGGGAGAGACCGCGTATGGATACATTTTAAGAAAAGAGCAGGAAAGACCACGCATTGATACATTTTGTAATGGTAGCAGAGATTGTCTGCACCAGAAAGCATTGTTGGCAGGAGAGACCGCACTTAGCGTTCGTAGGAAGTCAGTAGTGAGCGAGATGTGAAGCGAGTCGGTAGCAGGTCTGAAGCGAGAAGTTGAGAGGAGCAGTGTGCCTGCCAGCCACCAGCTATGATTTACCAAAGATTATTAACGGATGTACAGAGACATCAGGTAACTATTACCATGAGAGGAACTAATATCATTAAATTATTTTCTTTGCGAAACTCAAGAGTACTGAAGGTATGTTTGCGCAATGCTAGTTGTAAGATTAGTGTAAAAAGTTAAGTCCCATTTGAACGTTTGTAAAATCATTTCATTACCAACAGTAAATTTTTGAAGCGTTTTCGGAATATAAATAATTTTTGCCAGCAAATTTGCATTACTGATTATAATCCATCCCAAAAACCATCAACGTAAAACTTTGCAGAAATTTTATTGTTGTCAAGAAAAAATGTAACTATGAATTACGTAACTTCAGTCACATTAATTAAAGAATAACGTCAACTTTGCTATTAAAGAATAATGTCAGCTTTGGTAATAAATACAGCCAGTTATTATGACAGCCCACCAGTAATTAACAGAGTATAGTAAACCAGAGTAAGTATATTCATGTCGCAGTTCGATGTAGCAGTCAGATGGCGATCCAGTAACAGTAAAAAAGGTAAGGAACAGTTGTGGGTTATTGCAGATAACGACTGAGGGCCACGACGACGACACATTCTATGTTTCGTCGAAATAGTCAGAAAATCACTTTTAATAAGCAGCAATTAAATTTGTATGCGAAGACTGAGAAAGAGAATAAATTTCAAAGGGAAGATTTCATTTGTTATTATTAAGCAAGAGATAGAAATCCTAAGGAAAGATTTCATAGCTTGTTGTAGAAGGGAAAGTTGCGTAAAAAAAAAAAAAAAAAAAGAGAGAGAGAGAGAGAGAGAGAGAGAGATAGAGGAGACGGGAAGGTTTCAACTTGAACCGTATTGGGGACGTTGCACAGGTGCTGTTCGCGGTCAAACACAATAGTGTGATCTGCGGACTTGTCCAACATCTCCATCTGTGTTCAACCATGCATCTCTCGCGGTGTTTCCATATTGTTTCCTGACCTGCCACCTTCCGAGCCTTATATGCACCGCTATCAATGATCGCCGCCGTAAACTCCACCCCCCCCTCACTCCCCCCCCCCCCCCCCCCCCCCGACCCAGCCTTTTTGGGGCTGTTGGCGCTAACAGGCGAGTATCGGAAGTTCCATGCGGCTTTTCGCGGATGATGCTGTAGTAGACAGAGAAGTTACAGTATTAGAAAATTGCACCGAAATGCAGGAAGATCTGCAGCGGATAGGCACTTGGTGCAGGGAGTGGCAACTGACCCTTAACATAGACAAATGTAATGTATTGCGAATACATAGAAAGAAGGATCCTTTATTGTATGGTTATATGATAGCGGAACAAACACTGGTAGCAGTTACTTCTGTAAAATATCTGGCAGTACGCGTACGGAACGATTTGAAGTGGAATGATCATATAAAATTAATTGTTGGTAAGGCGGGTGCCAGGTTGAGATTCATTGGGAGATTTCTAAGAAAATGTAGTCCATCAACAAAAGAGGTGGCTTACAAAACACTCGTTCCGCCTATACTTGAGTATTACTCATCAGTGTGGGATCCGTACCAGGTCGGGTTGACAGAGGAGATAGAGAAGATCCAAAGAAGAGCGGCGCGTTTAGTCACAGGGTTATTTGGTAAGCGTGATAGCGTTACGGAGATGTTTAGCAAACTCAAGTGGCAGACTCTGCAAGAAAGGCGCTCTGCATCGCGGTGTAGCTTGCTGTCCAGGTTTCGAGAGGGTGCATTTCTGGATGATGTATCGAATATATTGCTTCCCCCTGTTTATACCTTCCGAAGAGATCACGAATGTAAAATCGGAGAGATTCGAGCACGCACGAAGGCTTTCCGGCAGTCGTTCTTCCCGCGAACCATACGCAACTGGAACAGGAAAGGGAGGTAATGACAGTGGCACGTTAAGTGCCCTCCGCCACACGCCGTTGGGTGGCTTGCGGAGTATAAATGTAGATGTAGGTGTAGATGTAGCACACATCATCGTGTTCTGGGTCTAAATAATTTTTTTTCGTATTTTGACACTTAGGCTGACACTGATGTCCAGTCGTTATCTAATAGACAACTGATTAAACCCAACAATAATTCAGTCTTCACTCATACTCTTTATACTTTTGAAATACGATTTCACTCTGATTAAAACCATTCTGGAAACCTTCCAATGAATATTGCTACAGTTTAGATGAATCCTCGTATAGAACAACTTTTGTTTCTCATCATGAACATGGGTAGTTAATTTTTTTCAAAAATCTTAGCCATATACTTCAGAAGCCAACTTTCTTAACAGCTATTTATTACTATGTTCCCCTTGAATTTTTTAATTAATATTCATCTTCTTGTCGTCCTACCACTTCATACCTACCGACGGCGTCCATCTCACATTTAATACTGGTTAGTCTTCAATATAGCTTTGTTCCACTGAAGACGCTCTATATTAGTGGACTTTTAGATGATATTAACAACAACCTCAGACATTTTACGGGTGATGGAGTTACTAGTAATGAAGTTCTGTCTGAAGAAAAATTCAGAAATATTCAGTCACCTCTTGATAAAATTTAAAAATGGTGCGAAGATTGGTATCTTGCTTCAAATTTTCGCCGGCGTAAGTGGCCGAGCGGTTCTAGGCGCTACAGTCTGGAACCGCACCACCGCTATGGTCGCAGGTTCGAATCCTGCCTCGGGCACGGATGTGTGTGATGCCCTTATGTTAGTTAGGTTTAAGTAGTTCTAAGTTCTAGGGGTCTGATGAGCTTAGAAGTTAAGTCGCATAGTGCTTAGAGCCATTTGAACCATTTTTTCCAATTTTCATCAATGGACAATTATACTTTATTACAAAACGAAAAACGCCTCAGGACCTCGTTAAGCTTAGGGAAAATGCAACACAGGACAATCCCTTTGTAGCTACCACGCCCCAAACTGAGGAATCTTTGCCGGCCGGTGTGGCCGTGCGATTCTAGGCGCTTCAGTCTGGAACCGCGTGATAGCTACGGTCGCAGGTTCGAATCCTGCCTCGGGCATGGATGTTTGTGATGTCCTTAGGTTAGGTAGGTTTAAGTAGTTCTAAGTTCGAGGCGACTGATGACCTCAGAAGTTAAGTCGCATAGTGCTCAGAGCCATTTGAACCATTTTTTTTTTTTTTTGAGGAATCTTTGATTTCAGACAAGTAACCGATTCATATGTCATCACCACCAAAGTAAATATTTCTATACATAGTTGGATTAGATCTCAAAACGTTAAACCTAGGTTCGTCAAGACAAGAACAATAGTAGTTCAAATGGCTCCGAGCACTATGCGACTTAACTTCCGAGGTCATCAGTCGCCTAGAACTTAGAACTAATTAAACCTAACTAACCTAAGGACATCACACACATCCATGCCCGAGGCTGGATTCGAACCTGCGACCGTAGCGGTCGCTCGGTTCCAGACTGTAGCGCCTAGAACCGCACGGCCACTCCGGCCGGCCACAACAGTAGTGTCCTATGATATTGAGCACAACTGAGGTTAGTCAACCCTAATAATACGTGGGTATAATAATTTGTACGGATATAAAGTGGAGCGATAACGTAGACTCAGTCGTAGATAAGGCAGGTGGCAGACTTCGGTATGTTGGCAAGATACAAGGAAAATGCGGTCTGTCTATGAAAAGCGATTGCTTACGAATCAACTATGACTCCAGTATTAGGATACTGTTAAAGCATGTGGGACAAGTACCAAATAGAACTAACAGAGATATTGAATGTGTACAAACAAGGCGGTACGAAAGGTAGTAGGCGTCACAGAAATGTTGAAAACTTGAATTGGCAAAGTTTACAGATAGACACAGACTATCCCGCCAAATTCTGCTTTCAAAATTTAAAGGGAAGAATCTTGAGTTACTCTTCATCATCCTACGCATCACACCCGTAGGCTCCGCGTAGACAACATAGACAAATTGCAGCACACACAGAGGAATTTTATTGGTCATTCTTCCCATGTTCCATACATAACTGGAGCGGGAACGAACCCTTACATGTGGTACCACGGTAAGTACCCTCTGCCACGCACTTCACAATGGTTTTCGGAATACATATGCAGATACAGGTATCTCCCCTGATGGCGACGCACCTCAAGGCGACTCGCGCTTATTCTATCGACTCTAGACTCTCAACAACCTTAGAAAAACACAGCCACTCGAACCGAAAAACTCACATCGTGAATAATGTCCATAGAGTATCGCCTCCCAAATAATTTAGCGCACAGTAAGCTTACTTCTCCACACCATTTTTCAAGGATTCGGTTTCTTTTTATGGGAAACCCTGGTGTCCCAGGAGGTACATCTCGCGCAAAATAACTTGGCCCCTGTGCAGAAACTCATCTTCTTCGTCTTGAGTACTGAACGGGTCAATACCTTTGTTCTTGCGGGAAAGCCTCCTCAGCAGAGTGTTGCCTACCGACCTGCACACGTCGAGCAATCTCACTGCTATCTCTTTACTACACAGCTCGCCGCCGCAGTCACTAACCGGTACGAGCAGGGTAAGTTCTCTCTAATGAGGTACATGTGATTATATGCAATGCTATTAAATTTATGTCAGAACAGGCAAATGAAGTCTTTCATCAAAAACTGTGCTTGAAATGGTTACACAAACCTCTAGCTATTAAATTCTAACTACAAAAACAATAAGGAAGATTAAGGAGTAGATAACTGCAGGTCTTCCCAAGGGTTTACTACTTCTGCAGAGATGTGTAAGGAGGAGAAGAAAATTTTACACAGGGAGATTTAGCTGCTCCTACTGATGACGTTTTATGCAACCCACAATATTATATCTGGCCTTCAAAAACAACACTCGAGATTTTCGTATTCTCTTGCTCGTTACGCACAAGCTACGAGCCGTACAGAAAAAAAAATTATTTACTGTGACACATTTTCGCTGGAGGGCACAGCTTTCGGGTTAGTAAAGAAAAAGGTACAAAAGTGACCTTCAAAAGCACTTCCACCCCCACACTCATCCCTCACCAGTCGTGATTTCTACTATGTTGTTCGTGGCACTCCCTCCTACCGCTATACAAAAATTTTCGACTACATGAACTATTGCCGATATTCCACTTATTTTGGTCTGTATTGATTGGACTATTACGCCACCACCATAATCGGCTATTCCGTTAACAATTTTTATATAATTTTTTCATAATGTGGGGCCATAGTCATAATATATTTCTTTAAGGCCAGTACCGCCATTAGACTGTTTTTTATTTGCAGTGTTACATTTACACTGGTATACTAAATAATGAAACAAAGGAGTAGGCTTTTACCGGAAATATTGACACTTAGACAAATACTACAGTATGCCATCTTAGGCACTGTATAACATGAAAACACTTGATAATGTCACAATAAAGCCGAAATCATGATCGTGTAAATGTACCACTGCAAATAAAAACAGTCTAATGGCGGTACTGACTTTAAAGACATATTCCGTTGACCTTACAAATTTTAACGTGCCGGTAGTGGTAATGAGGGGAAAAGGAATTTTGTAAACGTTACACTAAAACTAATTACGTTGACAATTCGATGCAAGCACAGTAGTGTGATAGTCAGAAGACCTGACAAATACAACGATGTAATTGTTCATTCTATTCTGTTAAAATTTACAAAATTGTTAGGTGATATTTACACAATCGTCAGTTTTGCAATTGGCTGCTCGACTTTAGCCAGTGACGTGATTAGGGCAGCCAATGAAGACCAGGTAAGGTGGAATGTCGGAAATAATTCGTGCAGTCGCAAATTTTTGTACAGTGGTAGGAGAGAGTCCTATGAACAACATACTAGAAATCTTGACCGCTGGGGGCGTTGTGTGGGAGTGGGGATGCATTTGGAAGTTCGCTTTTGTACCTTTATCTCGAATAAGTCTAAAACTAGAGCGTCTAGATAACACATATCCCAGTACAACATATATCTACAGTACATTTTCTGCAAAAAGAACTCCTTTAATTTCGGTATGATTACTAGTTTGTGTGTAGCGAGTGAGAGAATATGAAAATCTCGCAACTGTTTTTGAAGACATGGTATAAAATGGCAGGATGTATAAAATGACATAGGTAGACGCACCTGAATCACTCTTTATTTAGATTATGTTGACGAATCGACTGTCAGGGTACTGCCGTCCATAAATTACATAACACAACTTTCATAATTTTTTGAGTCCTTTGCCCCCTCCTTGTCACAGTTGGTCAAATCTGAGTGACCGCATCACCTCTCCTGGTGCGACGAAACATACTCGTATTGTGCAGCCTTAAATTTAGAAATTATCAAATTAAAATAGCACTTCCAAAATTATTTATACGGTTCTGTGTAAAAACTTTTTTTCATAAAATCAAGATAAATCAAATGTTCTAGAAAATTTGCAAAACATAACAAATTAAATGAGCTATGTAAAATATAATCATGTTGTGTCCAAGAATTCTGAATCAATTCCTTTACATTATTTATGGTTACCACAGCAGTCGCTTCGTTCTCGATTTGGATAATGGTACGAACTCGGCCTGTCGACATCATCCAACCATGCAACGCCATCATTGTTTATCAAGGATCTTCCCTGGTACGTCTTCGAGGATGGATCTTCGTGACAGGCAAAATCTCTTGTTGGCTCTTATTTAATGCATGCGTTGGTTAGTTGCTTTGTGTGATGAAAAATGTAGGCCACGGACGACACACGATTGTTTAAATAAGTATGTCTCGACATTGGGGCAATACCCATCACACAAAACTTGGTTAAAATGTGATGACTGTCAGAGATCCAAAGATAGCTACAGTAACAGTGAGGCAAATTTACCTTCTGAGTCATCATTTCCTAGGGCTGAAGTCTGTTTAATCAAAACAAATGGTTCAAATGGCTCTGAGCACTAAGGGACTTAACTTCAGTCCCCTAGAACTTAGAACTACTTAAACGTACCTAACCTAAGGACATCACACACATCCATGCCCGAGGCAAGATTCGAACCTGCGACCGTAGCGGTCGCGCGGTTCCAGACTGTAGCCCCTAGAACCGCTCGGCCACTCCGTTAATCAAATCAGGTGGTAGTAAAAACTCCTCTCGTAATAATCGCTACAGGCTACATCGTCACAACATTCAACAACCTCCCAATTTACAGCTTGTAAAAAATATTGTGATTCACGTACGTGATTTGCGTACCATGTAGCATTCCTTAATCAGTGTCCTAGCCTGAACAGTCTGTCACCTACTGGCACAGTACATTCGGCGACCACAGGAAAATCTTCAGTGACCGATTGGCTCAGCACGACACCTGCGTTCCCAATGTTCGGTTTTTCTAGCTCAAAGTCAGTAGTTCGATTGCTGGAATCAAGATGTGAACCGAAACTGTCATGTTTTAACACAACACCGGTAAGTTGGCGACGCGCCATTCGTCGCTCCACTCTGTTAAATGCAGTTCTTCCTGGAGCATTTGTGGCAATGTAAATGGCATCCAAGTCAAAATCTTTAAAATGTGGCACAGCTGAAACTATAACTCTCTCGTATCATGGATTTTCGTCGGGACCACCGTTGCAGGTGAAAATAAACTGTAGTTTTACAAAACCTTCTCGAGTTCTCACTAGCGTTTCTAAAGTTGGTAACTCAGAAATTCTATGCACTGTTTTCAGGATAAATTTCAGTCATAAGTTGCAAAAAATCATGTTATGCTTCACCGGTTTCGACAAACTAATTTTCCATCCTCACAAGCTTAGTTTAGCAGATAGTAAATATCTTCTTCATAGAAGGATAATGTCATGGTACGTTCAGAAACCTACATGTTGTTTGTGATTATTTTAAACACTGTTTGACGGTTTACAATAACTGAATCATATCTATCTTCGTATCTGTTGTGCTAGCAGTAAGTACATACATAAATGTGATTCAGTTGTTGTAAATTATCAAACAATGTTTAAAATAATCAAATACAGTATGCAAATTTCTGAACATACCATGACATTATCCTTCTATGAAGAAGATATGGACTCCTAAACAAAGCTTCTGAAGATGACAAATTTCTCTGTCGAAACCGGTAAAGCATAATAAAACTTTATTTGCAACTGATGACTGAAATTTATCATCAAAAAATAACACTAGAGTTTTGAAAATTACACTCATGAATAAAATAATGAGTCTATCTTCTTCTTGGCATAAGTCTCTGCGTTAGAAGAAGAATGTTTTCCACTACATATCACTACAATGTAGACCCGGAGTGTATCACAGCTTCAGGTTTGCCGTCGCCATCTTTCTTTATTGAAATATTTGCATAAACACAGGAAATAAGTTAACGTTTTTCAGCGAACACGAAATCATGGTCCGGTAATTTCACAAGGTAGTCAAATTGCATTAATACTTGTGCTTCAGCATTTGCTGCTGTAATAGCTAATGGCACACGTGCTTTGTCATCCATAGATAAAAAGAATATTTGATCAGAGCGCAAAATTGAGAGTAAACATTCAAGCTTTCTTACAGTAGCTGTACAGAATTTGTCATCTTTGTGCTTTACATGAAGCGAAGAGTCCGGTTTGCACTATTTCACAGGGACATTTACCATCCTTTGTTTTTTCTTTCTCTATATTGACTCTTCTGGGAAGAGTCTTAAATATAACCCTGATCGACTGATAGTATAGCCTTGTAAGTCACCGAGCGAGGTGGCGCAGTGGTTAGCACACTGGACTCGCATTCGGGAGGACGATGGTTCAATCCCGCGTCCGGCCATCCTGATTTAGGTTTTCCGTGATTTCCCTAAATCGGTCCAGGCAAATGCCGGGATGGTTCCACTGAAAGGGCACGGCCGACTTCCTTCCCCGTCCTTCCCTCATCCGACGAGACCGATGACCTCACAGTTTGGTCTCTTCCCACAAACAACGCAACCAACCCAACCCCCGTTGTAAGTCGTTCAGTTTTTGCACAACCTTACAATTTCAGTGCGACGTCGATCATCAGCTGCACCACTAAAAACTGCAGTCTCATTTATGACTTCAAATAAAGCATACTGATTTTCTCGTACTCTTAAGACGACTAGCACTATTTCAAATTTTGAGAATCGGAATCACTTTCGCAAATTTCTAGAATTTACTGTTTTTTAGAATCACGACTTTTTTCTGTCGTTAGGCTGCGCTGATCTTTCACTTTAGCATGCTTCTCTTCTGTTGAATTGAGAGGCGGCATTAGCCCCCTCTCATATTTCTATCTTACTCTGAGTAATTCCCCCCCTGCGGGTTCGGGGGTTAGAATAGGCCCGCGGTATTCCTGCCTGTCGTAAGAGGCGACTAAAAGGAGTCTCAAATGTTTCGGCCTTATGTGATGGTCCCCTCTTGGGTTTGACCTCCATCTTTCTAAATTATTCCGAAGAGCGAGCCAATTGGGGAAGGGCGCCTTACATGGTGCACTGTATCCGTCGTGCAATTCGACCTTTAGCCGGCTTTCTCGTCGTTGCAATGGTGTCCCGCTCGTTTTCGATCTCTTGGGCGATTACCACGCTGCACTCTGCAGTGTTTCTTTTAACTGCGACGACGACCTTCGACAGTTTTGCACCTAAGATCCAGCACGGTAGCCAGCCCGTTGTGGTGGGGCCGCCATGTACCCTCTTGGTTGTAGCCCCCTGACAACACAGGGATCGCTCTACTGATGCCTGCGCCGTTAACTCCCCACGTATGCCAAGGAGTAGGTGCCCATCTCCTTGGGGCATCAGGACTCCCGGCAATGGCCGTCCTGCCAGGTGGCTATTGCTGCGGCTGGGTGGCGCCCGTGGGGAGGGCCCTTGGTCGGAGTAGGTGGCATCAGGGCGGATGACCCGCAATGAAGCGTGGTACTTCATCTATCGCTGGTGGGCCTCCACCAGCAGTCTCTAAGCGATCGAGGTCTAACCTCAACGGCAGGAAATACGAACCACGATCATTTCCCTCCCTGGCCACTCCATGGGAGGAACGTATGGCAAAAGAAGGCAGTGGAGAATATTCACCCCGGTTCCTTGTGTGTACGCGAGTTGATGGGGAATCGTTTATGTCAACCAAGCCCCAGTTTTTTGTGGAGCATTTAGAGGACAAGTTCGGGGAGGTGGAGGGCTTGTCCAAGATGCGCTCTGGTTCTGTGCTCATCCACACGGCATCCTCTGCCCAGTCACGGAGGTTGCTCAATTGTGACAAGTTGGGGGATGTTTCAGTTAGCATCACGCCACATAAGAGTCTCAACATGGTCCAGGGTATTATATTCCACAGGGATCTTCTTCTGCAGTCCGACGATGAATTACGCGCCAACCTCGAACGACGAGGTGTTCACTTCGTCCGGCGCGTCCATCGGGGTCCGAGGGATAATCAGGTGGCCACCGGTGCCTTCATCTTGGCCTTTGAGGGTGATGTATTACCCGAAAAGGTTAAGGTGATGGTTTACCGTTGTGATGTGAAGCCATATATCCCTCCTCCGATGCGGTGTTTTAAATGCTGGAAGTTCGGGCACATGTCATCTCGCTGTACTTCCAGCATCACGTGTCGGGATTGTGGACGTCCTTCGCATCCTGATACTCCATGTGCCCCGCCTCCTATCTGTGTTAACTGCGGAGAACACCATTCCCCCTGCTCGCCGGACTGTAGGATCTTCCAGAAAGAAAGGAAGATAATGGAATATAAGACTCTGGACCGCCTGAGCTACACCGAGGCAAGGCGGAAATATGAGCGGCTACATCCTGTGCCCATGACATCCTCCTATGCCGCTGCTGCAACAGCGATCCGATCCTCTACTGTGTCGTCACGTACTGTTGCCTCTCAGCTATGTCACAATGAACCGGCCCCCTTGGTTGTGGGGGGCACTTCCCCCTCTGTTGCTCCATCTCCTCCAGGAGCAACACCACCCCAACCATCGGGGACATTCGTCCCCCCTTCCCAGCCGGAGAAGCGTGGGGCTTCTTCGGCTACTCTAGCCAGAAAGGGGTCCCTTGGGGCCCTCCCTTCCCAGGCTTCGCCCGGTGTCAAAGCGGAAACCCGCAAAGGTTTGACACAACAACCGGTCGCTGGTCATAGGGCTTCACGGTCGTCGTCGGTCCCTGAGACTGACCCAGTGGGGCCCTCCCAGCCAGACCCTCCAAAGGCACAGCGTGCGAAGCAGTTGAAGAAAAAGGCTCCCAAGCATCCTGACATTGCGGTGGCACCTGTCCCACCGCAACCTTCGAACTCTGCGTCTGAGGACGAGGTGGAGATCCTGGCGTCTGCTGAAGACCTCGATCTCGCCAGTCCCTCCGACGCCATGGAAAGCACTGGCACAGGTGCTCACTTGGAGGCAGCAGGTGACCCAGCGGCGTAATCTGCCTTCCCCGTCCCGTCACGCCTTTCCCAGCCTTGGACAACACCATCCTCCAGTGGAACTGCAGCGGTTTCTTCCACCATCTAGCTGAGCTCCGCGAACTAATCAGCCTTCACCCTTTCTTCTGCATTGCTCTCCAGGAAACTTGGTTTCCAGCAATGCGAACCCCCGCCCTCCGTGGCTATCGGGGTTATTATAAGAACCGAGCAGCTTATGAAAGGGTGTCTGGTGGCGTCTGCATATATGTCCTTCACACTCTGCACAGCGAGTCTGTCCCTCTCCGGACGCCTTTAGAGGCTGTCGCTGTACGCGTGTGGACGCCACAGGCTGTTACCGTCTGCAGTCTTTACCTTCCACCGGATGGTGATGTCTCGCAACATGTCCTGGCTGCATTTGTCGCTCAATTGCCGTCACCTTTCTTGCTATTGGGCGACTTCAACGCCCATAACCCTCTGTGGGGTGGGTCAGTGGCAACAGGTCGAAGCGCCATCGTTGAGCAATTACTGTCGCAGCTCGATCTCTCGCTGTTAAATGATGGTGCCTTCACACACTTCAGTGTGGCGCATGGCACCTACTCCGCCATTGACCTTTCAATCTGTAGCCCTCGCCTCTTACCGTCTGTCCAATGGAGTGTGCATGACGACCTGTGTGGTAGTGACCACTTTCCGATCTTTCTGTCACTACCACAGCGTCACTCTTCTGGGCGCCCTAGCAGATGGGCTATGAATAAGGCTGACTGGGACTTGTTCTCCTCCACTGCCGCTATTGAGCCACTCTCTACTGATGACATTGATGCGGTGGTTACATCGGTCACCACCGGCATCGTTACTGCCGCCGAATCTGCCATTCCCCGTTCTTCTGGGTCCCCTCGGCGCAGGACTGTGCCTTGGTGGTCGCCTGAGATCGCTGAAGCGATTAAAGATCGCCGGCGGGCGCTCCAGCGTCACAAGCGACATCCCTCCATAGACCACCTTATCGCCTTCAAACGGCTGCGTGCTCGGGCCCGCCTTCTTATCCGCCAAGGCAAGAAGGAGTGCTGGGAGCGGTATGTATCCACCATTGGCCTCCATGTCACTCCATCGCGGGTCTGGGCCAAGATTCGACGCGTCTATGGCTATCGGCCACCTGTCAGCGTCCCTGCGCTCTCACTGAATGGAGCAGTTTGTACTGACTCCGACGTCATTGCAAATCGCTTAGCCGAGCATTTTGCTATGAGTTCCGCTTCTGCGAATTACCCCCAGGCCTTCCGCTCCATTAAAGAGCGGACGGAACGTCGGAGCCTTTCGTTTCGCACCAGCCACCTAGAATCTTACAATGCTCCATTTAGTGAGTGGGAATTTCGCAGTGCCCTAGCTGCTTGCCCTGATACCGCTCCTGGGCCAGATGGCATCCACTGTCGGATGCTGAAACACCTTTCAGTGGACTGCCAGCGGCGCCTTCTCGATCTTTACAACCGTCTTTGGGTCGAGGGGGAGTTTCCGTCGCAATGGCGGGAAGGCATTGTCCTCCCCGTTTTGAAACCTGGAAAGAACCCTCTGGAGGTGGACAGCTACCGTCCCATTAGCCTCACCAACGTTCTTTGCAAGTTGCTTGAACGGATGGTGAGCCGGCGCTTGAGTTGGGTTCTGGAGTCTCGGGGCCTTCTGGCTCCGTCTCAGGGTGGGTTCCGTAAAGGCCGCTCCGCTACCGACAATCTGGTGAGCCTGGAGTCGGCCATCCGTACTGCCTTTGCCCGCCGTCAGCACCTGGTCGCTGTCTTTTTCGACATGCGGAAGGCGTACGATACGACATGGCGTCATCACATTCTTTCTACGCTTCATGGATGGGGTCTTCGTGGTTCTCTGCCGATTTTTATCCGCAATTTTCTGTCGTGTCGTACCTTCCGCGTGCAAGTCGCGGCCTCGTATAGTTCCTCCCACGTCCAGGAGAACGGTGTGCCACAGGGTTCTGTTTTAAGTGTCTGTCTGTTTTTAATTGCCATTAACGGGCTTGCTGCGGCCGTGGGAAGTTCTGTCTCCGCTTCCCTGTATGCTGACGACTTCTGCCTTTACTACAGCTCTACTGGCATTGCAGCTGTTGAACGTCAGCTACAGGGCGCTATCCGTAAGGCGCAGTCTTGGGCTGTGGCGCATGGGTTTCAGTTTTCGGCAGCCAAGACCTGCGTTATGCATTTCTGCCGGCGACGTACTGTCCACCCGGAGCCGCAGCTTTCTCTTAACGGCGAACTTCTTTCGGTGGTGGAATCACACAGGTTTTTGGGGGTGGTTTTCGATGCCCGGTTGACTTGGCTGCCTCATATTCGGCAGCTCAAACAGGCGTGTTGGCGGCATCTCAATGCACTGCGATGTTTGAGTCACACCCGCTGGGGCGCCGACCGTTCTACCCTGTTACGGCTCTACCAGGCGTTAATCCAGTCCCGTCTGGATTATGGGTGCCTGGCATATGGCTCAGCATCCCCGTCTGCGTTGCGGGTGCTGGACCCAATTCTCCACAGCGGGATACGCCTTGCCACTGGTGCTTTCCGCACCAGCCCTGTGGACAGCTTACTAGTGGAGGCAGGTGTCCCTCCACTGCGGTTCCGACGCCAACAATTACTGGCTGCTTATGCTGCCCATGTTCTTAGCTTGCCCGGGCATCCAAATTACCGTTTGCTGTTCCCACAGTCGGTCGTCCATCTGCCAGAGCGTCGGCCCCGGTCGGGTTGTCCGATCGCCGTACGCGTTAAGGAGCTTCTCTCCGGGCTTGGATTTTTCCCTGTTCCACCTCCTTTCCGGGCCACTTTGCGTACACCCCCATGGTGTTGTCCTCGCCCTTGCCTTCGGCTCGACTTGGCACAGGGCTCGAAGGACTCGGTCCCTCCAGAGGCCTTCCGCCGCCGCTTTTCTTCCATCCTGGCCACGTATGAGGGCTCTGGAATTGTTTACACCGACGGTTCGATTGTTGCTGGTCGTGTCGGGTATGCGCTAACTCTAGGGGACCATTCCGAACAACGTTCCTTGCCGGATGGCTGCAGCGTTTACACTGCTGAGCTGGTCGCCATCTTTCGTGCCCTAGAGTATATCCGCTCCTGCTCAGGTGAGTCCTTCGTTATCTGTAGCGATTCCCTGAGCAATTTACGAGCTCTCGACCAGTGTTTTCCTCGTTCCCGTCTGGTGATGGCTATCCATGGGTCCCTGCATACTCTTGCGCGTTGCGGCCGCTCCGCGGTCTTCGTGTGGACCCCAGGCCATGTTGGGATCCCCGGCAACGAAAATGTTGACCGGCTGGCGAAAGAGGCGATTACTGCACCATCTCTGGACGTTGGCCTCCCGGAGACAGATTTGCGAGCGTTCCTACGCCGCAAAATTCTGGACCTTTGGGACACTGAATGGCGCGCCCTGCCCATGCCCAACAAACTTCGGGCCATCAAGGGGGCTACCGGTGTGTGGCGCTCCTCCTTGCGGGTCTCTCGCAAGGAGTCTGTTGTCCTCTGCCGGCTGCGCATTGGGCACACTCGGCTGACACACGGCCACTTATTGCGCCGTGAGGACCCGCCTCTGTGTCGCTGCGGCTCCGTTTTATCTGTGGTGCACATTTTATTGGAGTGTCCGCTTTTAGCTGTGCTCAGGCAGACGTTCGCACTGCCTGACACGCTCCCTGCCCTTTTACTAGATGACTCTGCCATGGTGGACTTAGTTTTGCGTTTTATTCGGGCAGGGGGTTTTTATAGTTTAATCTGAGTGTTTGTTTTTTAGCGTTGATTCTGGCTTCTAGCCTCTGATTTTAAACTGAGTTTTTAATGTGTTCTTGGTGGTTGGCTTTTCCTCTTTTTTTCTCTATGGTCGGCCAACTACCGTCACACTCTGTGCGTTTTACTTTATTTTGTCTGATCTCTGTCGGAGTCTTTCTCGTCCTGTGTCATCTGACGTCTTTCCTGCTGTTCGTTTTTTATTCTCTTTGGGCGGTTTTAATTTTTTTGGAAAAAGGGACCGATGACCATCGCAGTCTGGTCCCTTTCAATCCCACAAACCAAACCAAATCTGAGTAATTCGATTTTCCTCTCTAATTGCATGTGGCGAAAAGTTGCTATTCCTTCACACGCGGACTTGCCACGCAGCGTCTCTCGTCACCCGGGTGGTCCGGTGACAGGCGGGCTCTGCTGATCTTGAGAGGGTTAAGCCAACGGGTGTGAGGGAGTCGAGTGAATGCTTTCCAGGCGCCGATATTGTCATAATAGCGGCGGAGACACGCCCGCAGCGGCCTGAAGGAGCGGTTGGGCTAGAGATTCCATTACTTCGCAGAAACTTAGCGAAAACACTTTCTGGTGGGCTACCAGCGAGGCATGGGAATGACTTGTGTCCCCAGGCAGTCTTGGCGGGAAAATTCCCGCGTTTTCTGCAAAATCGTAACTGTGATTGGCTTGCTCAGGGCATAGCTCCGTGATGTAGCGAAATCGGCGCAGAAATTGGCATCAGGAATCACCGTTGGTGGAATGGTAGTGCTTTTGCAATAGAGTGGAATTTTCCGCCGGTTTTCGAGTTGCTGATTGGAACGTTTAACCACGGCCACTGTTGTGGGGGCGGGAATGTTCTGTGTTCGGTTTGTATGGGTGCTCTGGTGGGAGTCGGTTTTCGCCTTTCGGTCAGAATAGGTTACAAAACTGAGCTCTCGCTGCTCTGGACAGCCTGCCTTCCGTTGGCTGTCTAATATACTTTTATTTGATTGTAACTGTTTAACGAAGTTGCTGAAGTTTCGACTTCAACGTAACTTTCCGAGTACAGTTGGCAATTGAGCATTCTGCGTACAAGCGGCCTATGTTGTCTGTCTTAGGCAGTTTTGGCTAAAGGTGACTGTATCGGAGTTACTGTGTGACTTCGCTTGCTAAAATCAATCACTGTACCGTCAGTGATTGTGTGGCGAGCCTTCTTCGTCTCCCTCAGAGGCGCATTTGTATTGATAGGAAGTCTTTAGTCTGGAACAACCAGACCAGGACAATTTGTTTCGGGCTATACTCACGACATTATCATCACCACGACGGGACGTCGAAGCAACCAGCCATCGCTTCCGGTACGCCAGATCGTGTCCTTGCAGTTAAGAAGACAGCTTGGTAATGTATGTCTGCAGCACCGGCAGACTAGGGAATTTACACTGTGATAATCAGAGCTCAGCAGAGCGCGCCTGTTCGTCTTTTCTAACTTTGTTCTGTCTTGGGTGTTCATTGTCTGAGTTACCACTACCGTAACAGCAATTAATGTTGAGTTGGCTGGGTGTTTCTCCTAAGATTTGAGTTGCAAGGAATTGGCTCCACATACCACTTCGTCATAAATGTCAAAATCTAGTTTATGGACAACTTCACCTTCACAGCATTTGTTTGAGTATCCAATTTGATCCGATTTGATGTATTGTAAATGTTTCATGTGTTTTGTTTATGATTTTGAGTTTAGTCATAATCAATCAAATTGTTATTTTGGATAGACCTTTCGTTCTGGTAATCGGTAGAGCAACCCTTTCATTTCTCACTATGTTACTGAAACTTTCCTTTATTTAATTAATGTCTATCAAATTAAATTATTGCAGGTGCCAAACTCTTTTCTACTCCACTTGCAGGGTCGATTACAGTCAGTTCGCGTTTCTTCTTAATCCATGTGCAATAGTAAAAGTAGGAGTTAGAAAAGGGGGGGGGGGCTTAGAGCATCATTTCCATATGAAGATTCGAGAAGAATTTAGTGTTAATTGCACTGCTATCCCCGGCACCTCGCTGAATGTCTTTCCTTAACGTTGTTATTCTTCTTGTTCTTTCTTCTGTCGCCACGCCAGCATTGCGTGCTAACAGCAAACTACCGAACTTCCATTCTTGTACTACAATTTTATTCCTAGAAGTTTATATAGGTACTGTTTGAGGCACCAGACTTCCACTTGGTTGCGTACTAATATCATTAGTGTCCTCTGATATATCCTGTTTGGTTTCTTCCTGCAGTTAAATGAAAAAATGTCAAATGCTGAATATGGGCGTTTCACACACGGTGTCTACTACATTACTTTGAAGCACCAGCTACACCATGGTCAGAACTGCACTGAAATCGACCCTGTACCTACCGAGATTACCTCCAATAGACAGACAGAAAGATGCTATTGCCGGATGTGCTTTACAATAAGTAGTGAATAATAAGTGAACGTAACTGATTGCGTGTCCTGTTCTTCGACTTGCCACAGAACACTAAATGAATTTTTAGCTGTGGAGAACTATATGTTAAAGTAACATAAAACTCAAACTTACCTTTGGTGGTTTTGACAACGATGAAGTTTTCGAAAAAATCTACGTGTGTCGCTTTCTTTATCGTCAGGTATATTTGCAATTCTTTGATTTTCGAACCGACTTCACCTTCGACATTGTCACTACTCTTCTAACATCGCCATAAGATGTTAACTTTGTCTTGTATATTTTGTTCATTTTTATCAGCGTAAGCTGCACTGTATACGTCATATAGTTTACGGTAAAAAATACCTAAATCAGTCTTTTTACTCGTATTAAATATACTAGACGAATTGAAAATCACAAAATAGTAGAAAAACACATCAATCACTATGCGATGGTCAAGTTTCGACTGAATGATGTAAAAAATTCAACATGACGAAATCAGAACGGTGGCGGTTTTTGTCAGAGCCTCAAAGGTGGTATTGGCCTTTCGACGTATGTCAAAGGCGGTGACGCGTGACACCTTAGGTACAGCGAGTGCCGACAACAATCACATCGCTCGGCCGCCGCGGGCCAGAAAATGAAAGTTAAACCTCAGTAAATAATAATGATATAATTGGTAATGCTTTAACTTCGTACATGCAGCATCATGAAAATTACGACACGTCTCCCCCCCCCCCCACCGTCACACTATGTCGCATTTTGCTAACCTCCTCCCTCCCTCTTCACATGGGACGTAATTTATGGATGGCCCGTTACTTCCATGTGATACAGATGTTAATTTTACAGTTTCAGTATCACAGTAAGTGACATTGTCCACTATACAACATTTTTTAGACTTATTTTCTGTAACGAGATTTATTCTGGTAGGTCACGATCTGATATTTTGCTTTGGTTAATCCTATGTTTATGGGACTGTTTCTTGTTTGTTATGTTCTAGTGAGGAACTAGCTCTTTATACTCATAAAGTATTAAGTGCTATCGACAGGGGATGTCAAATTGATCCCATATTTTTAGATTTCCAGAAGGCTTTCGACACCGTTCCTAACAAGCGTCTTCTAACCAAACTGCGTGCCTCAGTTGTAGGACTGGATTCGTGATTTCCTGTCAGAAAGGGCACAGTTCGTAGTAATAGACGGAAAGTCATCGAGTAAAACAGAAGTAAGATCCGGAGTTCCTCTAGGACGTGTTACAGGCCCTCTATTGTTCCTGGTCTATATTAACGACATAGGAGACAATCTGAGTAGCCGTCTTACATTGTTTGCAGATGATGCTGTAATTTATGGTCTTGTAAAGTCATCAGATGACCAAGACGACTTGCAAAATGATTTGGATAAGATATCTGTATGGTGCGAAAAGTGGCAATTGACCCTGAATAAGGAAAAGTGTGAAGTTATTCGCTTGAGTACTACAAGAAATCAGCTAAATTCAGATTACGCGACAAGTCACACAAATCTGAAGGCTGTAAATTCAACTAAATACTTAGGGATTACAAGTACAAATAACCTAAATTGGAACGATCACATAGATAATATTGTGGGTAGGGCAAACCAAAGACTGCGATTCATTGGCAGAACACTTGGAAGGTGCAAAGGTCTACTAAAGAGACTGCTTAAACCACGCTTGTCCACCCTATTCTGGAGTATTGCTGTGTAGTGTGGGATGTGCATCAGGTGGGACTGACGGATGACATCGAAAAACTACAAAGAAGGGCAGCTCGTTTTGTATTTTCGCGAAATAGGTGAGATAGCGTCACAGACATGATACGTGAATTGGAGTGGCAATCATTAAAACAAAGGCGTCTTTCATTGCGACGGGATCTTCTCATGAAATTTCAATCACCAGTTTTCTCCTCCGATTGAAAACATTCTGTTGGCACCCACCTACATAGAGAGAAATGATCATCACGATAAAATAAGAGAAATCAGGGCTCGCAGAGAAAAATGTAAGTGCTCGTTTTTCCCGCTTGCCGTTCGAGAGTGGAACGGTAGAGAGACAGCTTGAAGGTGGTTCATTGAACCCTTTGCCAGGCACTTTATTGTGAATAGCAGAGTAATCACGTAGATGTAAATGTATTGACTTTGAATTTCTGTATTTATCGAATTATTGGTGCTATTGACATATCCTGTTAGTACAACTGGAGGCCATAACATGCAAGTTATGTGAGATATGTGATTGTGCGTAGGCTTCAGCTGTCGAACTGCACTTCCCATGCTGCAGGTTGCCAATTCACAACGGAGCCCCCTGCGTCGTCTGTGCAGGAAATGTCCAAGTATTTTTGGCACACTATATGTGCCTATTTGTTCCTCTTTGTTCCTTGCACAGCTCACAGTCCGTGACTTTGAATATACTTCACCTGAAATCGCCTGGGAGATTTATTTCCCAGCATCGGCCATCCGAAACGAACGCGCAGTCATGACGTGGAAGAAGGCAAATACCCTCCTTTGAGCTAAACCGCCGTCGCAGCGAGAGCATGCCGGTTTGGCGTAATGAGTACGTTTGAGATAGATCACGAAAAAGGTGCGCTTTCTTGCCGGAGCGTCTTCCTGTCGGCGGGTAATTATAACGACATTAGCGGCCGCGGACGCAGCTTCTGGGAAACGCTAATCGCAGCCTGCTCGCCATCACCGCTAATCGCACTATCAGGCGGGCACCGTACGCTCTGCCCATTCGCCGCGATTAACCGTGGAAACGCTAATGATTTCTAAGTAGCGCGCGACACCGCCAGGCCGCGGCAGAACGGACGCCCGAAGAGGAGTGGCACGACGGAAACGTCGTGAGGCGTAAAATAAAAAGGAGCGAAGCGGGGGGAGAGAAACTGATACGTAAAGCGAGCGCCGCCGAGCAGAACCGGTTGGCATTGATACCTATTCTAGTTCCCACGTGATTAATAAGATCAGTTTCCAATCCGGGCACCCCACGTCGCCACCACATAATACCATGTGTCCTTGCTCCTTTCTTTCAGCTCAATGGACTATGCTATCGTTCCGTGCGGGCAATAAAAGTCTCCGGGCAATGGGCAGCGCTCTATTCCTTTTTGCGAAACAGGCAGCGGAAGAGCGAGGGGGCAGGAGGAGAGAAAGAGGGGGAGAGAGAGAGAGAGAGAGAGAGAGAGAGAGAGAGAGAGATGGCAGGGCCGTGAGGCGTGCGCGCGCGCCTAGGTACTTCGTGTTAGTTGCCGTGTGCGGCCGCAGCGCGGCGCTGCCTCCGCAGACGTGTCGGCTGGTTGCGGCGGCGGCTTTGTGCTTCCATATAAGGCAGGTAATTACGGGCCCTGGCGGCGGGAACTGATGGGGAGGGGAGGGGGGAGAAAGAGAAGGGCAATGAAGACGGAGCGCTGGCTGCATCGGAGAGGTGGGGAAGCCCGGGGAGGGGGGAGCAGCCTCCCGGCTTGCTGGGGAAGGTATCACGCAGCTCCTCTTAAAAGTCAGCATTTTGTGTCGGGATTCCTGCGGCACTGGATTGGTATCTAGACCACAGAGTGACGCTGCGCTATGCGACCGCTTGACGTCTGAGCATCACTAGATGCGTCCCAGTATTCCGCCATTTACCTCCTTCTCCCAGGACCCTCTCTTTTCACGAGACTGGATTTAAAGAACAAGGGTAAGACACAGTGCACACAGAATGAACGATAATCAGCAGCAGGCAGTTTGAAGCAGTTAGTTGAGTACGAAGTAGTTAGTACAAATGTATTGGAACGTTAAACTTTCCGAGTACGTCCTCAAAAAAATGGTTCAAACGGCTCTGAGCACTAAACATCTATGGTCATCAGTCCCCTAGAACAGAACTATTTAAGCGTAACTAACCTAAGGACAGCACACAACACCCAGTCATCACGATACAGAGAAAATCCCTGACCCCTCCGGGAATCGAACCCGGGCGCGGGAAGCGAGAACGCTACCGCACGACCACGAGCTGCGGACAGTACGTCCTCATCTAATGCCCAATCCCCCTCGGGGATGACGATAGTGGTACATGCGTGGTGGGCCACCGGTACGTTTTGCTGCTGATGTTAAGTCGACATCAAACGCGTGAATTATGGCTCCAGATGTTAGTTCAACCAGGGTCTGTACCTTGGCCTCAAAGATCACCTGACCTTTTCCTGGGCTCATTTCAAGAGTTGAAGTGTACGGCGCTGCCTTTGATACTGTTGAGGAAGTCGCGCAGTGAATCATACAGTCTCGTCAAGCTTTACGAGATGAGCCAAGAGTGCTTGAAAGAATTCGTAACTCACTCTAGAAGTGAGTGCAGTATTTATTTCAGATGTGAGGACGGCCAGCCGCTGTGGCCGAGCGGTTCTAGGCGCTTCAGTCAGGAACCGCGCTGCTGCTACGATCGCAGGTTCGAATCCTGCCTCGGGCATGGATGCTTGTGTTGTCCTTAGGTTCGTTAGGTTTAAGTAGTTCTAAGTCTAGGGTACTGATGATCTCAGATGCTAAGTCCCATAGTGCTTAGAGCCATTCTTTTAATGTGAGGACGATGTTAACCACCTGCTTAAACAGGTACTATTGTACAGTAAACTGTAATTGTGCTGAAGTAGTACAGTACTTCCGATTTAGGCAGAACATGGGTGAAATTAGGTGGCGACTTAACTCAGAGGATTTCATTTCAAATACATTTTCACTAACTATTACAATATTTCATACTGCTGTCAGTGGCGGCTCGTAACAACGCTTTAGCAATTGGGATGTTTGATGGAACGTTTCTGCTTCTATTGCTGTTTACCCACGTCTGTTTTCGTTATTGGTTATAATACTCCCTGTATACTACTTAACTTGTTGCAAATTCCGTACAGACGAAGCAATAAAGACACAAATAGTACTAATTTATTGGGCAAGGTTGGACTAAGTTTCACAGTTGGCAGATTTAAATGTAAGGTAGGTACCCAACGAACAGTGAAACTGAAACGGGGCAGGGAAGATTAACGTACCAAGCGACAGTTCACTCTCAGTCAGATGTAAACTCCAGCAGGTATTAGAGAAAATGTAAGCAGAAAGCAGGTATAGGACAAAGAGTATGACCAGAATTCCTCTATCAGGAAAAACTGAGACACCCAAAAAAGTACATGATGAATCCCAACAGCATCGACAGAAATTCAGAGGTTGTTCAGGGATATTCTCTTACTAAATTCTTTCGAGGAGTCCACGATCTCTCTCTTTCTCTCTCCCCCCCCCCCCCCCCCCCCCGCGTCACTCACTCTCTCTGTCTCTGTCTCTCTCTCTCTCTCTCTCTCTCACTCACACACACACACATACATACACACACACACACACACACACACACACACACACTTCAAATATCAACAACACATTAAAATTGCGCTCCACTCTCCAACGAAACACGGATGAAACAGTAAACATCACATGACAACAAAACGTGAAATGGCAACAGAAACCTTGTGCTCTACCTATAAAGTATCTGAAATGTGTGTGTAACAGCAATAAGTGGCAACAGCAAAATAAATGTTTTAACTCTTGATAAACGAGCCCATAACAAAAAAAAACATAATACGCAAATTACGCTATATTAAGACACTGTCAATCTCCAACAAAGACGAAAAACAGGAAGAGAGGATGAAGAATGTATGTCAGATGTAATACTACCAGCATAAATTGCTAATACCGTCAGGTGATGTATGTGTACAAGTATATAACAGTATTAATTCCAAATTATATAAACTGTTGTGGAACATTTGACGCCTAATGTTCGCTCATTTGTATACGTAAATCGTTTTAGCCAACAATTCAGAAAAACCTACTCTAGAGGTTAACATTTAATAAAAATTGTTTAGATAGAAAAAAAAGTAATCGCACTGAAGGTAGCACATAAATTGATGAAACATGGTTCAAATGGCTCTGAGCACTATGGGACTCAACTGCTGAGGTCATAAGTCCCCTAGAACTTAGAACTACTTAAACCTAACTAACCTAAGGACAACACACACATCCATGCCCGAGGCAGGATTCGAACCAGCGACCGTAGCGGTCGCGCGGTTCCAGACTGTAGCGCCAGAACCGCTCGGCCATCAGCGGCCGGCAGTGATGAAACATGTTTGGATAATTACAAAACTGTGAAACGGTACCTTGCATAAAGCGAAATTTTCCCTCAGTTTTTTTTACCAAGCATGGAAAATAAGAAGAGCTACAGAATTCAAGAGACAAATATCACAATATTTCTTATGTATATCGTGCAGGACTAGCACTCCTAGAAGGAAGGATATCACAGAGACTTTGCTTAGTCACAACCTGAGCCTGGGGAAGTTTTTTCAGAATGAATTTTTACTATGCAGCGGAGTATGCGCTGATTTGAAATTCCCTAGCAGATTTTTTCCCACGTCAAGTCGGCCAAATCGTATAAGATCGTGAAAGAAGTATACTGGGGTACATTCAGGAGGATAAGTCAATTATTATACGCAAATTAGTTATAAAAATTTATTGTAATCAAATAGGAAACTGATAAGAACATCATTTTTCGACATAGTCTCCTTGCGTTTCAACGCACTTGGTCCATCGTTGTACAAGCTTCCTGAAGCCCTCACTAAAGAAGGTTCTCGGTTGAGCAGCGAGCCAGGAATGCACCGCTTCTTTCACTGCTTCGTCCGAGGCAAATCGATGTCCCCTTAATGCCTGTTTAAATGGACCAAACAAGTGATAGCAGGGGCAAGATCGGGGCTATAAGGAGGATGATCCAGTACGTCACATTTGAGTTTCTGGAGCGTTTCAGCAGTGTGGGCAGCAGTATGCAGACGGGCATTGTCGTGCAACAACACAACACCTTCTGACAGCAGTCCTCGGAGTTCGCTTAGAGTTGCAGGCTTTAGCCTGGCAGTAAGCATCTCACTGTAACGTACACTGTTTATTGTCGTGCCTCTTTCCCCATAATGTTCCAGTAGTGGACCTTGTGCGTCCCATAAAACCGTAAGCATCAGTTTTCCTACCGATGGTTGGGTCTTGAACTTTTTCTTGCACGGTGAATTTGGATGTTTCCATTCCATACTCTGCCGTTTACTCTGTGGCTCGTAATGACGGATCCATGTTTCGTCACCAGTAATGATTCTGTCTAAGAGCCGGCCTGGGTGGCCGAGCGGTTTTAGGCGCTTCAGTCTGGAACCGCGCGACCGCTACGGTCGCAGGTTCAAATCCTGCCTCGGGCATGGATGTGTGTGCTGTCCTTAGGTTAGTTAGGTTTAAGTAGTTCTAAGTTCTAGGGGACTGATGACCTTAGAAGTTGAGTCCCATAGTGCTCAGAGCCATTTGAACCATTCTGTCTACGAAGTTGTTCCCTCGTTACCATAGCGATCCAAACGTTTTTTCATATGTCCAAGCGCGTTTGTTTATGCAAGTGTCAGAGTTGTTTTGGGATCCATCTTGCACATACTGTATGAAACCGAAGTCTGTTGTGGATGGTTTCTTAGGCAGAACCATGACTAATTTGCAGACGATGTGCCACTTCGTCAATAGTTAATCGTCTGTCTAAGAGAATCATTTCACGTGATCTCTCAATGGTTCCTTCATTTATGGCGGTGAACGGTCGTCCGGCTCCTTCATCATGCGTAACTCCTGTGCGACCATTTCGGAATTTTTCAATCCATCGTAGACATTCCGTTGTGGCAAAACACTGTTCCCGTACTTTACCGAAAATCTTCGATGAATTTCGGCCCCTGATACGCCTTCCGACCACATAAAAGGGATGACTGAACGTTGCTCTTCTCTGGTGCAAATAGACAGCGGAGCAGCCATGATTAACAGCACGGCAGCGATAACGAAACTAACCTAGCAACTTGAAAATTGCAAAGATGAAACAAGAAATAGACAAAGCATGCGTCATCAACGTAGAACGACAGTACTACCAAAATAAACAAAAATATAAATAAATTGCGCGGATAATAATTGATTTACCCTCGTATATATGTCACCCTAATATTGTAATCATATTGTAATGTAAACTAAAATGAAACTATTGTATCGTAAACGATGTATGTCTGTGATGGGCACTGTAAAGCGGATCGCTGCCTTTGCGCGACCACAGAGCCAAGATACTGCTTCTGATTTGAGATTGTAGTGTTGGAGTAAGAGAGCTCAGGGCGTACAGCAGTCAGTGTGGATCAGCCCGTGAACGAAAGATGATGCAGTAGGCAGTTTTTGTGGTGTGCTCTGTAAAGGCACCAAGTGTTAGATTATAATGTAGCCCTTTCTCTCATAACAATATATTGTGTTACACCGCCCGTAAAATGAGTGGTTCAAAACGATTTTGTAATGGAATGTAAAGTGAAATAGAGAAATGTAAATTTAATTTTGACAAGAAACGATTACTGGATTGATATTACAAAGAGGCTTTAAGAGTACATGTGTTATTGGAAACATAAATGTGCAAGCAGAAGTCTTCTCGCAGTTAAGGTAAAGGAGTTAATTTTATATTACTTTCCTTTGACAGTGGAATTCCATGTTGAGTAACCCCAGAAAGTACGCAAACAGATTTGATATATAGGCTGGTTGGATATTTCACTTTTGTAATGTTTCAGATGGTTCAAATGGCTCTGAGCACTATGGTACTTAACATCTGAGGCCACCAGTCCCCTAGACTTAGAACTACTTAACCCTAACTAACCTAAGGACATCACATACATCCATGCCCAAGGCAGGATTCGAACCTGCGACCATAGCAGTCGCGCGGTTCCGGACTGAAGCTCGGTCACAACGGCCGGCTCTGTAATGTTTCTAAGATATGTTAACACAGGTATACGTAATTTGAAGATTTGTCTTTATGGCTTTTAGTGATAGTAGGTAACAAATACTTGCTGTACAGATCTCGTTGTTTGTGACTACATCAGCAAGATAGGTTTTCATTTAGTAAAAAGACTGTAATTTTTCTGAGTAATGCATTTTCAATTTTCGGATGTTTTGAAAAGCCGAACTTAACTTCGAATACAACTTTCCTATTGAAAAAGTCAGTGTTAGTTATTCACCCAAATCACTACCGCCTCCCTGTCTAGGTTCTATGTTTTCTAAAGACACTGAATTTTTCTTAAATGTTTTCATTTATCAGCCAAAAAAGTTTCATGTATATTTCAAAACATTACTGCAGCATGGCACACAGCTTAATCGGTAGCTAGAATATTTTATTCTTCTTCATGAGAGAGCAGAGTATAACGCGAGCCACCATTGCTGCATTAGAGGTAAGACGTTTTTATTTATTTGTTGTGTGTATTGGGACCAAAGTTATCAGTTAACGGTTTAACAGTGCCAGAGGATTCAGTGCCTAAGGGACTGAATGTATTTTACAGTGACTGTATTTCTTAATTGGCATTGGGAGTTGCATTGCCCAATCAGTTCGTATAAAGTTTTGCTAAAAATAACACAGAGTAAGCACACCAAATGCAGTTACAACGCGCTGCACGGTAACTCCAGTTTTCATATATATATATATATATATATATATATATATATATATATATATATATATATATATATATATATACAAAAAAACAAAAAAAAGTTGGTAGAGCAGTTTTAATCTGCCAGGAAGTTTCATTCATTTAACTATTCAAACAATTTTAAAGAACGTTACAGTTGTTCTCTAACTTCTGTGTGCAGCATAACTCAGCTTTGCTGATGCATCAGTGCTTGTGATTCTGCAGTCCATAGCAAGCATACGTGACAACATTTCGCAAATGAGTGACAGGTTCGTGGGAAAAAAATTATTGAGTACTATACACGATTTTCAAGTTGTAAAAGTAATTAGAATTTCCTCATCGTTGTTTCAGGAGCGTGTAACGCCAGGCCCAACGCTTTGCTGTCACCAAATCATTACCATAATCTAAAGTGGACGGGAGCATTGGACCATATATTTGCAAAGCGTAAATGGATAAAGGAGGTTGATCCAGAGCGCAGATCCCATTTTTTTCCATTTAACACTGAAAGGTCTCTGTTGGATTCCTTTCACGTTAATTTCTTAAATCTGTTGTCATTTACAGCATAAATTCCACTTCTAAATTTACTGTGGTGTTTCTGACTCTATCTGGGAGGAGACTGAGCAGTGGAACGTGTTACTTTTACACATAAACAAGAACGATCTGTCACTCTACTACACTTTAAAACACAGTTTATATGTAATTCATGTCACACAGTCTCATATGGAACCTACATGCGCTTTCTTTTATATAGTGTATATGATAAGATACTGTCATCCCCATTCCCTTCTGTGTGAAAGGATGAATGAGCAAATGTATTTCTAGTTGCATGCTTCATGCCAGCAGACAAGCCTGTCTGCTAGAGAACAGAAGGACCAACGTCGGAACAGGTAGCTACGATTTCTAAAAGCAAAGAGGTCTCTGTTCTTAGTATGGTCCTGTCCGTCCTTTGTCACGTTGGTATAGGAAGCTGCCTCTCTCGTCACTTCCGTTTGTATCTGTGAAGCACCCTCGGTAGGGGCCCACAGCAGGCTGTCCGCAGAGACTGTCTGAAGTGGTAAGATCTCCGGCTAAGCGCGTCTCTGCTAAGTCCGTAGGAAAATGGATTTCTTAAGTTCAGCCTAACTGGAAATTTAATCACCTTTGTTTCAGGTTTAGATCTAAAATACCTTACGTTTTCTTAAATTGCAACGCAGTGTAATTCGAGTGTGAAGTTCAGAATATCTTCCAGTCGTTGCTTAGTCACTACTTTGTGAGCAAAGTGGAACCACGTGTTGATGAGTCGTAACTCTAAGATCATCAGTCTTAAATGCGAATGTGCGTGAGATTATAACGTCTCGTCTTGACAATGTTTTTCAATATAGCAAGTTTGCTTTATGTTCAACCCACGTGGGGTGTACTTTGTGAGACCAGAAGCACGTGCTTATACAATTGTTTGACCCATCCGGTTAATAGTAAGACGATAGTAACCAGTTCGACGTTTTTCTTTTGTAAATTGCGTTTCGATGTCATTTATTTTAATTATCAAAATTATTGCGGAATTACACTCTTTGTGTAAACCAAGTTGACCACGTGAAGCATGTGGTGTAAGCATCAAAGTAGCCCTCAGCTATTCTTTTCGGGAAGAAATTTCATGAGGGACAGGATTGCGCTACGCTTTGTGTGAAAATTTAATCGGTTGGTTGTGGTTAATTTCCTCTTGCATATGTTTCAACGTTCTTCGTGTGTTATTTTATGAATGTAGTGTTGTATGCAGTCTCCCAATCTTGGCTCCATATTTGAAGTGTTCCGTAAGATTACAAACTCACATTTTCACAATCCTAAATAAGGCACCAGTTTAGTTATGAATCAAGTTTAATATGCTGAAATTTTAACGGAACAATGATCAATGCTAAAATAAATGTCCAAATATAAACTTATTTATGGCATCGTGCCATGTCTAAAACGGCTAACCTTATCAACGAAATGCTCTGCAATAGACCATTCCAGGTTGTCATCGGTAACAACAGAAGTAAATTCATGAAACTTAATAATGGTCTGCCCCAAGGTTCAGTACTGGCTCCACTGCTTTTCAGCATGTATATAGCCGATATGCCTAGGACGAGATTCAAAATGTTCGGATATGCGGACGACTGGGCCTTGGCCACACAACACCGAGTGATGGAGGAAACTGAGATCACACTATCCAGCGATTTGACCACTCTAGGAAAATACTTCCGTGACTGGAGGCTCCAACCCAGCCCATCCAAAACAGAGGCCACTTGTTTCCACCTGAATAACAAATTAGCAAACAAAGAGCTCAAGATCCGCTTTGATGGCGGCATTCTTCCATATAATAGAACACCAAAGTATCTGGGCGTGACACTCGATAGAACACAGCTATAAACAACACCTTCTAAACACTGCTGAAAAAGTCAGAACTACAAACAATATTGTCCAAAAGCTTTGTGGCACTAGTTGGGGGTCCACTGCCTCCGTTCTGCGTAGCTCTGCACTAGGACTTGTCTATTCTGCAGCAGAGTGCTGTTCCCCAATATGGTTAAATAGTGCTCACATCAAGAAGGTGGATGCAGTCTCGAACCTAACGATGAGGATTATCTCTGGAACGATCAGGTCAACTCCTGTCCAATGGCTGCCTGTATTGAGCCATATCCCACCGCCACATTTGCGCAGAGAACACGCACTTGTCAGGGAGTGTCGAAAAATCCAAAATAGCCCATTTCTTCCTATCCACACCCTGAGTAATGGAATTGAGCAAAAGAGACTGAAATCCAGACACCCCCCTCTCGCAAGCGCCAAAGATCTGGTAAAGAACGCTTTTATTCTTGAGGACCGCTGGAGAGAAGAATGGGAGGAAAAGACACCGCCTCAGGTTAACACCTTATTGGGAACATCTAACAGACCTCGGGGCTTTGATTTGCCCAGCAAAATCTGGTCTACCCTTAACAGGATCAGGACGAGCCACGGCCGTTGTGCGGACTCCTTGTACAAATGGAGCATAGTGCCATCACCACAGTGCGACTGCGGCGCTGACAGGCAGACAATTCACCATATCGTGGTAGAATGCCCTCTGAGGGCCTACCCTGGGCAAACAAGGGACTTCATGGATGCGACTAACAGTGCAATCGATTATATTTCTAACCTAGATGTTTGTTGGTTGGTTGGTTTTGGGGAAGGAGACCAGACAGCGAGGTCATCGGTCTCATCGGATTAGGGAAGGATGGGGAAGGAAGTCGGCCGTGCCCTTTCAGAGGAACCATCCCGGCATTTGCCTGGAGTGATTTAGGGAAATCACGGAAAACCTAAATCAGGATGGCCGGACGCGGGATTGAACCGTCGTCCTCCCGAATGCGAGTCCAGTGTCTAACCACTGCGCCACCTCGCTCGGTGATGTTTGTTTGTGATATTGTAACTGTTTTGTGTGTTTTGTACTTTTAGATTTTTTCATACGTGATTTGTACTTGCCATACGCTAAATAAATAAAATATTTATTTCTTTTTATTTAAATTCTCTTTATATATATATATATATATCACCGGTTGTCGTAAGAAGACTATTAAAAGATTATAATTAATGTTAGTCTGGTTGGGAATTTGGTAAGCTAGACTGGATACCTGGTGAAACAGTTGCTCAGTAACGCAGGGTTAACTTCCCCAGATAGCTCACAGCTTTTAACCCGCTTTTATTGTCGTGAATATCAGCACCGCTTTCAGAACAACTTAATGCATCAACTTGACAACACGGTACCATTAGCTGCACTGGGAATTTCCTCCTTAGTGGCTAAGTGGCTGGACTCATACTTGGGAGCCGGCCGAAGTGGCCGTGCGGTTAAAGGCGCTGCAGTCTGGAACCGCAAGACCGCTACGGTCGCAGGTTCGAATCCTGCCTCGGGCATGGATGTTTGTGATGTCCTTAGGTTAGTTAGGTTTAACTAGTTCTAAGTTCTAGGGGACTAATGACCTCAGAAGTTGAGTCCCATTGTGCTCAGAGCCATTCATACTTGGGAAGGTGGCGGCTCAAATGCCCATCGCTTAAAGGACCCGCTGATATGATTCCTCTGAAAAGGGCGCACACTATTTCCTTCCCCATTCTTTCCCAATCCGAACTTGTGATCCGTCTCTAATGACGGGCTTGATTCCCGGCCGGGTTGGGGATTTTCTCTGCCCGAGGACTGGGTGTTTGTGTTGTTCTCATCATTTCATTATTATCATCCACATTATTTGTGACAATGGCAATATTGGACTGTGTAAAAAGAATTGGACTGTGTAAAACTTGGGAATATCTACGGGCGCTGATGACTGCGCAGTTGAGCGCTCCACAAACCAAACATCATCTTCATCATCATCGTCCGTGATGACCTCTTCGTTGATGGGAGGTTAAACCCTAAGCTTCCTTCTTTTCATTCCTTCATTAGATGAGATGCCTACACTTCAGTGCTGTTACACATGTGAACACACAGCTAAAAATGAAATGAGTTACAGCAAACATACATTTTTCCCCACATATCGCGCACCCTGACGGGAAGGACGCATATGTTTAGACGATTTCTATACAGTGAGGTGACAAAAATGAGTTAGCGATATACACATATACAAACATCAGAAGTAAAGCGTACACAAGATGTAACGTTGTTGGTTTAATTTGCTATGAAAGCGGTGCTGATAGACAATAAAAGCGGGTTAAAAGCTGTGAGCTGTCTGGGGAAGTTAACCTTGCATTACTGCGCATCTGTTTCACCAGGTATCCAGTCTAGCTTACCAAATTCCCAACCAGACTGACATTAATTATAATCTTTTAATAGTCATACGACAACCGGTGATATATATATATATATATATATATATATATATATATATATATATATATATATATATATATATATATAAGAGAATTTAAATAAAAAGAAATAAATCAGTTTATATTTGGAAATTTATTTTAACATTGATCATTGAAATTTCAGCATATTAAACTTGATTCATAACTGAACTGGTGCCTTATTTAGGATTGTGAAAATGTGGGATTGTAATCTTACGGAACACATCAAATATTGAGCCAAGATTGGGAGACTGCATACAACACTGCATTCATAAAATAACACAGGACTATACTAAGGATAGAAACCTCTTTGCTTTTAGAAAGCGTAGCTACCTGTTCCGACGTTGGTCCTACTGTTCTCTAGCAGACAGGCTTGTCTGCTACCATCCAGCATGCAACTACAAATACATTTGCTCATTCATTCTTTCACACAGAAGGGAAGGGGGATGACAGTATCTTATCATATACAGTATATAAAAGAAAGCGGATGTAGGTTCCATATGAGACTGTGTGACATGAATTACATATAAACTGTGTTTTAAAGTGTAGTAGTGCGACAGATCGTTCTTGTTTATGTGTAAAAGTAACACGCTCCACTACTCAGTCTCCTCCCAGATCGTCAGAAACGCCACAGTAAATTTAGAAGAGGAATTTAAGCCGTAAATGACAACAGATTTAAGAAATTAACATGAAAGGAATCCAACAGAGACCTTTCAAAGATACAGAAGGGAAGTACAATGGCGGAGCTGTCATTTGTACTCCGGTGATGCATGTGGAAAGGTTGCAGATGTGATTATGGCAGCATGCCGTGAATTAACACACTTCGAACACGGGAACAGTAGCTGGAGCTACACGTATGGGACATTCCGTTTCGGAAATCTGTAGGGAATTCAATATTCCGAAATCAGATGTGTCAAGAGTGTGCTGAGAATACCAATTTTCAGGCATTATCTCTCACCACGTACAATACAGTGGATGACGGCCTTCACCTAACGACTAAGGTGAGTAACGTTTGAGTAGACTTGTCAGTGCTAAGAGACAAGCATCACGAATTGAGATAACTTCAGTTATCAACTGGAGACGTATGATGAACGTATGCGTTAGGACAGTGCGAGGAAATTTGACGTCAGTGGGCTATGGCAGCAGACGACCGATGTGAGTGCCTTTGCTAGCAGCACGACATCACTTGCAGCGTCTCTCCAAGGTCCGTGACCATACCGGTTGGATCGCAGACTACTGGAGAACCGTAGCCTGGTCAGACGAGTGCCGATTTCATTTCCTAAGTGCTCATCGAGGGATTTGAGTGTGAGACAGACTCCAATAAGCTATACAGGGTGATCCATTGATAGTAACCAGGCCAAATATCTCACGAAATAAGCGTCACACGAAAAAATTGCAAATGAACGATACTTGTCTAGCTTGAAGGGGGAAACCAGGTGGCGCTATGGTTGGCCCGCTAGATGGCGCTGCCATAGGTCAAACGGATATCAAGTGCGTTTTTGAAAATATGAACCCCCATTTTTTATTACGTACTCGTGTAGTATGTAAAGAAATATGAATGTTTTAGTTGGACCACTTTTTTCGCTTTGTGATGGATGGCGCTGTAATAGTCACAAACGTATAAGTACGTGGTATTGCGAGGTGCCGGGGCTAGCAGTGTATTTAACACTAAATTCTTCTAGAATCTTCATATATAAAGTATGCCCTAAGCCGCCCTTGTTCCAACTCCAACTTTTGCTGTTGCACATGGATTAAAAAAGAAAGGCGAACTGACTGTAATCGACCCTGTAAGTGGAGTAGAAAAGAGTTTGGCACCTGCAATAATTTAATTTGTTAAATAAGTTAAATAAAGGAAAGTTTCATTAACGTAGTGAGAAATGAAAGGACCGCTCTACCGATTAACAGAATGAAAGTTCTGTCCAAAATAACAAAATGATATATTATGAATAAAATCAAAATAATAAACAAAACACATGAAACATTTTACAATACATCAAATTGGCTCAAATTGGATACTCAAATAAATGCTGTGAAGGTGAAGTTGTCCCTAAACTAGATTGTGACATTTATGACGAAGTGGTATGTGGAGCCAATTCCTTGCAACTCAAATCTTAAGAGAAAATACACAGCCAACCCAACATTAATTGCTGCTACCCAAGACAGAACAAAGTTAGAAAAAGACGAACAGGCGCGCTCTGCTGAGCTCTGATTATCACCTAGGAAAATCCCTATCTGCCGGTGCTGCAGACGTACATTATCAAACTGTCTTCTTAACTGCCAGAACACGATCTGGCGTACCGGAGGCAATGGTTGGTTGCTTCGACGTCCCGTCGTGCTGATGATAATGACGCGAGTATAGCCCAAAAGAAATTATCCTGGTCTGGTTGTTCCAGACTAAAGACTTCCTAGCAATACAAATGCGCCTCTGAGGGAGACGAAGAAGCCTCGCCACACAATCACTGACGGTATAGTGATTGATTTTAACAAGCGAAGTCACACAGTAACTCTGATACAGTCAACTTTAGCCGAAACTGCTCAAGACAGACAACATACGCCGCTTGTATGCACAACGCTCAATTGCCAACTGTACTCGGAAAGTTATGTTGAAGTCGAAACTTCAGCAACTTCGTCAAGCAGTTACAATCAAATAAAAGTATATTAGACAGCCAACGGAAGGCAGGCTGTCCAGAGCAGCGAGAGCTCAGTCTTGTAATCTACCCCGACCGAAAGGCGAGAACCGTACAGGCCAAACACAGAACATTCCCGCCCCCACGAGAGTGGCCGTGGTTAAACGTTCCAATCAGCAATTCGAAAACCGGCGGAAAATTCCACTCTATTGCTGGAGCACTACCATTCCACCAATGGAGATTCTTGGCGCCAATTTCTGCGTTGATTTTGCTACGTCACGGAGCTATGCCCTAAGCAAGCCAATCACAGTTACTATTTTGCAGAAAGCGCGGGAATTTTCCAGCCACAACTGCCTGGGTACACAAGTCATTCCCACGCCTCGCTGGTAGCCCGCCAAAAAGTGTTTTCGCTAAGTATCTGCGAAGTAACGGAACCTCTAGCCCAGCCGCTACTTCAGGCCCCTGCGGGCGTGTCTTTTGACAATGTCGGCGTCCGGAAAGCATTCACTCCCTCACACCTGTCGGCTTAACCCTCTGAAGATCAGCAGAGCCCGCCTGTCACCGGACCACCCGGGTGACGAGAGACGCTGCGTGGGAAGTCCGCGTGTGAAGGAATAGCGACTTTTCGCCGCATGCAATTAGAGAGGAAAATCGTAAGATAGAAATATGATAGGGGGCTCATGCCACCTCTCAGTATGACGTATCATTCCGCCAGTGCGGACAGGATTTGCTTCGTGATACATTACCTGTGTTAAAACGAACCGTTTACCAATTGCGGAAAAGGTCGATATCGGGTTGATGTATAGTTATTGTGATCAAAATGCCCAACAGGCGTGTGCTATGTATGCTGCTCGGTATCCTGGACGACATCATCCAAGTGTCCGGACCGTTCGCCGGAGAGTTACGTTATTTAAGGAAACAGGAAGTGTTCAGCCACATGTGAAACGTCAACCACGACCTGTAAAAAATGATTATGCCCAAGTAGGTGTTTTAGCTGCTGTCGCGGCTAATCCGCACGTCAGTAGCAGACAAATCGTGCGAGAATCGGGAATCTCAAAAACGTCGGTGTTGCTGCTACATCAACATAGATTGCACCCGTACCATATTTCTATGCGCCAGGAATTGCACAGCGACGACTTTGAATGTCGTGTACAGTTCTGCCACTGGGCACAAGGGAAATTACGGGACGATGACAGATTTTTTGCACGAGTTCTATTTAGCGACAAAGCGTCATTCACCAACAGTGGCAACGTAAAGCGGCATAATATGCACTATTGGGCAACGGAAAATCCGCGATGGCTGCGACGAGTGGAACATCAGCGACCTTGGCGGGTAAATGTGTGGTGCGACATTATGGGAGGAAGGATAATTGGCCCCCATTTTATCGATGGCAAACTGAATGGTGCGATGTATGCTGATTTCCTACTTAATGTTCTACCTATGTTACTACTAGATGTTTCACTGCATGACAGAATGGCGATGTACTTGCAACATAATGGAAGTCCGGCACATAGCTCGCCTGCAGTTGAAGCGGTATTGAATAGCGTATTTCATGACAGGTGCATTGGTCGTCGAAGCACCATACCATGGCTCCCACGTTCACCGGATCTGACGTCCACGGATTTCTTTCTGTGAGGAAAGTTGAAGGATTTTTGTTATCGTGATCCACAGACAACGACTGACAATATGAGTCAGGGCAATGTCAATTCATGTGCGAACATTACGGAAGGCGAACTACTCGCTGTTGAGAGGAATGTCGTTACACGTATTGCCAAATGCACTGAGATTGACGGACATCATTTTGAGCATTTATTGCATTAATGTGGTATTTACAGGTAATCACGCTGTAACAGCATGCGTTCTCAGAAATTATAAGTTCACAAAGGTACATGTATCACATTGGAACAACCGAAATAAAATGTTCAATCGTACCTACGTTCTGTATTTTAATTTAAAAACCTACCTGTTACCAACTGTTCGTCTAAAATTGTGAGCCATATGTTTGTGGCTATTACAGCGCCATCTTCCACAAAGCGAAAAAAGTGGTCCAACTAAAACATTAATATTTCTTTACGTACTACACGAATATGTCATAAATAATGGGGGTTCCTATTTTAAAAAACGCAGTTGATATCCGTTTGACATATGGCAGCGCCATCTAGCGGTCCAACCATAGCACCATCTGGTTTCCCCCTTCAAGCTAGACAAGTTTTGCTCTTAGTAGTTTTTTCGTTTGACACTTATTTCGTGAGTTATTTGGTCCGGTCACGATCAATGGAGCACCCTGTATACTCAGGCTGTCGAACAAGGCACTGAGCAAGCTAGTGGTGGCTGCATAATGGTGTGGGCTGTGTTTAGATGCAATGGAGTGGATCCTCTGGTCCAAATGAACCAATCATTGACTGGAAATGGTTGTATTCGGCTACATGAAGGCAATTTTCAGCCATCCATGGACTTCATGTTCCCAAACAGCAATAGAATATTTATGGATAACAGTGCACCGTGTCAGCGGACCACAACTGTTCGCGATTAGTTTAAAGAACATTCTGGACAATTCGAGCGAGTGATTTGGCCACTCAGATTACCCGACATGAATCCCACTGAACATTTATGGAACATAATCGAGAGGTCGGTTCGTGCACAAAATTCTGTGCCGGCAACACTTTCATAGTTATGGACGACAATAGAGGGAGCGTGGCTTAGTATTTCCGCAGAGGACTTGAGTCCATGGCTGGAAGAGTTGCTGCAGTACGCCGGTGAAACGGAGGTACAACACGATATTAGGAGGTATCCCATGATTTTTGCCATCTCAGTGTAAATCCAATCTCGGCTGGAACTTTGCGAAGACGAGCTGCAGGAAGCGCATCAACTCTCGCCGGTTGAGTAGCGCAACAAGGCGCACGCGAGTCGTTGGAGAAGTTCGCCGGACGGCCGGCCGGCCGCCCGCTTTGACGGCGAGAAAAACGAGTTCCCGACGTCGGAGAGGAATGTGGAAGCGCGCGGCAGCCATGTTTCAACTTGTTATTGTTGCTGTTGGGTGGTAAAGCCCGGCCCGGGAGCGGCGCGGGCGGCTCTATAAAGGGCCCGGGCGTTTAACACCTTTAATTGGATACTTTATGACAGCGTGTTTCGGGACGGGCCCCGGGGGTAGACCCACCTCACCTCGCAGCCTGCTCCCAAAGCGGTCGCCCAATCCCCGTACAGGCAGACACAGGCTTCCGTCTGTTACGGAGACAAACAGTTGCACACAGCGCTACAGCTTCTGATGAACTCCGCGTTCCTCTGATTCCGGCCCCTCCAAAGGTTACCCTTGTTCTTTGCCTTCCTCTCGTCATAACATTATTATATTCCTAACTATTTTTCTACGTTATTATGGTTTAATTACATGATCATGCAGTCCCATACGCCGTAACAGAGCGTAGGGGACGATGCGGGAGACCCGCACCGCCGTACTTGGCAAGGTCCTAGTGGAGGTGGTTTGTCATTGCCTTCCTCCGACCGTAATGGGGATGAATGATGATGAAGACGACACAACAACACCCAATCATCTCGGATCAGGTGAAAATCCCTGACCCCGTCGGGAATCGAACCCGGGACCCCGCGCTCGGGAAGCGAGAACGCCACCACGAGACCACGAGCTGCGGACTAATTACATGAGGTTACACCTAAATTTAAATCTGTACTACGCAATCCCTCTTAAGGTGAGCGTTGGGAGGTTCTTCTCCTGTCATTATCATTTCCCTGCTTCCCTACTCCATTCGTAAGTAAGTTATTAATTAAAATCTCTAACTAGGTGCAACATATTTTGGTAGGCAGGATCCAGGATGTTTTTTGGATGGCCAGTCATCGACAGACGCAAAAGCTAATTTAGGAATGCCCCAGGAAAGAGTGTTGAGGGCCTTGCTGTACACGTTGTATGTTAATGATCTCACAGACAGTATTATGACTGACCTCAAACTTTTTGATGGTGATGCGGTTATTTACAGGGCGCCCCAGGAGGATTGGTCAATTTCCTGGGATATGAAAGGAACTGCCATTCGAAGCAAAATAGTCAAGTAAACATGGGCTCTAAAATTGTAAGTAAGCTGTTTATGTTTGTATGTTGTCTGTTGTATGAAAATCACTGACTGTGCTGTGTGCAGTCTGTGGCTGGTTTGAATTGTTGGAATATTCGCTATTGTAGTGTTGGGCGGTTGGATGTGAACAACGCGTAGCGTAGGGCAGTTGGAGGTGAGCCACCAGCAGTGGTGGATGTGGGGAGAGAGATGGCAGAATTTTGAGAGCGGACGATCTGGACGTGTGTCCATCAGAAAGAGTAAATTTGTAATACTGGATATCATGAAGTGATTCATGAAAGGTATAGGTTATTGTTAGTCAGGGCCATTCTTTTTTAGGGATTATTGTAAGTCAGATTGCGTTGCGCTAAAAATATTGTGTGTCAGTTTAGTGTTGATCAGAATAAGTAAAGAGAGAAATGTCTGAGTGCGTTCAGTTTTGCTCAGATGTTTGAAAATCAAATAACGTAGAGGTTTTCCAGTGGTGTCATTTATAAAGTTTTTCGGAGGGGGAGGTTTCAAAACACATGCCTTAAGGGTTATGAGCACCTGTTCATCTTCGCTACCATGAAACGCACCCCTTCTACTGAACAAGTGCACATACTCTGGTAGTCCAAACATTATGACCAGCGCCCACCGCAGCGCTGGACGTCTCCTGGTGGCTCTGAGAGCACATAACGCAGTAACAAAAGTATGTAAGCGGAGAAGACAGGACGGGGATTACCCTAGCCAAGATATGGGATGCATATGGGGAAATCCACTGAGATAAGCGACTTTGACAAAGGGCAGATTATTATAATGCAGATCCTGTGAACGAGTATCTCGAAAACGGCGAAGCTAGTCGAATTTTCACGTGCTACTGTGCGTGGGCATCTACGGTAAAATGCAGGACAGTGAAACTACCACTAGGCGCTAAATGGTTGGACATCCACTACAGCCGGCCGGGGTGGCCGAGCGGTTCTAGGCGCTAGAGTCCGGAACCGCGCGGCCGCTGCGGTCCCAGTTTCGAATCCTGCCTCGGGCATGGATGTGTGTGATGTCCTTAGGTTAGTTAGGTTTAAGTAGTTCTAAGTTCTAGGGGACTGATGACCTCAGAAGTTAAGTCCTATAGTGCTCAGAGCCATTTGAGCCATCTACTACTCTTCAGAGAACATGGATTTCGGTGGTTTCTCTGCTCTGTAAAGTGGGATAGATGGTCTGTGGCATCTCTGCCGAAAGAGAACAATGCCGGCGCACGCACAAGTGCTTCGGAGCACGTTTTACATTGTTGAGCATGTAACTCCGCAACAGCCCACACCTACTTGTTCACACGTAGACCCACCGACATTGTCTGTTACGACTGCAATGACCACGGGACGATAGGGAACCAACCATCGATCAATCGAGACGTGTCAGTTCTTCAGGTGAATCACATTTTTACTACTATGCCGACGGTTGCCTCCACAAATGCCGTCGTCGAGGTGAACAGTGGCTCGAAACGTGCAGCACGCCACGGACACAGGCCGGTGGGAGCAGTATTATCCTATGGGAGACAATCTCTTGCGCTTGCGTGGGACCTGTGGTAGAATTCGAAGACACGCTGACAGCTGCGAACCACCAGCATCCCCTCATGCTTAAAGTTTTCCTTGATGGCGATGTCATCTTTAAGCAGTATCATTGTCCATGTTTCGGAGCTCGAACCGTTCTACAGTGGTTTGAGGACCATTATAGTGAACTCACTATTATGTGGTTCAAATGGCTCTGAGCACTATGGGACTTAACAGCTGAGGTCATCAGTCCCCTAGAACTTAGAACTACTTAAACCTAACTAACCGAAGTACATCACACACATCCATACCCGAGACAGGATTCGAACCTGCGACCGTAGCGGTCGCGCGGTTCCAGACAGAAGCGCCTAGAACCATTCGGCCACACCGGCCGGCCACGATTATGTCTCGGCGACAAAATTTTCCTGGTGTAAATTCTATGTAACACATCTGGGTCGCAATCAGGCGCCATAACCGCTTGCGTAAATCAGCGGCCCATTATTTACGCGAAATACATGACCTCTACGTAGACATCTAATGTCACATACCTCCACAAACCTACCAACAAACTGCCGAATCCCTCATCCGCAGAATCAGTGATGTATTTCGTTCCAAAGACGGACAAAAAAGCTGTTAAGCAGGTGGTAATAATTTTTAGGCTCATCAGCGTAGCTCTTCAGGTAAGCCTATGCATTTTACGGCCCATGTTTACAAGAAGTTTTTGTTTCGAATGATCGTTCTTGTCATATCCCTGAATAATCACGATTCCTCCTGGGACACGCTGCATATTGCACTAATATTCAGGATGGCTCTTACTAACGTTTAAAAACTCGCGAAGCAACGTAGATAACGCTGAGACAATAACATTGATATAAGACACATAGTTGAAAATGTCGGGAAATACCGCAAAAGTGAATGACAATGTTGAACGTCCAACGTCAGCAGATGACACTTGTCACCGAAGATGGAGCGGTGAACCTGTCGGTATGTCGCACCTGATCGTCCCAACCCGAGTATTCCCGTCGGTGTGATTCTAGGTCCATGTGCGCCACTTTGGCACATGGGGATCAGGGTCTGAATCTTGCGTCTGGCAGGCAGTATTTTCGTCATTCCGTCAGACAAGTATGTGTTTACATGTAGACAGCCGCACGGGATTAGCCGAGCGGTCTTAGGCGCTGCAGTCATAGACTATGCGGCTGGTCCAGGCGGAGGTTCGAGACCTCCCTCGGGCATGGGTGTGTGTGTTCGTCCTTAGGATAATTTAGGTTAACTAGTGTGTAAGCTTAGGGGCTGATGACCTTAGCGGTTAACTCCCATAAGGTTTCACACACATTTGAACAAGATTTATCGTTTTATTTGCTGTTTTCGCTCTCACTCCTGGTCTGTTGCGAAGTACAGTACAACAAAAATCTACCGTATAGCCTCACAAGTAAATGAGTATAAGCTTCCGAAGTGCGTTGTTACCAGCAAATGATCTACGTTTTCTGTAAACAAAACAGAAGGGCCGAAAGGAAAGAAACACAAAATAAGAACAGCTTTTACTTAGATACAGCGAGGACAATGATATTGTAACTTCAACGTTTATAACAGATCACATTTACAAAAGGTGTACGAAATTTGCGCCGTTTGCTCGAATCAATTATCTCATCGCTCAATCATCCCATGAAGCAAAAGCCCAAGTGCTACACGTGCGGCGAGGTACGTCTTCGGTTGACGTCACTTGTTCAACATTTGTCATCCAGTTTTGGGGTATTTCCCGACATTTGGAACTCCATGTGTCTGATATTAAATTACTTGTTTCAACGTCATCTACGTCACTTCGCGGGTTTTTAAACGTGAATAAGAATCAGCCTGTAGAAAAATTGTTGCACCAGTGTACAGTCAGATCGTGTTAAGATTTCAGTGTGGTGCAGAGATTGATGAACTTGTTTTAAATGTTCATAAAAGTACCGTTGTTCACCTCAAAAAACCATGACTACGACGTCGTTGAGTCACGACTGGGAACAATCGACTCTTACAGATAACTAAGTGTAACAGTTTGCAGTAGTATGAAGTGGAATCATTGTAGATCGTGCGTTGCTAAGTATATTAGATGCTTAGCGAAATGTAAATGAGAGGTTGTACCTGACGCTGTTTTCCCCATCAGCAGATAAAAACGATCCCACCTGCTAATCTTCTATTCTTGAACCGTGAACACATCAGCCTCCGTTACTTAGAGAAAAGAATTCTTTCACCGAATTAAATGATCTGAATAAAGTCTGTAACAGGGAGAAATTACAGATTAGTAACAGACAGAGAACTATAATGAAAGCAAATACATTCAATTTGATTTAACCATCCCACATTTTAGGGCTATTCTTCGAGCCGACAGCCTGCTGTAGGTGAAGCTAAAAGTTTGTGGAAAAGATACAGAACTAGAAGCAACGATAACTCGTGCTGTCCATAGAGAGAGTGACAACCGGAAAAAAACTAAAATGAAACTTGGGATTTAAGAATCACGAACTGAAGCGGCTAGTCATGAAAAATCACTACGAGAACACAGTCATGAGCAGCGTGATGAAGCTCGTCGCTCCAACATCGGTGGAACTGTATTGCTGGTTCAAATCGCGTACCTGCATCTTTACCAAGGAACAGATTTGTCTCGAGCATTCTATCGCAAAACGTCTTGACTAAAGCTCACTGAATCTACACATCGTTTTCTCCCTGATGACAGGAATGACCTTTCGCATCATATTACAGAACTGTATAACATATCTAGCCTCAGAAGACAGTTAATGACATATCAACTGCAGCAACAATGACCACCGTTGTTCCTGTATCCACTCGTTAGTCCTGTGCATACTTCTTTCCAATCAGATCTTCCCAATTTCCCAGTATTCTTAGCTGGTGCAGTCTTCTTAAACTTCCTTTCCCCATGACTCACCATAAGGTCTGTTCAAAAAATTCCAGAACAGGCGTAATTTCGAGCCAATTCTGTGTCGGAGCGAAATGCGGTTGGTATCCCTGCATACGTCTGTGTTTAATGTGCAACTGCCGGAAGTTTCATCATGTATGTCTCTTAGTTATTGTTCAGTACTGTATCGAGTAGAGCGTTGTGTCACTCAGTTTGCGAATATCGATATGGCAGAGTTTGAGGACCAAAGCGTCTGCATTAAATTTTGCGTGAAATTCAAGACCTTTACAGAGACACAAATGATGCAGGAAGCCTGCGGTGGTGAGTGCTTAAGCCGCGAATGGTTCACACGGTTTGAAAATGGCCGGAAGGAAGTTAAAGATGATCCTCGTTCGGCAGGCCCTACGACGTCTACCTAAGGATCAGTTCATCACGAATTTGTGCCACAGGAACAAACTGTTGATCGATGGTACCACCGGGACGTGTTGCGACGCCTGCGAGAGTATGTGAGAAGGAAACGGCATGGACTGTGGCAATACAATTCATGGCGCTTGCATCACGACACCGCATCAGCACCTGGCCCCTACGCACTCTCTTCTATTTCAAAAGTTGAAAACCCCGTCGAACGGACGAAGTTTTGCAACGATGAACGAGATAAAAGAAAATTCGCAGGCGGCGCTTCGCGCGGCACAGCAAGGGGTATACAAAGGCTGATTCCGAAAGCTGAAACGACGTTGGAAGCTGTGTATCAATTGCGGAGGAGAGTATTTCGAAGGAGATCATGCACTATAAGTAAAAGGTAAGCGCAGAAAAATTTTGTGTGCAAAGCTCTGGAATTTTTTGAACAGATCTCGTATATCAGAAAATATTTTGAAAACCCAAATATTCATTCTATATTGGCCCTATCATTATTAACATTAATTTTATTATTGTCATTATTATTATTATTATTATTATTATTATTAGTGGCAGCAGAAACAGCAGCAGTAGTAGAAGTACTGCCAGTGTTAACTTTATTAGTTCATAGTCAGCATTATTTACTCCCATTGTCTGTATAGACTTTGAATCATTTTAACACTATTCGTCATCCGGGAGTAGACAACATTCCATTAGAACTACTGACAGCCTTGGGAGAGCCAGTTCTGACGAAACTCTACCATCTGGTGTGCAAGATGTATGAGACAGGCGAAATACCCTCAGACTCCAAGAAGAATATAATAATTCCAATCCCAAAGAAAGCAGGTGTTGACAGATGTGAAAATTACCGAACAATCAGTTTAACAAGCCACGGCTGCAAAATACTAACACGAATTATTTACAGAAGAATGGTAAAAATGGTACAAGCCGACCTTGGGGAAGACCAGTTTGGATTACGTAGAAATATGGGAACACGTGAGGCAATACTGACCCTACGAATTATCTTAGAGAATAGATTAAGGAAAGGCAAACCTACGTTTATAGCATTTGTAGACTTAGAGAAAGCTTTTGACAATGTTGTCCGGAATACTCTCTTTCAAATTCTGAAGGTGGCAGGGGTAAAATACAAGGAGCGAAAGGCTATCTACAATTTGTACAGAAACCAGATGGCAGTTATGAGTCGAGGGACATGAAAGGGAAGCAGTGGTTGGCAAGGGAGTGAGACAGGGTTGTAGCCTCTCCCCGATGTTATTCAATCTGTATACTGAGCAAGCAGTAAACGAAACAAAAGAAAAATTCGGAGTAGGAATTAAAATCCATGGAGAAGAAATAAAAACTTTGAGTTTCGCCGATGACATTGTAATTCTTTCAGAGACAGCAAAGGATCTGGAAGAGCAGCTGAACGGAATGGACAGTGTCTTGAGGATGTAAGATGAACATCAACAAAAGCAAAACGAGAATAATGGAATGTAGTCAAATTAAATCGAGTGATGCTGAGGGAATTAGATTAGGAAATGAGACACTTAAAGTAGTAAAGGAGTTTTGCTATTTAGGGAGTAAAATAACCGATGATGGTCGAAGCAGAGAGGATATAAAATGTAGACTGGCAATGGCAAGGAAAGCGTTTCTCAAGAAGAGAAATTTGTTAACATCGAGTATAGATTTAGGTGTCAGGAAGACGTTTCTGAAAGTATTTGTATGGAGTGTAGCCATGTATGGAAGTGAGACATGGACGATAACTAGTTTGGACAAGAAGAGAATAGAAGCTTTCGAAATGTGGTGCTACAGAAGAATGCTGAAGATAAGGTGGGTAGATCATGTAACTAATGAGGAGGTATTGAATAGGATTGGGGAGAAGAGAAGTTTGTGGCACAACTTGACTAGAAGAAGGGATCGGTTGGTAGGACATGTTTTGAGGCATCAAGGGATCACAAATTTAGCATTGGAGGGCAGTCTGGAGGGTAAAAATCGTAGAGGGAGACCAAGAGATGAATACACTAAGCAGATTCAGAAGGATGTAGGTTGCAGTAGGTACTGGGAGATGAAGAAGCTTGCACAGGATAGAGTAGCATGGAGAGCTGCATCAAACCAGTCTCAGGACTGAAGACCACAACAACAACAACAACATTTGGGGAGCAAAATAACTGATGATGGTCGAAGTAGAGAGGATATAAAATGTAGACTGGCAACGGCAAGGAAAGCGTTTCTGAAAAAGAGAAATTTGTTAACATCAAGTATAGATTTAAATGTCAGGATGTCGTTCCTGAAAGTATTTTTATGGAGTGTAGCCATGTATGGAAGTGAAACGTGGACGATAAATAGTTTAGACAAGAAGAGAAAAGAAGCTTTCGAAATGCGGTGCTACCTGCAGAAGAATCCTGAAGATTAGATGGGTAGATCTCACAACTAATGAGGAGGTATTGAATAGAATTGGATAGAAGAGAAATTTTTGGCACAACTTGACTAGAAGAAGGGATCGCTTGGTAGGGCATATTCTGAGGCATGAAAGGATCACCAATTTAGTATTGGAGAGCAGCGTGGAGGATAAAAATCGTACAGGCAGGGCAAGAGATGAATACACTAAACAGATTCAGAAGTATGTATGTTGCAGTAGGTACTGGCAGATAAAGAACCTTGCACAAGATAGAGTAGCATGGAGAGCAGCATCAAACCAGTTTCTGGACTGAAAACCGCAACAACAACGTCATTTTAAAATTCTTAGGTAACGATAATATAAAAGAGATGCTATGTGTTGGTTCAAATGGCTCTGAGCACTATGGGACTTAACAGCTATGGTCATCAGTCCCCTAGAACTTAGAACTACTTAAACCTAACTAACCTAAGGACATCACACAACACGCAGCCATCACGAGGCAGAGAAAATCCCTGACCCCGCCGGGAATCGAACCCGGGAACCCGGGCGTGGGAAGCGAGAACGCTACCGCACGACCACGAGATGCGGGCAGATGCTATGTGTGTGAAACCCTGGTCCGAAGTAAGAGAGGGCCTGATGACCCGAATTAGAACAGGTTAAATAAATAAATAAAATATGGTGGAAGCCAACACATGTATCACGAGATGCCGGCAACTACTGCATTACCGTAGGTCACAAACTGAAACTAAGAACTACGCCTAAATGCGGCTGCAGAGCGACTCACAATAGTTTTGTTACCTCGGACGCAGCTCACTGGTGTGACTTCTACTCAGAAAAAGGTCCCTGTAGCCAACTCGGATTAGCAATGCAAATCGTTCCTACTGCTTTCGACCGATGGAACTGCTCGGCCGCCCGGCGCCCAGGTTGGTGACCTGTGGTGACGCCTGTTCTGCGAACGAGTGCGGAGTCAGTGTTCCTACGCCCCGATGTTGCTGGTGGCTTGAATTTGAAAGTAACGGCCCTGGCACGTCTACTTATTTTCGCCGTCTTTTATGAATTAAATGACTGGTGATTTTGAAGACTGCTAAGCCCACACCGTTCGAAAGTCCCATATTCAGATAAGGTACTGGCGGTTTCAGTCGGCATAGTAAAACTGGTTTTAATGCCTAAACTGGCACAGGAATTTCTTTGACTTTTTGATTAACTGATTTGTAGACTGGTGCCTGCTAGGAATGAACTCGCCATAACTTGATCAATACGAATTTGTGATTGGACGCGAGTATAATTTTAACCTACTCTCTTTCTTTGTAAGGGGACTGGAATGGACAGCTGCTGAGACTTTTTCACGTTTTTTGTATGTCTCAGTAAAGACTGCTACTTATATGGTAACTTAGGCTCAGTCTTAGGTAAAGCAGATAATAAACATTGACCCGTTCCGAGGAAGGTGGGAAAACGCAGGCAGTTTACAAAGAAGATTACTGCAAATCACTAGAGCACTCAATCCCTGAATATTACTCACTCATGTGGGACTCATGTCAAGTAGAACAAACACAAGACAGTGAAAGTATACAAAGAGGGGCGGATCAAATGGTTACAGGTTCGTTTGACTCAGGGGAGTCACGGAAGTGTTGCAAAACGTAAATTGGCAGATTCTAGAAGGTAAACCCCAATTATTCCGCGAACACCTGCTAGCGAAATTTCAAGAACCAGTACGGGGGGAAGTATCCAGAAATGTTTTTAACCTCCTACTCATCGCTCCCCCAGGAATAGTGAAGACAACAATCCTGACAGTACAGACAGGGGAATTTCGGCGGTCCTTCTCGCGTTTCGTATGCAACTGTAATGGGAAGAAATGCTGTGCCCTCTGCCAAGCACTTCATAGTACTTAGCAGAGTATTTATGTAGGTGAAGATTACTTCCCCCCCCCCCCCTCCTTACTGATCTTCTTGCGAATGGTGCGTTGGAAGAAGAAAGACAATCAGTCAGTGTCTGTATGAACTCTAGCTTCCCTGATTTTCTCGTCTTGGTCATTTCGCGAGGTATATGTGGGAGAAACTAGTATCTTGTCGGGATTTCCTTGGAACGCATGCTCTTGTAATTTCAGTAAGAAACTCCTCCGCGACACACAACGCTTCTCTTATAGCGTCTGAAATTGGAGTTGGTTGATCATTTCCGTAATGCTCCCACGATTACTCGTTCCCCATAGTTAGTTCGAGATATTTTATGGTTGTTGCTGTTTCCAATAGGTTTTCGTCAACATCGTAATCGAACCGTAATGGATTCTTCCACCTGTTTGTGCGTAACGCTTTACATTTATCGACATTCGGAGTCAAGTGCCAGCACTCGCGTCAGTCTTTGGCCCTCCGCGGGTCTTCCTGAGTTTTGCTAGACACTTCTGGCGTTGCGATTTTCCTACAAACTACAGGATGTTCTGTGAACTGCCTCATGGAGATAGAATTTACACCGTTTACATAAATTGTAAACAGTAACGGTCCTACATCACACCCGAAATTGTCCATGTCCATATCGTCTCGTTATGAGGAACATGTTGAGGTTTAACCGCTAAGAATTCCTGAATCAACTGACAAATACGGCCGTATACTCAGTACGTTCGTAGCTTTTTCCCACTAGACGACAGGGCGGGACTTTATAGAATGACTTCTGGAAAACCAAGGAACACGGCATCAACGTGAGAGAACTGGGTTCGCGTGGACTTTGTTTTCGGAGTCCGCGTAATTCTCTCTCAGGATACGTATAGGACACTGGAACAGTCAAAGCTAATTTATTAGAAAAAGCCTTAAACAACAGTTTTGCATTACATCTCTGCATAAGATAGTGTCGAAGTAAGTATTTCTCATATCTCTTGACGAAACGATGAAAGCCGGCCGGTAGTGGCCGAGCTGTTCTAGGTGCTACAGTCTGGAACTGTTCGACCGCTACGGTCGCAGGTTCGAATCCTGCCTCGGGCATGGATGTGTGTAATGTCCTTAGGTTAGTTAGGTTTAAGTTGTTCTATGTTCTAGGGGACTGATGACTTCAGCAGTTAAGTCCCATAGTGCTCAGAGCCATTTGAAACGATGAAATCTGCCACCTGAGATTGCAAACCAACTTATGACAATATCCGGAAGTTTTTTAGTGGAGTGAAAGAGATGGCAGCCATGCTACATTTTGATGTGTATGAAGAGGCGGAAATCGCTTGGAGCTAAGTGTGAACCATAGGATGAATGTTCATTGGAAGTGAATTATTATTATTATTTCTTTCCTTTCTCAGACGTTATGTCTGGTGAAAAATGGAAAGTGACGCGGACCTTGATCAAGCGTCACTTCCTTTCAACTGTGCGGTATATGTTACATTGCATTTAGGAACTTTCGGGTAATTGAACATGTATCAACAATTACAGATTTCTGTAGTTGTATATATATGTTTGGATGTAGCTGTATTGCGTTGATGTACTGGTGGATATTGTGTGATATGACTCCTTTAGTTGATAGTATAATTGGTATAATGTCAACTTTATCCTGATTCCACATGTCCTTGACTTCCTCAGCCAGTTGGATGCATTTTTCTATTTTTTCTCCTGTTTTCTTCTGTATATTTGTTGTACTGGGTATGGATATTTCGATTAGTTGTGTTAATTTCTTCTTTTTATTGGTGACTATGATGTCAGGTTTGTTATGTGGTGTTGTTTTATCTGTTATAATAGCTCTGTTCCAGTATAATTTGTATTCGTCGTTCTCCAGTACATTTTGTGGTGCATACTTGTATGTGGGAACGTGTTGTTTTGTTAGTTTATGTTGTATGGCAAGTTGTTGATGTATTATTTTTGCTACATTGTCATGTCTTCTGGGGTATTCTGTATTTGCTAGAATTGTATATCCGCTTGCGATGTGATCTACTGTTTCTGTTTGTTGTTTGCAAAGTCTGCATTTATCTGTTGTGGAATTGGGATCTTTAATAATATGCTTGCTGTAATATCTGGTGTTTATTGTTTGATCCTGTATTGCAATCATGAATCCTTCCGTTTCACTGTATATATTGCCTTTTCTTAGCCGTGTGTTGGATGCGTCTTGATCGATGTGTGGCTGTGTTAGATGATACGGGTGCTTGCCATGTAGTGTTTTCTTTTTCCAATTTACTTTCTTCGTATCTGTTGATGTTATGTGATGTAAAGGGTGGTAGAAGTGGTTATGAAATTACAATGGTGTAGCCGATGTATTTATATGAGTGACTGCTTTGTGTATTTTGCTGGTTTATACTCGTTCTATAAAGAATTACCTTAAATTGTCTACCTGTCCATAACGTAGGTTTTTTATGTCGATAAATCCCCTTCCTCCTTCCTTTCTGCTTAATGTGAATCTTCCTGTTGCTGAATGTATGTGATGTATTCTATATTTGTGGCATTGTGAGCATGTAAGTGTATTGAGTGCTTCTAGGACTGTGTTACTCCATTTCACTACTCCAAATGAGTAGGTCAATATTGGTATAGCATAAGTATTTGTAGCTTTTGTCTTGTTTCTTGCTGTCAATTCTGTTTTCAGTATTTTTGTTGGTCTTTGTCTATATTTTTCTTTTAGTTCTTCTTTAAAATTTGTATTATCTGTACCTATTTTTTGTCTGTATCCTAGATATTTATAGGCATCTGTTTTTTCCATCGCTTCTATGCAGTCGCTGTGGTTACCCAATATGTAATCTTCTTGTTTAGTGTGTTTTCCCTTGACTATGCTATTTTTCTTAGATTTGTCTGTTCCAAAAGCCGTATTTATATCATCGCTGAATACTTCTGTTATCTTTAGTAATTGGGTGAGTTGTTGATTTGTTGCTGCCAGTAGTTTTAGATCATCCATGTACAGCAAATGTGTGATTTTGTGTTGGTATGTTCCAGTAATATTGTATCCATAATTTGTATTGTTTAGCATGTTGGATAGTGGGTTCAGAGCAAGGCAAAACCAGAAAGGACTTAATCAGTCTCCTTGGTATATTCCACGCTTTAATCTGTATTGGCTGTGATGTGATATTATTTGAATTTGTTTGGCTATTAAGTGTGGTTTTCCAATTTTTCATTACTATGTTTGGGAACTGTATCAATTTAGGATCTACTTTGTATATTTCCAATATTTGTAGTAACCATGACTGGGGTACACTATCAAAAGCGTTTTGGTAATCAATGTATGCGTAGTGTAGCGACCTTTATTTAGTTTTAGCTTGATATGTCACCTCTGCATCTATTATCAGTTGCTCTTTACATCCTTGTGCTCCTTTGTAGCAGTCTTTTTGTTCTTCATTTATAATTTTGTTCTGTGTTGTGTGTGTCATTAATTTCTGTGTAATGACTGAAGTTAATATTTTGTATATTGTTGGTAGGCATGTTATGGGGCGATATTTTGCTGGGTTTGCTGTGTCTGCTTGAACTTTAGGTTTCAGATAAGTTATTCCATGTGTAATTGTAACAGGGAATGTGTATGGGTCTGCAATGTAACTGCTCGCATCTCGTGTTCGTGCGGTAGCGTTCTCGCTTCCCACGCCCGGGTTCCCGGGTTCGATTCCCGGCGGGGTCAGGGATTTTCTCTGCCTCGTGATGGCTGGGTGTTGTGTGCCGTCCTTAGGTTAGTTAGGTTTACGTAGTTCTAAGTTCTAGGGGACTTATGACCACAGCAGTTGAGTCCCATAGTGCTCAGAGCCATTTGAACCATTTTTTTGCAATGTAACTGTTAAACAGTTTAGTTAGATGTGAATGTTTTGAGGTGAACTTCTTTAGCCAGAAATTTGCTATTTTATCTTTTCCAGGGGCTTTCCAATTGTGCATAGAATTATTATTATTATTATTATTCTTCTTTACTTTCTCAGACGTTAAGTCTGGTTAAAAATGGAAAGTGACGCGGACCTTGATCAAGCGTCACTTCCTTTTAACTGTATGGTATGTGCTATATTGCATTTAGGAACTTTCGGGTAATTGAACATGTATCAATAATTACTGATTTCTGTAGTTGTATATATAAGTTTGGATGTAGCTGTATTGCATTGATGTACTGGTGGATGTTGTGTGGTATGACTCCTGTAGTTGATAGTATAATTGGTATAATGTCAACTTTATCCTGATGCCACATATCCTTGACTTCCTCAGCTAGTTGGATGTATTTTTCAATTTTTTCTCCTGTTTTCTTCTGTATATTTGTTGTATTAGGTATGGATATTTCGATTAGTTGTGTTAATTTCTTCTTTTTATTGGTGAGTATGATGTCAGGTTTGTTATGTGGTGTTGTTTTATCTGTTATAATGGTTCTGTTCCAGTATAATTTGAATTCATCATTCTCCAGTACACTTTGTGGTGCATACTTGTATGTGGGAACGTGTTGTTTTATAAGTTTATGTTATAAGGCAAGCTGTTGATGTATTATTTTTGCTACATTGTCATGTCTTCTGGGGTATTCTGTATTTTCTAGTATTGTACATCCGCTTGTGATGTGATCTACTGTTTCTATTTGTTGTTTGCAAAGTCTGCATTTATCTGTTGTGGTATTGGGATCTTTAATAATATGCTTGCTGTAATATCTGGTGTTTATTGTTTGATCCTGTATTATTATTATTATTTTTATTATTATGCTCGTTGGGCACGGTATGGTGGAGCGTTGTCGTTCAAGAACACGACACTGGTAGTCAGGAGACACCGCCGCTAGCACTGAATGGCTATTCTGGCTCTTCTCAGGTATCTGAATGTCTGAAAGTAGGCGCCGGAATGGATTTTCCTTCCATTTTCCATAAAATCTACAAACATGAGCCGTGCGGAATGGCCAGAAGGTTTGGGGTGCCATGTCACAGATTGCGCGGCCTCTCCCATCGGGGATTCGAGTCCTCCCTCGGGCATGGGTGTGTGTGTTGTTCGTGGCATAAGTTAGTTTAAGTAGTGTGTAAGTCTAGGGACCGATGACCTCAGCAGTTTGGTCCCTTCGGAATTCATACACACATCAACACGATTGTTTTTTGTATTGGATTCAGACAAAGTTCATTTAACCAGATACAATTATGTGACACAATGACTCACACATTACGTTTGGCTGACTTCATTACAAAATATATGACACTGTGGTCCGAGATCATTAACCTACAAACTACATTAGTGTGACTGCACTGTTACAATAAAAGCCACAAATTTAGCAAGATTCGTCTAGCGTGCAGAAAGTTATACCCATAATCTTTCGAGTTTCGGGTGACCTTTTTTATGTTGGTCGATGACCGCTTTTTTGTCACTACGTTAAGATTAAATTTACTTCACAATCGCTATTTCACTATATGTGTCATTTCCAAGTAATGACTCATTTTGAAATGCCATAGTGTATGTTCTTCAGTGTTAAGAGGGCATTGTTCTCGTGTAAATCGGATTTACAAGTTTCATCTTACACGTTGTTTATTCTTATACTTGAGTGGTGAAATACGTATATGTGGCTGGCGAGAAGACAAACTTGTAACAGTAAAGATTTTTGTTGTGGTTGTAAAAAAAGCTGATAGGTCACAGAAGTAGTCACTAGATGTTAATGGAATTCCTTTATTATTTTGGGTGTAGCCCATCATTATACGAGGGCTATTCGGAAAGTGAGGAACGATCGGTCGCGAAATGGAAACCACTGTGAATTTCCGACGAGGCTTTTCACAGAAGTTTTAGACACTGTCCCTAGTATGCCCGTCGATCGCATCATGATGCTCTTTTCCGTTGTGAGAGCACTGTGAGGTGCCTAGAACAGCAATGTCTCCCACCAAGTAGGAGTGTCCGCTGACAGGCTTCGCCTTGCTGAATGCAGCCCACCGAACACAACTGCCACGCACTTTGAAACGTCCCCTTTGAACAATTATACAAGACTGTCCTTAAACTGACACACAATATTTTTTTAGCGCAACGCAATCTGACTTTCAAAAATCTCTACAAAAGAATAGCCCTGACTAACATTAAACTATACCTTTCACAAATCACTAAATCACTTACCTCACAATAATCTTCGTTTCTCCCACTACTGCAATACAGCAAGCGCCACTACTGCCAGCTAAATAAAAGATTCAAACTATGGAAGGCACTAACTACTGATAGGGATAGTTAGCAAATGAAAGATATTAATAGAGAACAAACAATGTATTTACCTTGATATCATCATATATAAATATAGCAGTTCATGTCAAATTTCGAAACTCCGCCATCTCTCTCCCCACATCCACCACTGCTGGCGGCTCACCTCCAACTCCGCAACGCTACGCGCTGTTCACAGCCAGCTGCCTAACACTACAATGGTTGAGTATTACAACAATGCAAAGCAGCCACAGACTGCACACAGCACAGCCAGTGATTTTTTTATACAGAGGTGGCGTTACCAATAAAAAACCTAAACAGCCTACTTACAACTTCCTTCTTCATGGCAATTCTCAGCTGCATTCTGCAGGGGCAGTGAAGACGCTCCTGCAGACTTTTCGATGAAAAGTGTTCGATCACCCACAACACAGCGCTAATTGGCTCGTCCTGAGTATCATATCTGTCCACATGAAAGGCTGGATACGAAAACAACACTTGGGCGCAGGCTACGCGTTATAGACCAGCGTAGAGAACTATCAGAAAGCGCAGGCGGCTGCCCTCTATGACGATGGCGTTGGAAATCTGATATAACGCTCAGACAAATGTCTAAGTCGGAGCGGCGGCTATGTAGAGAAGTACCTGGAAGGTGTAGCAAAATGTGCAAAGAAAGCAGTTTTGATTTTCACTGTGGTTTCCAGTTCGCGACCGATCGTTTCTTACTTTCCGAAGAACTCTTGTACACTGTAAACGCCAACGAAACTGGTTTGGGCATGCGCATTCAAGTACAAAGATCTGTAAACAGGCAGAATACGGCGCTGCGGTCGGCAACGCCTGTATAAAACAACAAGTGTCTGGCGCAGTTGTTAGATCGGTTACTGCTGCTACAATGGCAGATTTAAGATTTAAGTGAGTTTGAACGTGGTGTTATAGACGGCGCACGAGCGACGGGACACAGCATCTCCGAGGTAGCGATGAAGTGGGGATATTCCCGTAAAACCATTTCACAAGTGTGCCGTGAATATCGGGAATCTGGCAAAACTTAAAATCTCCGACATCGCTGTGACCGGAAAAAGATCATGCAAAAACGTGACCAACGACGACTGAAGAGAGTCGTTCAGCTTGAGAGAAGTGCAAACCTTCCGCAGATTACTGCAGATTTCAATGCTGGGCCATCAACAAGTGTCAGCGTGCGAACCATTCAACGGAACATCATCGATATGGGCTTGCGGAGCCGAAGGTTCACTCGTGTACCCTTGATTACTGCACGACACAAAGCATTACGCCTCGCCTGGGCCCGTCAACACCGACTTTGGACTGTTGATGACTGGAAACATGTTGCTTGGTAGAAATAGTTTCGTTTCAGATTGTATCGAGTGGTTGGACTGGTACGGGTATGCAGAAAACCTCATGAATCCATGGACCATGCATGTCAGCAGGGGACTGTTCAAGCTGGTGAAGGCTCTTTAATGGTGTTGCGTGTGTGCTGTTAGAATGATATGAGACCCCTGATACGTCTAGATACGGCTCTGGTAGGTAACACGTACGTAAGCATCCTGTCTGATCATGTATCATCTGCATCCCTTCATGTCCATTGTGCATTCCGACGGACTTGGGCAATTCCAGCATGACAATGAGACACCCCACACGTCCCGAATTACTACAGAGTAGCTTCAGGAACACTCTTCTGAGTTTAAACACTTCCCTTGGCCACCAAACTCCCCAAACATGAACATTATTGAGCATATCTGGGATGGCTTGCAACGCGCTGATCAGAAAAGATCTTCTCGTACTGTTAGAGATTTACGAATAGCTCAGCTGGATTCATGGTATCAGTTCCGTCCAGCACTACTTCAGACGTTACTCGAGTCCATGCCACGTCGTGTTGCGGTACTTCTGCGTGCTCGCGGGTGGCCCTACACGATATAAGGCAGGTGTACCAATTTCTTTGGCTCTTAAGTGTATGACCTGCTAAATTAATAACACATTGTTAAATTACAAATATGAACACATACATAGGCCTATATTACAGACATAGTACCACCATGCAGTATGACTACAATGCTGCGACAAACAAGTCTTTCGACTTAGAAGACATAAAGTTATTATATTCACATAAGGAAATACATACGGAAATCACATGTAGAAATGTAGCAGACGAATGAATAAAGTGGCCCTCAACACCGCATAAGGAACGTTGTTTACGCTAGATGGCATAAGAGTGGTGGCGCCTGTGATAACCCATTTTCTAAAGTAACCAGACAACCGAGCTCCCCGCAAGTGGAACGACGCTACGTAAACATTTATGTAAAGATAATCTGTAACTCTTGAAATCTGAATTAATCCCTGTTGAAACCAATGACTACGGCCTGTAGCGAGCCTTGTCTCCTTCACTCACTCACTCTCTTCTGTCTTTGCTTTCATTGGACTGGCTACCAGGCCAGCGGAACAGTTAAGAATGGAGATTCCATGTTCAAAAAAATGTGTGTGAAATCTTATGGGACTTAAATGCTAAGGTCATCAGTCCTTAAGCTTACACACTATTTAACCTAAATTATCCTAAGGAGAAATACACACACCCATGCCCGAGGGAGGACTCGAACCTTCGCCGGGATCAGCCGCACAGTCCATGACTGCAGCGCCTAAGACCGCTCGGCTAATCCCGCGCGGCGGAGATTCAATGAGTAAAGGATAGTTCGATTGGTTTGTTCAACATGGAGGAGGTTTTTTTCCAGTGCCGAGGCTCGGTGGAAAGTGGTTGCGATTCGTTGCCTTGTTGGTCTTCTGGTCCTCCCCTGGTGGAGAATGTCAGGTCATTCTGTAGTGGGTGAGACTCGTGGTCTGCAGCTTGTGGCGCACTAAGAGCTACTGGCAATTTTCAACTCTACCGACAGTGGAACTGCATATCGTCTCGGACATATCGTGCGTAATGACGGTGAACTTATTCGTCCTGAGTCGGCTGTGTGACGTTTGACATTTTTAGCAAGCGCCGTTGTGCCTGTGAGTCAAATTGGCGTGAGGCCAGCGAACGGGTGCACCTCACACTGAAATCTGCCGGGATTTCAGGGCTCTGATAGGGAAGTTTCTCGCGTTCTAATAATCAGAACGCCAGTCCACGTAGTTCGCAAATTTTCATGGACGTGGCAGAATATTACAGCTGCCGCAGAACACCATTCATCGCCCACAGCGTGCCGTTTTCTGCTGCCGCCTGAATCAAGGTGAAAGGCTAAAGTATTGCTGCTCCGGCCTAGGATTGTTGAATGATATTCACGGCTCCCTGTTCTTCGTGAACCAAAGTTTGTGATGTTCCTGGTCGTAGTTGATTCCATTTGAATAGAATTGGGCCTCACAGTAGATTCACATCAACAAAGTCAGATAGCGTTGTAAAAGGGGTTAATTCAGGGGAGAAATTGTGTAGTTTCTGCCCCAATGAATGCTTTGCTAGTCAAGCACCATCTCTTTTTTGATTTATGTCTTTTTTGTAAGATTTATCAGCTCGATTGCAATTACAAAAAGATGAATAAAAATTTGTCATTATTCCTGTAAACTTAAATAGGCCTCTGTTCTCATTCATACTCCTTCAACTACTCACTGTTTTTAATTTATTGTGATGCTACGTGTGCACACCAGCAATCCAAAATTCAGTCGTATTAAATTCGTTAATCTGATTATTAATTTGAGTTTGGAAAATGCCCGCAGACATTGGCAACAAAAGTGTCATTAGTAAATTCACTAATTTCATATATAAAATATGAAGGGTGTAGCTCAGGATTGGAAGATTATTGAGAAGAAATACTTTTCTTTATGTAAAGATAATAACATTTAGCATCACTTGGACATACATTTATAACTAAAGCAAACGACCGCTTGCAAGGCATTAGCAATTTTGTCGCACTTTGTCGTGTTCAGTACAGAGAAAAACTTGTACATTTTTGTGCGACATAGTGTGAGTGAAAAATTAGATAAATGCAGTCATGCTGTCTTCTATAAATCATTAGAAATGGCCACAGGCAACAGTCACGACTTTCACTCGTACTTACGACAGTAGTAAAGATTACACATCTGTGACATAGCGCCATTGATTGCTCCTGTAGAAATCTTACGCCAGCTGGTAGCTTCATAAAAGTGGTGAGTCACGACTTCCCCCTGGCAGATATTCGTTTACATCAGCCAACTACATGCAAGTAGTTGCGGCCCCAGCCGAGAGATGTTACGATCGTACAAGCGACGGAATCCTAGGCATGACACTGTAAAATTAAATGCAACATATTTCATATACCAAATGGAACAAAAATGTATATTTACAGATGTTGCCCTCCCAGGTGGCCGAGCGGTTCTAGGCGCTACAGTCTGGAACCGCGCGACCGCTACGGTCGCAGGTTCGAATCCTGCCTCGGGCATGGGTGTGCGTGATGTCCTTAGGTTAGTTAGGTTTAAGTAGTTCTAAGTTCTAGGGGACTGATGACCTCAGAAGTTTAGTCCCATAGTGCTCAGAGCCATTTGAACCATTTTTTTTACAGATGTTGATAACTATTTTCATATACCAAATGGGACAAAAACGTATATTTACAGATGTTGATAACTATATTTTAGCCTACAATTAGCTTTCCATTAACAAAGAAAAAAGAGTTTTCTGTAAAACACTTTACTTTTCGTAAATAAGTTTTATCGTCTGCTGATCTTATGTTTTTCATTAAGCATTTGGCAGTTTCATATGTTTATTAGAGTGAATAAAGGGTTAAATGTGATCCATGTGATGATTAGCATTTGTATTAACTGCGTGTATGACAGAGTGGGAACATGTATCTGATTCTGTTGTGTGAGTCACATACATCAGGGAAATCTATAATATTTGTCAATTGCCAGTTTATGGCACTGGAGACACTAAAAACGTAGTCTAATAGTTAAGTAATGTAAACAAAAGATTGTTTTGCTATTAATGGGTTTCTTGAAACGAATTGAATCGGTTATTATGAAAATGTCATAAGTCCACAAAACATGATTTTGAGATATTCAAAGAAAGCTGTTTTATGCTTCGATGGTGGAAGATATGAAATACTTGGATTTTCATACTCAAGTGTACATGGAAACCATTAAATCTATCTTCAAATCATTAATTTTTGTTTTCATATTCTTCAAATTAATTTTTTTTTTATCTTGGACTCACAAATAAATAAAAGTACAAATATAGGATTTTGAGAAAATTTATTAATAAACACAAATTACAAATAGTATTTTAACATAATCATCATTATAGATAAGCATTGTTGCAACATTTTCTGTCGGTTTCATACATTTTCATCTTCTTCAGCTCTTGTAGGCCAAGAGCTCCTCCAGGATGTACTGTTCCAGTTTTTTTTTTATATCGTTTATCTTAACTTTGTTTATAGGACATTTCTTTCCATGTGATGAGGTTGTTGGGAGTCTCATATTTGCTAGTTCATCAACGAATGATCGGGCTACTAATTCCCCTGGGTTGTGGCTGTCATTCTCAAACATATTGTACTGTGAAACAATGAAGCTGACTTTCATTGAACTGTCTTTTCCCATTGTTTCTAAGCTCTGGGAATTGCGTTTAAAAAGATCTTGCCAGCATTCCTTATGGTTCTTAACAATGTTGTTATCCTCACGGTAGTTGACAATGAATGAGGTCTTTTTATTGTCAGAATGAAGAATAAGTTCAATATATTCTTTCACAGGGTAAACTCTATCAGTTTGTCGTAACTTTCTTCTTATATCTCTAAACACCCTATCACAAGGTAGGAAAGATTGCCCCCGGATAGCAAAGCATTGAAATTTTTATCAAGCCCTAATGCCATTAGGAAACAGACTACTGTAATGTTATGGTTTTGTCCTGGGCAACCATCAGAGAAAATGTGCATCTCCTTAATATTTTCAGCAAAGTAATGTTCTTCGAAGAAAGCAAGCAAGAAACTACAAATCACATTAGCTCCGTTTTTGGGCGACTCCTGCAAGGAATACAAAGAAATGTGGTTTGCCAGTCTTAAGGTCGTAAATAGAGAAAGTACAGACCCAGAGATGATGTAGGTAAAACACTTCCTGCACTGCAATGCAGAGAAATGGTACGTTCTGCATAAAATCCATACATATGCCTTCGACAACGTCGCTTTGCTTGCACTTTTCCTGTACAGCTTTTATCTTTTTATAAAACTTTTTGGTCCTTCGAATATGAATCATTTGCTCAGCAACAATCACTCTTTTAGCTGAATCACAAAGGTCTTTTAGTTTAGTTTTAAGCAACCACAAGCATCTTTTTGAGATCTACCAAACCTGTAACTGTAATTTTCGTGGAGAAACGTGAAATAAAATCCATATTTTACATCCAAATTAGGGAATGCATGACACTTAATATCTGTGTTTGCTTTTACCTCAAACGAATCAATGTGTTCCGTTATTTTATCAATAATATCACCTTTTATACCTCTGACTCTGCTTCCCATGCTCACCCTTGTTATCTATTGGAGATTTTTCTAAAACCAGCACTTCTCCAAATTATCGAATCCTCCTGTCACTCTTCAGGCCATGAATACTCATAAATGCAGTTTTACATACCAGTATTCTCTTTCCCTGAACTTGAATATGATATTTGAAGTTCTTCTCCTTACTTTTTGAATTATCTTTCCTTGGGTGTCTGCGGGTAATTCCCGTAACTTCCGCAAGACCTTGTAGATATCCATCTTTTGCATCCTTGCTCCCGAATTCCTTGAACATTTCCAGGATCCGGGCTCTTTCAATCTCATCAGTGGCATCAAAACACCGAATCTTACAACTACATTAGAAGAAAGCAATGTTTAGAATAAATAAGTTTTTAAATTAATACTTACTTGCAATTTTTTCCCGTTGCAGTTGCAGGAATGTTTTATCCTTTGTAGCTAATGTACGCTTCTCCTCATAATCTAGCCTTCTTTAATATGCTGTGTTTGTATTTATCATAATGCCGCAAAATGGATCATGAAATCGGTACTGGTAAAATCTGATTGTTGTTAATGTAGGGATATAAACAGTAGGCTACCTCCAGTGATTTAAAAAAAATTACATAAAACTAATGAGAAGATGTAGTATCAAAACATCATGAGTCCTGGACTCGTGACATTTTCGTACAAACTAAATATTTTGGCAACGATTTTCTTGGCTTTAAAGGCAGAAACTCATGACATTCTCAACACAGATAGATGCGCCTACAGATGGAGAATGCAAAAATACAGAAATTTGAATTTGTGAAAAATTGGACTCATGACCTTTTCGTATTATTATTTAATAAACTGCTCTATAGAGAACTTGATAATGTGATTAGTGCAAGGTACACGATGTGGGATAGTGAGTTTAGATGTAAGCTGGTTGGCTATTATGGTACTCACCCAGTCAGTAGGGAGAAGATTCGCTTGCGTTTTGTGGGCTAGAGGGATTGCTTTCTGGAGTCTAGAATGGATTCGGAACTCAGACATCATGACAGTTGGACATGTTAACAGCTCTGAATACAAGTTTTAATTTTGAGTAATCATGGCATAAAAAGTTCGTGGAGGGTCATACTTTATTAACATACATACTGCAAAAGACAAAAGTGCAAATTTCGGATTCTCTGTGTGAACTGTGACTTTTTTAAATAACTTATACCTGTACGGCGTTTTTTCACAGATCATGGCCTAGAACTAGTTCAAGGTGATCAATTTGCAGAATAATGAGTGAGGAGTCAATACAAAGGCCATCCATTTGTCCATTTCCGGTAACAGGTTAAGGTGTATACTGTAACCTCCCCGCAGAAATAAAACAGTGATAATGATCCAGATGTTAACTCCCCACAAAAATCGTTAAATTGAAATGGAGCCAAGCGTAACCTCCCCAGAGTAATTTAGTTAAATATTAATGCAAAATGGAACCAAGCTTAAACTCGCCACAAAATTAAGGAATGATTATTGACCATAAACCCACAATAATATTAATTAAATAATGAACCATGAACCGTATGTAACATCTCAACACAAATTATTAAACCTGATAAATTTTATAAGGACAGCAGCGCTGACCTTCGGCCCTGTATTCTGAATAAAAAAAGCAAGAACTCTTACCTCAATAAAAACTGCATCTATATCTGCTCTTATTTATCGACACAGCTTCGTGCAATGCTGGCGTATATTTAATTTTGATTCTTGGAGGAAACGCATAGGAAATATTCTTTAAATTGAAATGAATGTTTTTCTTTAATGGAGTTACTTTATAAAAAATTATTATTGGGGCATTTTTTGAACAAATTAATTACAATTAACATACATTACTAGATGTGCGCAATGCTGCTTCATTACCTTCCACAACCATACTCATCGTCCACCACAATCCTGACCAGAGTCACAAGATGAGCACGCCATCGACGCATGCCGATGCCTGCTCAGTACAACCGTCCACTCGCTACTACTGTCGACTGACTACTACCACTGACAGAGTACCACTCACTACTGCAGACAGAGTGCAACTGAACACTCGCGCGGTCAAGCGCAGACTAGCAACAGCTAACGATAAACTACTCTCTGGTCAGAGATTCTGTAAAATTCTGTAAAATAGTCACGATGTTGAGATATCATAAGGCAAAAATGTCAAAGTCAACTGGTGTTTGCTATATCTTAACTATTTCATAGTGCATACAAACAAAACATGAAACAATCGTACATACATAAAAAATGATAAGAAATGTGACTTTCTTTGTGTTCAGCTTGTATGTTGTGTAGTTAATAGAGGCGAGAATTAAAGACTTTAATGGAGAGAGAATTTAATAAAATTAATATGTCACTAGATAAAATTGCATAATTATTCATAAGATACGTAAATTTATCTGGAAAAATGTGCACGGTCTGATATGTAACGACAAGAAGAGCGACCTGCTAACCTTACCTTGCCGGGCACTTGCCAAGAAAAATCCGACAATCATCAGTAAGTAGTCACATAAATATAATTGCATAAATGGTCATAAAATGTGTAAATTCATCTGGAAAAATATGCACGGTCTGATGTGTAACGACAAGAGTAGCAACCTCTTAACCTTGCTTTGTCAGGCACTTGCCAACAAAAAATACGACAATCATCAGTAAGTAGTCACATAAATATAATTGCTAAAATGGTCATAAAATGTGTAAGTTCATCTGGAAAAATATGCACGGTCTAATGTGTAACGACAAGAAGAGCGACCTGCTAACCTTACCTTGCCGGGCACTTGCCAAGAAAAAATACGATAATCATCAGTAAGTATTCATGTGAATATAATTGCATAAGTGGTCATAAAATTAGGAAATGGCACTACAATGTGATAAATCATAAAGTATGTTCATTCAATAAAAGGATTGATGTTCGATATGTGGTGGTTTCCTTTGGTTTTTCTGGTTCTCAAAGTTTCGACGTGTACTACATTGGGGTGAGGAATGCTGCGAATCCGATGTGGACCTGCGTATAGAAGCTCAAATTTACTGCATTTACTCTTTCCTTTGTTGGAAAAATAGTGTGTACGTACTAATATCTTCTGTCCAATGTGAAAGTCACGGCGTGTACAAACCTGTTTTTGCTGTCTTCTCCGGCGCTCTGCGGCACGTTTGATGTTGTTCAGCGCAATGTCAATTATTTCATGGTGTCGTAGTCGACGAGATGTAGGAATTGTTACTAATTCTTTAATTTTGTTAGGTGGTTCAACATTTTTCAGTATAACAGTCGGAGATAGCATAGTAGATTCATTAGAATTGATTACATCCTGGAATGAGAGTATGTGTGTGTCCCAATCAATATGTCTTTTATGGCAGTATATTCTACACAATTTACCAATTTCTTTCATTAATCGTTCACAAGGGTTCGAAGAAGCATGGTACCTGGATATATAGATCGGAGAAATGTTTCTAGCTCGTAACATACGTGTTCATGTAGCAGATCGAAACTGTGATCCATTGTCGGAAATTACTTTCAACACATGCCCTACATGAAATAGAAAATGTTTTATAAATGCTTTCGAAACAGTTTTAGCAGTAGCTATGCGTAACGGAGTGAAGGTAACAAATTTTGAAGTGAGTTCAACAGCGACAAAGATGTAGCAAAAACCTCTATTAGTTCTGGGGATCGGACCAAAAATGTCTACATCGGCCATATGTCTCAATTTAACAGGTACAATGGGATATAATGGAGGAACATGTGAAGTCGTGGCTGACTTAGCTTTCTGGCAGATTTTGCATGACGCTAAAACTCGTCGAATACGTTTTTCCATGTTGGCAAAATAACAGTTCGTTCTCAGTATAAGAAAACATTTTCTGGCTCCGTAATGTGCGTAACTTAAATGAATATACCAGATTAATTTGTTAACAAGTTCGTCGGGAATGCATAATAACCAATTGTTGCTGTCAGGATGAGAGCGGCGAAACAGAATGTCATGGCGTACAGTGTAATGGTTTCTAATGGTAACATTATTCCTGTCTTGCCAGAGGTGTTTAATATCTTCCCACACGTTGTCTTTATTCTGCTCTTGTGCTGTCTTGTAATGACGACGAAATGAAATTTTCAAATGCAACTTGTTGAATGTACATGACGCTGAAATTTGCTTTGCAGAAGTTGGTTGCGATGTCCTGCTGATTGTTGCTGAGAGAACGAGATAGCGCGTCTGCTACAACATTTTGTGTACCGGGAATGTGAACAATTGTAAAATTAAATTCCTGCAAGTAAAGTTTCCATCTGCTTAATCTGCCGTGTGTAAATTTAGCCGAAAGTAAAAACTGTATCGCTCTGTGGTCTGTGTAAACGGTGGTATGTCCTCCATAAAGAAAATGCCGAAATCTCGTAAAAGCCCATACAACACATAATGTTTCAAGTTCTGTAACAGAATAATTTCGTTCAGCAGATGACAGAATGCGACTTGCAAAAGCGATGTTTTTAATTACAGTACAACCATCTTCTTCAATGTCCTGAAAAATATGTACGCCTAAAGCGGTGTTAGAACTGTCGGTGGCAATGGAAAAATTTCTGGTAAGATCTGCGTGCGATACAAGTGGTGCATTCAACAAAGCGTCTTTCAAATAACATTGTCGTGGACAAGATTCTGTGTATCTGAAGTATTGCTTACGTTACTGGAAGATGCAACCTGTATTGTATCTAGTCAAAAATCTATCTGACGTGTTAGTATTTTCGGGAGGATGCTGTGGCATTTCGACTATTTGTACTGTTCTGTTACTTCTTCCAGACGTATTACGTTCTGGATGATACCTACTGTCTGGTTCATTCATGATTATTTGTTGTTGCTGATGTTCTTGCTGCTGATGAGATCGACTGTTATTAAATGTACGCTGAAAATTGTGCTCATTATTTTTACGTCTGTCGTGATAGTCATTTCTATACGGCGCATTGCAATAGGAATTGAAATAGTGTGTTTTCTGTACGTAGTTATTTCCTTGTTGCTGTGCGTTACTATTTGTTGGGGCTGAGACTATACGTGCACGCGGCGAAACATTAAAGCTTGGTTTACCTTGTGCATTACATTGTTGGTTAGGTATGCTAACCGGCTGGTTTTGATGCTGTTGCGGTGAAAAACGTCTATTGTTACAAAAATGTATGTTTGCGACTGCTGATAATTTTTCACATACTGATGATTACAATTTTATCTGTTATTATAATTACGGCGATAATTGTCATTTCGGGAGTGTCTAAAGAGAACTGTCACTTTCGGTAAAACTTGTCATATCGGGTTTTCTTTACACTTTCTTAATTCTAGATAGAGCAATAGTTACAGAGCTGTTTTGATAGATATAAAGGATAGTAGAAGAGAAGGCAGCAGTGCAGAAAACTAAAGATGAAACAGCGCTACTACAGCTCGGGGCCCTGTGCACGCTACGGCACATATTCATTAAAGCGTAATGAATCCCCTGAGGTCTATTACGCTCTGCAAATAAATTTAGCTTTTGCGTTACAGGCAGTGCCGGTGAAAATTCAAAAATAAATTGCTGTATCAAGTCCAAAGCTACTTTCTGCATTACGGGCAATGCTGATGAAAGTACAAAAATCAATCGACGTATCCAGTTCAAAACGTGTACCTGTGTTCTCTCATTATTAAGTACCTTAGATTTTCTTACGGATAAAAATTGCTCGTAATCAACGTTATCGTCTCTGAATGTGTGAACAGGTTCACGACTGCATAGGAATCTGTTTGTCTGTGACTGTTCGGAATCTAAGTCACGTACTCTCTGTAAATTACCCAAATTATACACGCTGCGTGAATCTGACAAATGTTCGCAAAGTGGCGTCTGCTGTGATGTGTTAAACGCTGAAACATTTTTCATCTCTGTTACTTCTTGCTGTAAACTTGACTATTTTCTACGTAATGTATTATTAGACGAATCTATCTCACTGATTGCGTGCTGTAGATTTTGGAATTCAGGTGTTTGGTTAAACGAAATCGGTGAAGTATCGTCGGATTTGCTGTCATTATTATTTTCAATAACGTCAATACGACTGGCCAATTCATCATATTTTTCAGTCAGTATTTTTACCTGATCATCGTTTTAAGTGTCACAAGCATTAATTTGTTTTTGTATTTTACGTGTGGTTTCGTTCAATTTTTTAATGTCTGCTTTGATGGCATCGGGATCCTGTATTAGTTCCAACTTTTCAAATCTGTTGGTCATTGTCTGAAAGTCTAATGTGTGTGTATCTGTTTTTGATTTAAGATCGGAAATTTCATCACGCAATTCGGTGTTTAACTGTTTGATTATATTAATTTCGTCTGATACAGTAGCAATATTGTTGTCTACGTATGTTTTTGCTTTCGCAAACAATTTACGTTTATCTTCCTGTCTCTGTGCGGTAATTGTTTCCATAACTTGTCGCTTTACTTTATTCTGTTCCTGTATAAATTTACGGAAACGCGTATCACTGTTTTGTAGGTGATGATTAAAACGTTCGTCAATTTGACTTTTCTGTTGGTCGAATTTCGCGTCTACTTTTGCATCCAGTGTGCGCGAAAGTTCTGCTGTCATTACTTTAAACTCGTCGCGTAATTGTGTTGCTTTTTCAGAGCATTGTTTACCGACTGCACTAATTTCATCTCTAAGTGATTCTGTTGCAGCTGTTTGCATATCCCTTAATTCTTGAGCAACAGATCTAATTTCTTCACTACTTTTCCTAGCACAAGCTTCAATTTCCACACGTAATTGTTCTTTAGTATCATGACATTGCGCGGCAACGGCTGTAATCCGTTCACTAAGCTGTCTGAAGTTATCGTCTTGTTTTTCATTCTGTTGTTTGGAATTGTTATCTTGTTTTTCATTAATTTCATTAATTTGATGTTTGAGACTTTCACTAAGTTGTTTGTGATTGGTCTCTTGTCTATCATCCGACCGTTTCGAATTGCTGTCTATTTTTTCATTCATTTGTCGTAAAAATGCCATAACTTGATCCCACCCAAAATTATCGGCTCTATTCTCTGTGCTATTTGATGGCGTACCTGCAATTGTCACGTTTTGTGTAACCATTTGGTTATTCTGTGATTCTTGAAAATGTTTACCAATCGGATGTGCACTGTTAGTCACTACACCGGAATTAAATAAATCTGTCGTACTCTGATTAAACTGTTCATTTTCGTTAGTAAAATTTATCTGTTCATTACGTAAATTTTGCAAACCGGGTGAGTCAAGCTGGGCAGCGTTCATTGTAACAGAACGTCCCGCGTCATCAATTGTCGTTAAATTAACAGAGGACACAATTGAGTTCGTCTGTTCATCACTAGGATCAAAATCAACATTAATAATCCGCACACTCTGATTGTCTGTAAATAGAGGACTGTCATTAAGACACTGAGTGTCGCAAGCACTATCGGTCAAGTTATTTGAGTCGGCTATTTCACTCATTGTACATCGCGATGTACTATTAACAGTTTTTCGCGGCATTTTTACACAAATCAAAATTATTCACAAATGAAACAAAGACAATGCAAAATCCAACAAACACAAATACAACAGAGAGCAACGAATTGCCGATGATCTGTGAAAGAAAGTGACAAAATTAATAAATGCGTTGCGTCAAATGTTAATTATATTAAGTAAATAAGAGCAGATATATGACTACTTCTCAGAAGATTCTCAAAGAAAAATACGATCCTGGCCGGATGTCGCCAAGTGTAACCTCCCCGCAGAAATATAACAGTGATAATGATCCAAATGTTAACTCCCCACAAAATATCGTTAAATTGAAATGGAGCCAAGCGTAACCTCCCCAGAGTAATTTAGTTAAATATTAATGCAAAATGGAACCAAGCTTAAACTCGCCACAAAATTAAGGAATGATTATTGACCATAAACCCACAATAATATTAATTAAATAATGAACCATGAACCGTATGTAACATCTCAACACAAATTATTAAACCTGATAAATTTTATAAGGACAGCAGCGCTGACCTTCGGCCCTGTATTCTGAATAAAAAAAAGTAAAAACTCTTACCTCAATAAAAACTGCATCTATATCTGCTCTTATTTATCGACACAGCTTCGTGCAATGCTGGCGTATATTTAATTTTGATTCTTGGAGGAAATGCATAGGAAATATTCTTTAAATTGAAATGAATGTTTTTCTTTAAAGGAGTTACTTTATAAAAAATTATTATTGGGGCATTTTTTGAACAAATTAACTACAATTAATATACAATATTTGATATGCGCAATGCTGCTTCATTACCTTCCACAACAATACTCATCGTCCACCACAATCCTGACCAGAGTCACAAGATGAGCACGCCATCGACGCATGCCGATGCCTGCTCAGTACAACCGTCCACTCGCTACTACTGACGACTGACTACTACTACAGACAGAGTACAACTCACTACTGCAGACAGAGTGCAACTGAACACTCACGCGGTCAAGCGCAGACTATCAACAGCTAACGATAAACTACTCTCTGGTCAGAGATTCTGACATGCTTCGCCCATCGCCGGCGAAGCATACGCCTTACAATACAATAAACTGATTATTGAAAGCGACTATGATTATGTGTGAATGGCGTATTTTTAACTCCAGACGAATTCGGAATTGGCAGTTGAACGTTTCTGCAGGGAGTGAGAATATATCGGAATTCTCATTCGATGATTTTCTCTTATTTGGTTCAAATGGCTCTGAGCACTGTGGGACTTAACATCTGTGGTCATCAGTCCCCTAGAACTTAGAACTACTTAAACCTAACTAACGTAAGGACATCAGTCACATCCATGCTCGAGGCAGGATTTGATCTTGCGACCGTAGCAGCAGCGCGGTTCAAGACTGAAGCGCCTAGAACCGCTCGCCCACACACCGGCCGGCTTTCTCTTATTTAACAGCTAGTAAAACCTGGACCTAAGAAAATAGGTTTTTTTTTTTCTCCGTGTAGATGGGGTGCTGCTAGTTTCTGCTGCAGTCTCTGTAGCTGAGCGAAGACTGATGATCGCTTCAGGGAAGACTTGTGCTGTATGAGAAGATTACCGAAAGCTGAGTGCAACTTGTTGTGTAGGGAAACGGACCGCGCCACCGCACGTTGAATCTCTTCATATTGACTTATTACCGCACTTAATAGTGACTTATCACCTGAGAATCGTGTGCGACCCCTTTAGGTGAGTCGTCAACGCGGTCAACGTATCTAGAGTTACTCCCGGTCGGGTCGGAAATTTTCTCCGCACGGGGACCGGGTGCTGTGTTATCCTCGACATTGTTTCTTCATCATCGACACACAAGTCCCCCAGTGTGGCGTCAGCTGAATGGACCTGCAACTCGGAGGCCGAACTTTCCCTAGTGTGAACTCCCGGCCATCAACACAGTACGATCATTCGAATTCATTTCACCTGAGAGTGACACACACGCCGAAAATCAGTCTCATGACTCGGTGTGTACCAACATCAAAAATTAGTGGTGTACGTCAGACGACTCGCCACATTGTCCGCTATAGCTGAAGACAAACCGTACCTCGATTTCTCGATTCATTTAGTAGTTCGGGCATACGAGTGCTGTTCATAAAGTTAAGTTCTGATGCTTTTTGGATGACAGGAGAGTGGTGCATGGTGTGGGTTCCTGGTATCATGTCCTAGTTCATGAACCACGGGCAAAGTATGAGTGACCAAGTAAGTGGTCCTGACAGTCGGGATACCAGTTGCATTGGAATAAGGCTGGGCATCTCGGACATATTCCGAGTCGTGGCTACCTTTGTGCTCAGACGGCAAAGACTATCAGATCCATCGGCTAGTCCTTCAACCGTTAGGGGTAAAACTCAATGGGACCCGGGGCAAGTAAGGCTAGCAACCTGCTTCCCTGGTACTATAAATATGATGCTGGCAACAATCAGAGCAAAATGGCTCGGACCTTTGGAGGTGACGGAGTCCCACCTCTAATTGACAAACCAGGGACTCCTAAGAAACGACTCGGCAAACGAATGGTAACGAGATGGGGAGCTATTAATATCAATGGGGGCTACTCTGGGAAGAAGGTAGAGCTGGCAGTGGCTGCAAGTAAGATGGGATAGGACGTTTTAGCTGTTAGTGACATTCGGGTAAGGGGTGAGAAAGAAGAGGAAGTGGGAGAATACAAGGTCTACCTGTCAGGAGTCAAAGCAGGAATAGCACAATGGGGTGTAGGGCTTTTTATCAGGAAAGAAATGGAACCCAGAGTAGCTGCAATAAGGTATGTAAACGAACGACTGATGTGGATAGATTTGACAGTGTCTAGCAAGAAAATTAGGATTGTGTCAGTATATTCGCATTGTGAAGGGACAGATCAAGATGGATAGTTTTTATGACGCACTCAGTGATGTAGTTGTCAGAGTAAAGGACAAGGACAGTGTTCTGCTCATGGGTGATTTTAATGCCAGGATTGGAAATCGAACAAAAGGGTATGAAAAGGTTATGGGCAAATTTGGAGAGGATATGGAGGCCAACAGGAACGGGAAACAACTCTTGGATTTCTGTGCCAGAATGGGCTTAGTAATCACAAACTCCTTTTTTAAACATAAGAACATTCACCGGTATACTTGGGAAGGCAGGGGAACCAGATCTGTCATTGATTATATAATAACAGATCAGGAATTCAGGAAGGCTGTGAGGGACATACGTGTATTCAGGGGATTCTTTGATGACACTGATCACTATTTAATCTGCAGTGAAATTGGTATTGTGAGGCCGAAAGTGCAGGAGGTCAGGTCCATGTGTAGGAGGATAAGAATGGAGAAATTCAGGATAAGGACATCAGACATAAGTACATAACAGTGATCTCAGAAAGGTACCAGTTAGTTGAATGTAGTCAATTGCAGTCATTGGAAAAGGAATGGACAATGTACAGGGACACAGTACTAGAAGTGGCCAAAGAATGTCTTGGAACAGTAGTGTGTAAAGGTAGGATGAAGTAAACAGCTTGGTGGAATGACACAGTCAAGGCAGCCTGTAAAAGGAAAAAGAAGGCATATCAAAAATGGCTACATACTAGAACTCAGGTAGACAGAGAAAGTTATGTTGAAGAAAGAAACAAAGCCAAACAGATAATTACAGCATCCAAGAAGAAATCTTGGGAAGACTTTGGAAACAGGTTGGAGACCTTGGGTCAGGCTGCTGGAAAACCATTCTGGAGTGTAATTAGCAGTCTTCGAAAGGGAGGTAAGAAGGAAATGACAAGTATTTTGGACAGGTCAGGAAAACTGCTGGTGAATCCTGTTGATGCCTTGGGCAGATGGAGGGAAAAATTTGAAGAGTTGCTCAATGTGGGTGAAAATACGATCAGTAATGTTTCAGATTTCGATGTGCAATGGGACAGGAATGATGATGGAAATTGGATCACATTTGAGGAAATGGAGAAAATGGTCAATAGATTGCAGTGCAATAAAGCAGCTGGAGTGGATGAAATTAAGTCGGAACTCATCAAATACAGTGAAATTTCAGGTCTTAAATGGCTACACAGGATAATTGAAATGGCGTGGGAGTGGGGACAGGTTCCATGAGACTGGACGAAAGCAGTAATCACACCAATCTTTAAACATGGAAACAGAAAAGATTGTAACAACTACAGAGGTATCTCTTTGATCAGCGTTGTGGGTAAAGTCTTCTCAGGTATTGTTGAGAGGAAAGTGCGAGTATTTGTTGAGGAAAAATTGGATGAAAATCAGTGTGGGTTTAGGCCTCTTAGAGGTTGTCAGGACCAGATCTTTCGCTTACGGCAAATAATGGAGAAGTGTTACGAATGGAATAGGGAATTGTATCTATGTTTTATAGATCTAGAAAAGGCATATGACCGGGTTCCTAGGAGGAAGTTATTGTCTGTTCTACGTGATTATGGAATAGGAGGCAAACTTTTGGAAGCAATTAAAGGTCTTTACATTGATAGTCAGGCAGCAGTTAGAGTTGACGGTAAATTGAGTCCATGGTTCAGAGTAGTTTCAGGGGTAAGACAAGGCTGCAACCTGTCTCCACTGTTGTTCATATTATTTATGGATCATAAGTTGAAAACAATAGACTGGCTGGGTGAGATTAAGATAGGCAGTCTCGCATACGCGGATGACTTAGTTGTGATGGCAGATTCTATTGAAAGTTTGCAAAGTAATATTTCAGAGCTAGATCAGAAATGTAAGGACTATGGTATGAAGGCTTCAAATGGCTCTGAGCACTATGGGACTTAACATCTATGGTCATCAGTCCCCTAGAACTTAGAACTACTTAAACCTAACTAACCTAAGGATATCACACAACACCCAGTCATCACGAGGCAGAGAAAATCCCTGACCCCGCCGGGAATCGAACCCGGGAACCCGGGCGTGGGAAGCGAGAACGCTACTGCACGACCACGAGATGCGGACTATGGTATGAAGATTAGCATCTCCAAAACAAAAGTAATGTCAGTCGGAAAGAGATATAAACGGATTAGAACAGGTGGACGGTTTCAAGTACTTAGGATGCATATTCTCACAGGATGGCAACGTAGTGAAAGAACTGGAAGCGAGGTGTAGCAAAGCTAATGCAGTGAGCGCTCAGCTGCGATCTACTCTCTTCTGCGAGAAGGAAGTCAGTACCAAGACTAAGTTATCTGTGCACCGTTCAATCTTCCGACCAACTTTGTTGTATGGGAGCGAAAGCTGGGTGGATTCAGGTTACCTTATCAATAAGGTTGAGGTTACGGATAAAGAAAAACTGGGAATGAACTCTATAGATGTAGCAGTCAGGGCGAACAGGCTTAGATGGTGTGGTCATGTTACACGCACGGGAGAAGCAAGGTTACCTAAGAGACTCATGGGTTCAGCAGTAGAGTGTAGGAGGAGCCGGGGTAGACCAAGGAGAAGGTACCTGGATTCGGTTAAGAATGATTTTGAGGTAATAGGCTTAACATCAGAAGAGGCATCAATGTTAGCACTGAATATGGGATCATGGAGGAATTTTATAAGGGGGACTATGCTCCAGACCGAACGTTGAAAGGCATAATCAGTCTTAAATGATGATGATGAGGAGGAGGAGAGTGGTAGTTGCCAAGCGATTTCAGCACAACTGCTTCACTCGGCTCCGTACGAGTCTGGCATCGGCACGGAAAGGTTACTGAACTGTTGTTTGCACCGTCACTATGCGTGAGAATGGCTGCTGTCATCGAAGATCCCAGTAACTGACCCTTTTTCTGGGTGCGAAAAACATTGATGATGTAGATATCCATGGGGGAATTCGTATGGTACATCGAGAGAACTTTATGAGAGTGTTGTAAGAAAATGGTGCCGTTTTTCTTGGGAAGCTTGAACGTTGGTCCATTATGAAGAAAGAAGTGGACGACGATCTGTCGTGACAAATGGTCTGATTGCAAAGGTTAATGACAGAATCAGAGAACATCGTTGCTTCACGACTGTAAAATTCAGTCAGTTTTCCTCAGATCTACATCGGCGGCTACATTTACATCTACACTATGTGATCAGAAGTAGCCGGACACCTGGCTGAAAATGACTGAAAAGTTAGCGGCGCACTCCATAAGTTATCCTCGAATCAACAGTGTATTGACCCACTCTTAGTCTTGATGACAGCTTCCACTCTGGCAGGCATACGTTCAATCAGGTGCTGGAAGGTTTCTTGGGTAATGGCAACCCATTCTTCACGGAGAACTGCACTAAGTAGAGGGATCGATGTCGGTCGGTGAGGTCTGGCACGGCGTTCCAAAACATCCCAAACGCGTTCTGTAGGATTCAGGTTAGGACTCTGTGCAGGCCAGTCCCTTACAGGGATGTTATTGTCGTGTAACTACCCCGTCACAGGAAGTGCATTATGAACAGGTGCTCGATCGTGTTGAAAGATGCAATCGCCATCCCCGAATTGCTCTTCAACAGTGGGAAGCAAGAATGTGCTTAAAACATCAATGTACGCCTGTGCTGTGATAGTGCCATGCAGAACAACAAGGGGTGCAGGCTCCCTCCATGAAAAACACCACCACACCATAACACTACCGACTTCGAATGTTACTGTTGGCACTACACACTCTGGCAGATGACGTTCACCGGGCATTCACCATACCCACACTCTGCCATCGGGTCGCCACACTGTGTACCGTGATTCGTCACTCCACACAACGTTTTTCCACTGTTTAATAGTCCAATGTTTACGCTCCTTATACCAAGCGAGGCATCGTTTAGCATTTACCGGCGTGATGTGTGGCTCATGAGCAGCCGCTCGACCATGAAATTCAAGTTTTCTCACCTCCTGCCTAGTTGTCATAGTACTTTCAGTGGATCGTGATGCTGTTTGGAATTCATGTGTGATGTTCTGGATAGATATCTGCCTGTTACACATTACGACCCTCTTCAACTGTCGACGGTCTCTGTCAGTCAACAGAAGAGGTCGGCCTGTACGCTTTTGTGCTGTGCGTGTCCCTTCACGTTTCCACTTTACTATCACATCGGAAACAATGGTCCTAGGGATGTTTAGGAGTGTGGAAATCTCGTGTACAGGCATATGACACCCAATCAGTTGACCACGTTCGAAGTCCGTGAGTTCCGCGGAGTGCCCCATTCTGCTCTCTCACGACTTCTAATGACTACATAGGTCGCTGATATGAAGTACCTGGCAGTAGGCGTCAACAGAATGCACCTAATAAGAAAAACGTATGTTTTTTGGGGGGTGTCCGGATACTTTTTATCACATAGTGTACATCGATACACCACAATCCACCTTACTGCACGTGGCGGAGGGTACTCAGTACCACTACCAGCCATTTCCTTTCCTGTTCCACTCGCAAAATAGATGGAGGGAAAAAGGACTGTCCTTATGCGTCCTCATGAACCCTAATTTCTCATATCTTCGTGGTCCTTATGCACAACGTATATTGGAAGCAACAGAAAGATTCTGCAGTCAGCTTTTGCCGATTCTCTAAATTCTCACAACAGTGTTCCTCGAAAAGAATGTCGCCTTTCCTGTACCGTTTCCCATTTGAGTTCCAGAAAAATGTCCATAACACTTGCGTGTTGTTCGAACCTAACAGTAACGAATCTAGCAGCTCGCCTCTGAATTGCTTACACGTTTTCTTTAATCCGAACTGGAACGGATCCCAAATACTCGAGCAGACTCAAGTAAAGATCGCACTAGTTTCTTACATGCGGTCTCCTTTTTAGATGAACCACACTTTCCTAGAATTCTCCCAATAAACTGAAGTCGGCCACTCGCCTTTTATACCACAACCCTTAAAGGCTCGTTCTATTCCATATCGCTTTAGAACATTACGCCCAGATATTTAAACGATGTGACTGTGTCAAGCAGGACACTACTCAGGCTGCATCCGAACATTACGGGTTTGTTTCTCCTTCCCATCCGCGTTAACTCAGATTTTTCTACATTTTGAGCTAGCTACCATTCTTCACAGAAACTAGAAATTTTGTTTAAGTCATCTTGTATCTTCCTACAGTCACTCAACTTCGACACCTTATCCTACACCATAGCATCATTAGCAAACAACCCTCCGCTTGCTACCCACCCTATTCACCGAATGAGTTATGTATACACAGGACAATAGCGATCCTATCATACTTCCCTAGGGCACTAGTGATAATACCCTTTTCTCTGATGTACACTCGCCGTTGAGGACAACAAACTGAGTTCTATAATTTAAGATGTCTTCGAGCCACTCAAATATCTGTGAACCTATTCCTTATGCTCGTGCATTCTGTAACAGCCTACAATGGGGAACCGTGCCGCCATGTCAAACGCTTTTCGGAAAACTAGAAATATGTGATTTGCCTGTTGCCTTTCACCCACAGTTCACAGTATATCACGTGAGAAAAAGGCAAGATGAGTTTCGCAGGACCTCTGCTTTCTTAGACCATGCTGATTCGTGGACGCAAGCTTCTCGGTCTCAAGAAGATATCATGGATAGTGTTGCGCTACCTTCTGACTCATAAGCTTGGTTATCACATATCATGCAGAACAAGCGGCGTGGGATGCTTATAAGGTGTGAAATATAAAGGAGGCGTGTTCTGTAAGTAAGTATTTAGGTTCTGAATTGCGCAGAGAAGTGACTCAACATTCATATATCATTAAAATTACAAATATTGGCGTCTGTGTGCTCTGCTTATTTATCAGGAAAGGAAAATTTAATAGTTATAGAAAGGAAACGCTTAATCGATATGACAAATAGATGTTGATGTAGTTTTGAGGAAGTACAGTAACAAAACAGTTTACTTAACATTGGTCTACATAAAACATGATATCAAATGATGGACCATTAGAGGATTGCAAATATTACTGGTACATTTCTAGCTTATGCAGACAATGGGAAAGGCAAAGGGATAGCCAAAGAAGATGTAAATGCATTTCTCTGCAATATCTGGGTCTGTAAATTCGTATAATCAGATAGCAGGAACCACTGTAAATATCGCCATATTATGACTTCTAGACAGTTAATCATACACTAAAAGGAAGTGGAAACCATACATTAAACGTTTGTATGAGCAGTATATATGGGAAATACGTCAAGTTTCACGGAACTGATTAGCAATCCATTTCTGCACTAAGAATTTACTGGGATGACACAAATTTATCTCAGAATGGTTAGCGTATCAGAACAACGCTATAGTTATCAATAAGTAGTCGGAGTCGCCTATGAACTCCGCTGCCGCCCATCAGGAGCCGAATTCTTCGAAGTCCAGCTGCCGGCCGGCCGAAGTGGCCGTGCGGTTCTAGGCGCTGCAGTCTGGAACCGCGAGACCGCTACGGTCGCAGGTTAGAATTCTGCCTCGGGCATGGATGTGTGTGATGTCCTTAGGTTAGTTAGGTTTAACTAGTTCTAAGTTCTAGGGGACTAATGACCTCAGAAGTTGTGTCCCACAGTGCTCAGAGCCATTTGAACCATCCAGCTGCCGTAATCTGAGGGCTGCGTCACATTACAGTCTCTTGGCGCCCGGTGTTGACGTCCTTCTGATTCCTAACTTGAAAACCAAATCAACCGTGCCACTTACTACGAGAGTTCCACTATGGATTTCCCTAAGCAATGTGTGTGTTTGTTCACAGTTCCTGCGCCAGTTGGATGCATGAAAGTTTGTAGTTTAATTTTTTAGTGTCTGTCCAACAGGATAGAGAGATGTAGAAATCCTGATCTCCCATCGCACCCCTCCCCCAAGAAAACTCGAATGGAAAATTATCAGGTACGACCAGAGAGATGAAGACGGTAAAGAGTGATAAAGACAGAACTTGTTTGACTCAGTAGAAGTCTGGAGCCAAATTGGAAGAGGAATTCGGTCTTCTCTTAGAAAATATTTTGCGCCAGAGCTACGAAGACAATGTCCTTCCTTTATTTGAGTCGAGATATGTCCCAGTGCCCATCTGTATTTGTTTTGCCACGCCCACTCCCAGCACCAGCAGAAGGCGCTGTACGAATTCCTCCCACTGTTAGTGGGTAGAAAGAGGCTTAATTGTAGTCTGGCGTGTCGCCAAAGCGTACCCAGAGGATTTCTCATTCCTCTTCGGTGTTGGGCCACCCGCATAGAACCCACAACTAGGAACTGTTGTACCCCAGCATGGCGTCCAGTGGGTAGGTAGGGGTCATGTCTCCCGTGACTGATGCGCCTCCCCCTCCTCCCTTTCGCAAAGAACTTGATACATCCGCGAAGTCTGACTCAGGTATGAGGCTAAACGCCAACATTTGAGGAATTTATAAATTGTAAATCGAGTAATAAGGCTAAAGAGAGCTGCTCATACTCTGTCTAATCCACAAATACATCTTCATTCGAAATCAGAGGGCAGCAAAAGTAGAATATCATTCATTTATATTCCGCAACTGCTTCTGATAGTTATAATTTTCCGCCCAGAGAGGGCAGTAATTGAAGCAATTGCGTAAACAGAGAGTGCTGTCAATGCAATGACACGACTGGCACTCTAGTAGGACCCTTACGTGCTGATTTCTGGCAAATTTTGCTTGACAGTTTGAGAACCCCACTTAGTTTCTTGTCTTTTCTTCAGCAGAAGTCAGAGCAGTCTGCCTGCCGTACTCGCGAAGTCAAAGCACTATTAAATTTGCCAGCAAATACACACCTAACAAGTTCAGTACCGGAGCGTAATAGACGTTCGGGGCTCAGCTGCACTTAGTGCAATCTGTCTGCCACAATAGCAAACTCGGAACACGTTTAATTCCACTAGCAAATTAGTACCTTGTGAAATTATCTCACCATACAATGATATTGAAACAGCAGTCTCTTTGCTACGTGTAGAAACTGGAGAATTTCAGTTTATCAATAAGAAAAATTAACAAAAATAGTTATATAAATCGGAAATGAAGCATGTTTTTCCCGTGGTTAATCAGTAATATTACGGGTAGTGGCTCTTGTTTTACTCTGGAACACCGAGACAGTGAGCACACAATTTAGCGACAAAAAACGACCTGGTAGTATTTGTTTAAAATTAAGGGAGGGTCGCCTCATCAAAGTAGCTGCAGGACAGCAAGGATGAAAATAATCATTAAAGTGAAAGTGAATTTGTTGACTCAAATTAATTTCATTTAAACATTAAATGTTGGTAGAAACAAGATCTTTTCTCAACCAATTAAAATCACTGAGCATGAAGTACAATTATGAATCCCAATTATTTGGGGAAATTGATAAATCTGACTTCTGAATTAATATCTGAAAGCAGACGGCTCCTGGAAATTGTTTGGAAAACTGTTAACTTCTTGCCCAAACCATTTATCAAAACCTGGGCAGCTCACAAATGCAGCTATACTGGAGAAGCTCAGAACACGATCTTGGCAATACAAACTCTGAACCAAACAGCAACAACACAAGCTGCGGTTAGCACTCCCAAGTTGAGAGCTGGAAGACAACAAGTAGCGCAGATGCTATTTGCGACACTTGCTCGTAAAGGTGCGTCCACACTAGCGGGCTGCGCGGCTCACGCGCCGCTCGTGCACATTCAGTTCGTTTGTCGGTTTTTCCACCGAACACTTTGGATGTTCGCCGTTCAGATTTGGACGGGAGCGCGAAAGGTTTGTCGTTTTTAGCGCGCATGTGAGTAGTGTTTTGCAAGATGTTAATGAGAAAAGAGGGATTTTTAAGTTGAACTAAAATATTACATTATAATTAATATCTTTAGATTATTGTCAGGCTTCAATAAAGGGATTTTGTGATTGATTTACCAGCGATTAAATATGGAGTGGTCAAAAGTGACTTTAATTAAACTAATTGATGAATATAGAAAACATTCCATGCTTTGGGATCCTCAGGATGAGGATCATTACAGGAAACACATTGGCGAGAAATATCTGCGGAGATGGATGTATCTGCGGACCAGTGCAGAAAAAAATAATATCTTTGCGGTCTTCATACCGACGGGAAAAGGGCAAATTGAAAAACAGCATGGTAACAGTTTAAGATAAGTTCTGTATCTTATAAGATAGTATGTACCTAAATCTCTTAGTTGTGTTAATTAAATTAGTTGACAAGTTTAGCGATGTGGCCAATCACAACTGTCATTTATTATTATTCGAATAATTTAATATTCGTAAAAAAAAATATATTAAGAAAATGAATGGTATTTTGAAATAATAAGCTCCATTTTCATTTTTAAGTGTTTTATTTACATGCATCATACAAACTTTTTATAATAACAATCGTAGGTACACTTCGGTATTTTTATAAATAGCGTTTTATTGCGTTCTATATTTTATTGTTTCAGGAAGATACGACGTTTACGTAAGAAAGTGGTTTGCTTATGAAGCTTTCAAGTTTATGGAGGACAGGGACGTACCAAGAAAAGGACTTACGACGGTAAAAAAACGTTGATGTACTCAAGCATATTTGTGTTGCCATTCTTGCAATCCTTCTTTCATACAATAATATGCTATTTCATCCCTAATTTTTTGACAATGATTTGGGGATCGTACGGGGTCTTGTCTCAGTGGTAACAAAGACGTCATATTATCTTCTCTCTAGACCCTCCATGACCCTTCGATTAAAAATCCATTCTCTTCATGGTCAATGCCAGCAGGAGTGTACAAATTTGGCGAATGGGTTCTTAGATAATTGTGTAACAAAATGACCGCCATCACTATCACCTCGGCTTTTTCAGGTGCGAAAAGCATTGGTGTTCTTAGAACCCGAAACACTGAGCTTCATACCGAAGGCGCTCTCGACTATCCCTAATCAAGCGATAATTAAAACTTCTGTGAGGAGTTCCTTTGGCAAAGTTGAAACGTCACCTTTTGAAATATTATATACGTGACTGGGCTTAAACTGACACACAATATTTTTAGCGCAACGCAATCTGACTTTCAAAAATCCCTACAAAAGAATGGCCCTGACTATAACATTAACCTATACCTTTCACAAATCACTTACCTCACAAAAATCTTCGTTACTCGAACTACTGCAGTACAGCGAGCGCCACTACTGCCAGCTAAATAAAAGATTCAAACTACGGAAGGCACTAACTACTGATAGGCATAGTTAGCAAATGAAAGATTTTGATAGAGAACAAACAATGTATTTACCTTAATAGTCATCAAAAGTCATAATATATATAGGAGTTCATAACATCCATTCTTAGAAATATGAAAACTCCGCCATATCTGTCCCCACATCCACCACTGCTGGCGGCTCACCTCCAACGGCGCAACGCTACGCGCTGTTCACATGCAGCTGCCGCTGCCCAACACTACAATGTCAGACAACAATGCAAACTAGCCACAGACTGCACACAGCACAGCCAGTGATTATCATACAGAGCGCTACGTAACGTTGCCAATAAGAAAACATAAACAGCCTACTTACATAGCCCCCATGCTCCCCACAAAAAAATTTTACAAATTGTTTTGGGCAGTGGCCAATAATGATTTGACAAAATTTTTAATAATTACAATAACAAAGATATCAAATGCACCCACTTATTGATACAATGTTGGTCAAAAGCTAAAATTTTCTCATAGTCCGTAAAGACAGTCCTGATCATTCATCACAGTAACATTGCAGTGTTTTTCTCAAAGTCTGAGCAGTAAAAGAAAATGCACACGGAAGTAGTGGATTTCCATGCAATCTTCAAGAAGTAGTGTTGTCCTTCCAACGGAAAAACAGTGCTGACTCTTGACATGCAGGCAGGTATTGGTCCACAACAGAGCAAACCCACAGCAGAGTCAGTCGAAATTTTGAAGAGTATTGGTAGGTAGGCCATCACAGAGCAGACCCACTGTAGTCCTGGTAGACATTACGGTACTGGTGGGCCACAAGAGGTGCAGACCCACTGCAGTCCTTGTAGAAATAATGGTACTGGTGAGTCAGCAAAGGTGTAGAGCCACTGTAGTCCTTGTAGAAATGGCCAGCAGCCATCTGTTGTGACTGTGCAGGTGCACAATCACCATGGAAGAGTCTTGCGGATAATATAGCAAGTCCATAACCACCACTTGTGCATTCACAAAGTTTTTGGAATTGTCCTCAGAACCAGCAATGCTGTTATCCAGTCCCTTGCTGAATTATTAACACACGTGCAAACACTAACAGTCCCTACTTCTCACATATTTTGCATATACAATGACGATCAGAAACTTGATGAACTAGTGTCAATTACAATTTTATAACATAAGAATACAATTACAAAGGTACAAAATACATCATTAAAGAACATAACAATACAGATAACATTTGTAGTAAAACAGGCTTTACAAAAGAATAGAAATAAACAGGTACATCAGTGTTACAGGAATTATGACATAACTACATGCATGAAAGATCAGAATAACTTTTGAAACATCAACTTCACACATGAGCAACAAAACAGAACAGATAAATAATGTCTAAACATCTTTACAAAGTAAATAACATATTATTAATGCAAATTATATTTGAGGATAACAGTATTCCTCATCATAGTTCATGGAACTGAGTATTAGAAAAATTCTACAACATAAGTCTTATCAGATAAACATATAAAGACAGGAAGAACGTAAATACACAAGGGTACACAAACACATAGTGGGATAACACAAGGAAAGGACAGGGTTTGTTTTACTGCAGTATTTTGCAAACAAAACTTTCTTTACTTCTCGGAGATCTCCCTTCGTTCTTCATTATTTCCAAAAAGTCCTATCTATACCTGCTTTCTGTACTTTTCTCGTATAGCCTCTCAGTGCATTTCTTCAAATTCATCGCAACTCATTCTCTTATAGGCTACCCCCTCTTAAGCTAACTTAAATCTACTGAGCTCAGATGCTAAACTAAGGGACGAGGCAATGCAGCAGCACAAAACAATTAACACAAACAGCAATGACAAAAAAATGGACATTGGCAAATCAATTGCAATATTACGACTAATATAAGGCACTGAGCAGCAAACAAGAAAAATACATCAGTAGTAAAACTAGCTTAACCGAGTAATACAAAGTGAAATTTAGTAGCACTATGCCTGGCAAACAGCAGCAGCAAATGCTATAACTTATATCTGAACATGACATAGCTCATGCAGAAAAAATATTACACTAAAGACAACAATGCAGACAAGGGAAATGTATATTCACATCTTAATGTCTATGTAATTAAAGTGGTGCACCACAACTTATTCTACCATAAAAATTACCAATTACTTGAAAAGAAAATTATATATGTAGTTCCTGTGAAGGGAAATGTCTTTGTGCTCCCTCATTTTTTGGGAAGTGTATTACAAAATTAGTATTTACTGGATCTGTAGACAGAAAATATTTATATTAGTACATCTATAAAATTCTATTTTAACCAATGCTGCAGTGCAGCTAGAAACTAGATATTAAACAAAATGAGCAAATCTCTCAACTAGAAAAACAACAGATGTAAAACGTTTCTCATCATTTCATTAGGCATTTTAGTAAATATCATAAATTAAGAGCTCCATAGTGTAATTATATGTTTTCAAGTTTGAGCGTATCGTATTTGCGATGCTTTCGACAAATAAATGTCAATAGCGAGGATAATGGCCTCTTTTTTTTTCTACCTGTGCCTCTGAAAAGGCACACACTAATGGCTTTTTCTCCAGGCGTCTGACACAGCTGGCCGCTCAAGACCCATTATGTCAAGGTCACTTGGCTTTCTTACCGAAATATTTACGACACCAGTTTGCACTACAGTGACAGTCTCATATACAAAATTTCACAGGTCTAGAATTTGCGTTACAAATCTGTAGAAACAAAATCCTATTGATATAACAGTGTCCAAAAATTTTTGTCGGCATTGTAATACATTCACGCATTTACATACATTTCATAACTCTTAAAGTACGATTCTTGGTTTCCAACAAACTTTTTCACAAACCAGAGTGCCTAACCACTACTCATTATTCCTTACCTTATTCGTAGACACTTCTTCAATATTTCATCATAACAGATACGTAGCATACTCAAATAACTCATATAGCATCAGCTTATTGATCATAAACATACCGCAACAGCATAATACACATAGTCATCGTAATAATAACATCATAACACTTCAGTCAACTCTCAAAATCGTCGTAGCTTCCTCCAATAATTTCAAAATCTAAAAAAAAATCTCTGCTCATTTCAATAGTGTCATCTACCTCAAAAGTACTTTAAAAATCATGCTCCCTTACCAAATACATCATTCAAAGCTCTCATAGTATCACAATGGTTCCAAAAAAATACGAACAGTTCACAAAGTACAGACAAAATACAATTTCATAAGTGTGAAGTTACCCAACTGTGTAATTGCGTAAACATGTGTCACTGATGTAGTAAAAAAAATGATCAGATAGCTGTGTAATTTGTGTGTTAGAGAAATATGGTACCGGTGTGTAAAGTTGTATAAGCAAATACCATATTAGCTAGGGCTCCTTGTGCTTACCAAACACATGGTACACAAAGTAAACGTGTACCCCCCTGAGGATTAATGAATAATACCCTCAGGTGTTACAGATTACAGCAATGGAATGAAATGTATCACGGAAAACCTTTGTATCATTGTACTTCAAATATCTTTAAAAATAAATGTTTTAAGCACAAAATTAATCACTCAAATACGTGTACAGTAGCGCTAAACTGTGCGTCTTGTTGTAAGATAATCTCTGTGGAAGTGTCGTAGTTATCGTCCTCCGAAAGCTACGTTCTATAGACGTCAATGTACTTACCTCATTATAAACAAAAGTGAAATGCTTTGCGTATAGATCGCTTAGTTATTACGCTTATTGCCATGATGAAGAAAGTACTATAATGTAACGTATTGTTGTGCTACGGAAAAGGCTGTCTCATTGTAGCTATAGCACAAAAGTTACTACTAAAACATGTTTTACTTTCCAGAAGAATTCAGAAAACCTGTGCAGAAATAAAACAGATACACCGGAAAAGCAACAATATAAATTGTCACTCATTAGTAGTGTCGTGAGAAAATCGTGTAGCTGTCACATAAACTAACCACTATGTCATCTGGTATCTCAATGAAAGTACTTTAAATCCAGAATGTATTTTCAAGTAAACCAAAATGTTGCATTAAAATCTCATTAGCAGTACCAGTATGTGTCCTAAGTATGTACATCTTATAGTTGTTACGTAATCGTGCAACTAACAAGCAAGAATGTACACACACAATAACACTGTGTCGTCTGTTCACAATAACAATGCATTCGTAATTATTGTCTAAATATGTTCCCTAGGTTCTAGACTGGATAGTTAATTTTAAAACATAGTTGCAAGTGAAGTTTCTAAGTGTGACAAAGAGTATTAGTAACATGAAGTAAAAAATTTTATAGCAAAGACTAAGTTAAAAAGCAGATTGTCTTTCAATAAACGGTTTTACATGTGAAATGTGGTGTAAACCTTTACTCTTCCTAGTACGCAGAGGTTCAACTTGAACGGAATTTATCATGCGGTATACGTCGGTGAGGAATGCTAAAATTCTGCTCAAGGTTAGCGTCTATGTTATTTTTCTCTGAGCCAGCCGGCGCACGCGGCTGCCTGCGGTGCGAGTCATTGTCTGTTCCTTTGTTGGCGCGCGTCGTTATTGGGATTAGGAGACCTAACTTCTACAAATTCACCTTGTCGAGAGTGCCTGCTCTGTTTGAATCCCGCCAGTTCTGGTGGAATTCAAGTCTGTCGTTTTGTCGGTAGTTTACATAGTTTCTTGTTTGTCGGTCATGTGTTGGAGAATTTATTCTGGAATCATAACTGCGCGCTGAACTGTTGCATCTGAAGTTATTCTGTCTCCCTTGATAATAATTGTTTTGGTTCCCATATTGTCTGTTTCTGTGGTAATCTCTGTCATATTCATAATTACGGAAGTGCGATCTTTCTCTGTAACTATTATTACTCTGTCAGTGGTTGTCATATGGGTGGTGTCTGTTTTGGTCACGATTTGCGTTGTAAGAATAGCCTTGTCGTGTCCAGTTATTATTTCTGTCATCGCGGAATTGTGACAGATGTGACCTGTAATTGTTGTGCTCCTGTTTTCACGTCCCGCAATTGTCAATGTCAATTTCTAATTCTTGTAAGAGTCCCTGGAAAGCTTCAATGTCGTCTTTGCAACGTCCTGCCAAAATAATATGTGGTAAATGTTCAGGCAGTTTGATTAAGCAAATGCGGATGAGTTCTGAGGGGCTGTATGGATTTGAAAGATAATGATTCTTATACAACATGTCTTCAAAATATTTCATAAGACTGGAAAATTCAGATTGTTCGAAACGTTTCATCATTATGATGCTATGTTTTACTCGGTCTTGTGTGGCTTGAGACCAATATGCTGAGAGGAAGGCATGGTAAAACTCTCCTTCACAGTGGCAATCGTGAATGACCGACCGCATTCTTACAGCTGGTTCATTCTTTAAGTAGCCACACATAAATTCTAATCTGTGTTCTAAAGACCAGTTGGGAGGAAAACAATGAGAGAATTGATGAAGCCACGCTTGTGGATGAATGTCGTTGCCGGAATTCTTAAATGTTTTGAATTTACGTGTAGTAATGAACAGCTTATAGTCAAAATCATCATGTCGGCGAGTCGCATGTCGGTCATTGTTACGTCGTTTCGGCGGTTCCATCTCAAAATTCGGTGTGCCTTGCCAATTTCTTTCATAATTTCCGAAGTGTCTTGTGTTATTATTTTGTGGTTGTTCCGTATTTCTAAGTCCCTCTTCCCGTATTGGAGCGCGAGTGGCCTCTGAAATACGTAATTCTTGTATTACCTGAGTCAGCTGCTCATGTACTTCCCGGATTTCTCTTTGGTGTTGCGTATTAATTTGATTCTGATTTTGTTTGAATTTCCTAATTTGTTCGCACTCTTCTGTGTCATTAAAGACTACCGGTTTTGTGTCATTCAGATTATCATCTACCTTCGTAGATAAGTTAGTCAACTGATCCGAAAGTTGGGCTACTTTCTCCGATAGTGAACACATTTCCTCAGTGTGTTTTTCTGAACCAAGTTTCAGAGTGTCCATTTGTGTTGAAATCGAATCTACTGTGTCCTTTAAGTTTTCTTGAGTTTTTGCAAGTTGCGTAACCGAATCGGTAGATGCAACTGAGTCAATTTTAGCCCACAAGGTCTCATGATTTTCATGAACAATGGTTTGCAGTTCTTTTATGGCTGCTTCGTGATTCTGTAATGCATTTTCATGCCGCGAAAAAATAGGTTGAAAATGCTCACAAATTTGTGTTTTTACGTCGTTACAGACTTTTTGACATTTCGATTCGATTTTATGTAACTCAGTAGTTAAATCTTCACGTGTTTGTTCAAGCGTGGTGTGAAGATTTTGTTCCATTGTGTCTAAATGTTGCTGTGTTTGTCTCTGGTGTTGTTCCATTGTGTCTAACTTTTGAAGCTTTTGCTGTGTTTGTCTCTGGTGTTGTTCCATTGTGTCTAACTTTTGAAGATTTTGCTGTGTTTCTCTCTGATTTTTTTCCATTTGTTGCATTAGCTGTAACAACAATGCATTAGTGTTTGGAATCTGTTCCTATACGCTTTTCAGCAGTGCATTTGCACCGGCAACATTCACATTTTGACAAGCAGAAAATGTGTCTTGACTTATTTGAGAAAACGGAGAGGACGCAAAACCTGAATCTACAGTATTTGCAAAATTGTGTCCTGTCATTTCGGATTCCTGAGGCGAGCTATTGCCGACCGATCGATCGATAATGCTTCCCTGTTCACTAATTGTTTCACTGCCTACGTCATTGTTTGCCGCCCGCTCCATTTCGCTATGCACAATTACCAAATTACTATGTTGAACATTAATTAATTCATTACACGGTGGCGCTAACACACTGCTTTCGTGTTCACTGCCATTTCTCAGTTTACTTTGAAGCCTAGTATTACGTTTTTCACACGCCATTATTGTCACAATATTTCACACGACAACACAGAAAAAAACAATTTGAAGAGCAAAAATAAGAGAACACATTAACATAGCACTGAAAATAATATCTAGTTAATTGCAGCTTCGAAATACTTGGTGCAAATCTACTTGCATGCCACAACTGCTTTACTGTACAACACTGAAAGACTGCAACTACAAAGGAGATTCTCTCTACAATTACGCGCTAGCAATAAACAAAATCTACACTACTTACACAAACTACAAGAAAAAATCAGAAGATTCCAGTGAGGTATCCTCGGCTAAGGGTCGACATATGAAACGTCCCGTTTTGAAAAATTATATACGTGACTGGGCTTAAACTGACACACAATATTTTTAGCGCAACGCAATCTGACTTTCAAAAATCCCTACAAAAGAATGGCCCTGACTATAACACTAACCTATACCTTTCACAAATCACTTACCTCACAAAAATCTTCGTTACTTGAACTACTGCAATACAGCGAGCGCCACTACTGCCAGCTAAATAAAAGATTCAAACTACGGAAGGCACTAACTACTGATAGGCATTGTTAGCAAATGAAAGATTTTGATAGAGAACAAACAATGTATTTACCTTAATAGTCATCAAAAGTCATAATATATATAGGAGTTCATAACATCCATTCTTAGAAATATGAAAACTCCGCCATATCTGTCCCCACATCCACCACTGCTGGCGGCTCACCTCCAACGGCGCAACGCTACGCGCTGTTCACATACAGCTGCCGCTGCCCAACACTACAATGTCAGACAACAATGCAAACTAGCCACAGACTGCACACAGCACAGCCAGTGTTTTTCATACAGAGCGCTACGTAACGTTGCCAATAAGAAATCATAAACAGCCTACTTACAAAGTCTCCAGAGTATGGGTGCATGAGGTTTTCACTTACAGAAAATGCCGTCCATGATGGCCGAGCGGTTCTAGGCGCTTCAGTCCGGAACCGCGCGACTGCTACGGTCGCAGGTTCGAATCCTGCTTCGGGCATGGATGTGAGTGATGTCCTTAGGTTAGTTAGGTTTAAGTAGTTCCAAGTTCTAGGGGACTGATGACCTCAGATGTTAAGTCCCATAGTGCTCAGAGCCATTTGAACCATTTTTAGAGCAAATGCACTATCACCTGTGAAGAAATATGGTATCTGCATAGAACGCCCTGGCAGTGCTTCCGCTACCGGAAGTCCCAATGTGCTCGCAGTCGTAATACTATGTAGCTTGCTCCCTTGAAAAATTCCTCCATCCGAAATTCTTCCTTGGCATCCCACGTCAGCAAACATAAAGCTACAATTCCCATCCACTAATTCCAAAGGCAAAGTACTGAAGCTGTATTTATAATTGAAGTACTCTGTACCCGAGTTCATTGGAGCTTGCAAAACATGTTTCCCGTCCACAGCGCCAACCAACGCAGTGAGGCAGGTTCCAACGTGTTTCAAATATATTGCTTACTTCCTTCCAAGCTTCAAGTGTCGCAGGTAGCTGAAACAGAAATCATACTTAAACTTACTTTAACCACAGGGACTGGGGGGTTGACTTTATATATTATATTTGTAAAACAGGACTGATAATTGTTTTTGTGACTGGAAAACTACTACGTTATTTGTCTGAGGCGAACGACTTAATGTTCTTTAATAGGCTCATATTTTTATGTCAGTCAGGTAATACCAGTAATACATAGTTAATAGTGGTTACTAGAATGAGATTTTCACTCTGCAGTGGAATGTGCGTTGATACCAAACTTCCTGGCAGATTAAAACTGTGTGCCGGACCGAGACTCGAACTCGGGACCTTTGCCTTTCGCGGGCAAGTGCTCTACCATCTGAGCTCTCCAAGCACGACTCACACCCCGTCCTCAAAGCTTTAATTCTGCCAGTACCTCTTCTCCTACCTTCCAAACGAAACGAAAGGCGAGCGGCGCGCGTGTGGTTCGCGCACCGCTGGGGGTTCGTGGCGTGCAAGTGTGGACGCGACTTAAGAGAAGCAAGAAGCGCCAGGCTAGAACTGATTCCACTCGTAACCTCTGCGGAAAAGAAGTCGCTCTGTGGTGTCAAATGGGACTGCCCATCAAACTGCCTGCTCCACGACTCCTCTCCCACTCAATTTACTGTGCCCCCACACACGGAGAGAGCCTATCCCCGGGCTTTTCACCATAACAACGGTGTTGTTTTTTTCGACATCACTTTGCTGACTAAATTTTCTAATTCGCGCCTGTTGTATTACGAGAAACTAACCAGAAGTTGGCAGTTGGCAACAGGCGGTGCTTTCTTTCTTTATTAGCTGTGAGTGCCCACACACCTCTTGCCTCACCAGTGGGGAATTTTAGCGAACACAAAATTTCGCCTCTATCTGCCCTTCCCTCCTCCCTGAAAATCTCGGTCAGAACAACACACAATGCAATTATTAAAGGTCATATCGTGAAATGTGACTAATCAGTACCGCTACTTATTTGGTCCTCCTCCGTACAGCTCTGCTTCGCTACCCAGTGATGTTCGCCCTTTCTCAAAAATTGAAAATGGCTAAGGTAACACCAGTTTGAAGATGGCGATGAGTTAAAGGGGACAGTCAATGCGAGGCATAGTTCACAGGCAGTATAATCGTACAACGGCGGTATTGGGAAACTCGTTCCTCCATGTCACCAGTGCTTTAATGTAGGAGGTAATTATGTGGAAAAATAGCTGAGAGCTATACCTTTAAGTTGTATGTAGTAAAAAGCCTGTTATACACAGTTCTTTTGTAATTTAACGAAACTTAACGTCAGACTACCTCCCGAATTTGTGAGAAGGCCTGCCTCATCTGCCTCACGGTTTATACTCGGCAACTCACTGTACTCTGCGTGGCTAAGGGATGCCTATAATCAGGAAATTCGCATATTAAAGCCCGTCATCTCGGCCTTCAGACTTACTCACTTTAATAGGTTGGCAGCGCCGCTGCGCTCGCCCCGTTGTCTAGCCTTGGGGCAGTTGGCGGGGAGGATACACGCACACATTACTAGCCATACTTACTCAAACATGCAGACACGGGAGAGCAGCTGACGTTATTGCGCTTACAGATATTATAAAATCTGAGCTGCCCGAACTACAAGTTATTTATTTTCTGTCTTCATCAATTTAACATTAAACAAAAATTTCAGAAAGTCTGTATTATTTTAGTACCCAACTTGATTCCCTGAAACAGGCACTTACCTTGTGTTAGATAATAGATTTTTATAATTTTCAATTTTGTATTTCGTTTAGCTTTGATAATATAGTCATTAAACAGTTGTTTAGCAATTTATTTTCGTGATCCTCCTCGCATTTTTACTGATCTTTTAGAAGTAATCGTTAATAAGTAAAGTAAGCAAAGCTGTTTCTCTTTTAATTTTACAGAAGCCCTGTTAAAGACTCAAAGTTGTCAGTGTACAATTAGAAAACGTAAATAAATAAATACAAACAGTTTTTCTCGTTGATAGTCCTCTGTTGCTTGATCACGTGTATCCAACACACGATATCTTTACGTCCCAACAAAAGAAGGCCAGTCCAAAAATATTGTGTGTAGAACTGTGTTAAGATCATGCAATAAATAAGTAACAAGACAGATAAAGTTTTTAATATTTTAAACTAAGAATCGATGTATGGCAAAATAATAAAAGCGCATTCATTGTGTACCTACATACTGACACTACACAGATTTACACATAAACATGTACATGCAGTATCTACATCGCGTACACCCACATATTTATAAATTACTAGCTTACTCACCATTACTCATCATAACAAATCTACCGAGCGGGCTGGTGCAGTGGTTAGCACACTGGACTCGCATTCGGGAGGACGACGGTTCAATCCCGCGTCCGTCCATCCCGATTTAGGTTTTCCGTGATATCCGTAAATCGCTCCAGGCAAATGTCGGGATGATTCCTTAGAAAGGGCCCGACCGGCTTCCTTCCCCGTCCTTCCCTAATCCGATGAGACCGATGACCTCGCTGTCTGGTCTCCTCCCCCAAAACAACCCAACCCCTCGTAACAAATCTAGTGACATGCGAGCGCAGCTGCGGATGACAGCTAGTATTTCTTATTTGCCGAAGCAGTTTTTCACCAAGTTTCACTTTGGAACCATTAAAAGAATAGTAAATATTATCTTTGCTTTCTTCTTGCTCTCTAGTTTCGAAAAATTTGGTTTATTATTTTGAATCGGTAACAGAAAGAGATAGAGAGAGGTAGCTGTATTCGACAGAACAACTGTTTATTAAAACAATTTTTTATTTCATACAGTGACTGAAAGCGATACTTGTAGTCCTGTAAGATATTTTCGATGTCAAAACAGAAGGAAGTGAAACGTAACTCACATGTCATATCTTAAGGAATATTCACCGTTGTGAAACAACTTCATAAAGTGAATATAATTTTGATTCTAGGCATATACTCAATGCACAGAAATTGACGATATTTTCTGAAACTACGATTCTTGTAAGAGGGGAGGAAGAAAATGTAAAGATCAATATATTATGGTGAAGATATCTACATCTACGCTGATAGCGTTTGCTAAAACTTATGGACTGATTTTCTTTCAGGTTCATGAACATTTATTTTTACCTGTAACTAACGTTAAATCACAGTAAGACTCAGTTTTTACAGTTTCTAACACACAATTCAACAAAACCTGACGTTTTAACCTCACAGAACGGGCATATGATTAGTGAAACTGAACAGTTCAAATTCCTAGGTGTTCAGATAGATAGTAAGCTGTCGTGGAAAGCCCACGTTCAGGATCTTGTTCAAAGACTTAATACTGCCATATTTTCTATTCGAACGGTATCGAAAGTGAGTGATACTTCGACACGTAAATTAGTCTACTTCGCTTATTTTCATTCACTTATGTCGTATGGTATTATGTTCTGGGGTAACTCTTCCCATTCTAGAAGGATATTTTTGGCTCAGAAACGGGCGGTTCGGGCAATAAGTGGTGTGAGTTCACGAATCTCTTGTCGACCTCTGTTCACGAGTCTGGGTATTTTGACATTGGCCTCTCAATATGTATATTCCTTACTGTCGTTTCTTGTTACCAATATTAGTTTATTTCCAACAATAAGCAGCTTTCACTCTGTTAATACTCGGCAGAAATCAAACCTCCATTAGGATCGGACTTCCTTAACTCTTGTGAAAAAGGTGTGCAGTATACTGCTGCATCAATTTTCAATAAGCTGCCACCCGAATTCAAAAATCTTAGCAGTAATCCACGCGCTTTCAAATCGAAACTGAAGAGTTTCCTCAGGGGTCACTCCTTCTATTCTGTCGAGGAGTTCCTTGAAAAATTAAGCTGATTCTCATTGTCATGCTGATAGCGTTTGCTTAAACTTATGGACTGATTTTCTTTCATGTTCATGAACATTTATTTTTATCTGTTATTACTTTTATGTTGTAAGTTCATGTACTGACACGTTCCATGACCTTGGAGATTTGCTCCTCAATTTGGTCCTACGGAACTTGACATGTAAATAAAAATAAATAAAAATAAAATCTACATACGGTGCGTGGCGGAGGGTACCTCGTACCACAACTAGCATCTTCTTTCACTGTTCCACTCCCAAACAGAACGAGGGAAAAATGACTGCCTATATGCCTCTGTACGAGCCCTAATCTCTTTTATCTTATCTTTGTGGTCTTTCCGCGAAATGTAAGTTGGCGGCAGTAAAATTGTACTGCAGTCAGCCTCAAATGCTGGTTCTCTAAATTTCATCACTAGCGATTCACGAAAAGAACGCCTCCTTTCCTTTAGAGACTCCCACCCGAGTTCCTGAAGCATTTCCGTAACACTCGCGTGATGATCAAACCTACCAGTAACAAATCTAGCAGCCCGCCTCTGAATTGCTTCTATGTTCTCCCTCAATCCGACCTGATAGGGATCCCAAACGCTCGAGCAGTACTCAAGAATAGGTCGTATTAGTGTTTTATAAGCGGTCTCCTTTACATATGAACCACATCTTCCCAAAATTCTACCAATGAACCGAAGACGACTATCCGCCTTCCCCACAACTGCCATTACATGCTTGTCCCACTTCATATCGTTCTGCAGTGTTACGCCCAAATATTTAATCGACGTGACTGTGTCAAGCGCTACACTACTAATGGAGTATCCAAACATTACGCGATTCTTTTTCCTATTCATCTCCATTAATTTACATTTATCTATATTTAGAGTTAGCTGCCATTCTTTACACCAATCACAAATCCTGTCCTAGTCATCTTGTATCCTCCTACAGTCACTCAACGACGACACCTTCCCGTACACCACAGCATCATCAGCAAACAGCCGCACATTGCTATCCATTTATGTAGATAGAAAACAACAGCGGACCTACCACGCTTCCCTGGGGCACTCCAGATGATACCCTCACCTCCGATGAACACTCACCATCGAGGACAACGTACTGGGTTCTATTACTCAAGAAGTCTTCGAGCCACTCACATACTTGGAAACCAATCACATATGCTCGTACCTTAGTTAGGAGTCTGCAGTGGGGCACCGAGTAAAACGCTTTCCGAAAGTCAAGGAATATGGCATCCGTCTGATACCTTTCATCCATGGTTCGCAAGTTATCATGTGAAAAAAGGGCGAGTTGCGCTTCGCAGGAGTGATGCTTTCTAAAGCCGTGCTGATGCATGGACAGCAACTGCTCTGTCTCAAGGAAATTCATTATATTCGAACTGAGAATATGTTCGAGAATCCTGCAACAAACCGATGTTAAGGATATTGGTCTGTAATTTTGAAGATCCGTCCTTCTACCCTTCTTATATACAGGCGCCACCTGCGCTTTTTTTTCAGTCGCTCAGGACTTTACATTGGGCAAGAGATTCGCGATAAATGCAAGCTAAGTAAGGAGCCAATACAGTGGAGTACTCCCTGTAAAACCGAATTGGAATCCCATCAGGATTATTTATTTTCAACCCGTTCAGCTGCTTATCACTATGTCCACCATAAGGGAATCTGTACGAGACTCAAACGGCGGTATGTTTGTACGCTCCTCCTGCGTGAAAGATTTCTCAAATGCTAAATTTAAAATTTCAGCTTTCGTTTTGCTGTCTTCCGTTGCCAGGCCAGACTGATCAGTGAGTGACTGGATGGAAGCCTTCGACCCGCTTACCGATTTTACGTAAGACCAGAATTTCCTTGGGTTTTCAGTAAGATCTTTTGCTAAGGTATGACGGTGGTAGTGGTTGAATGCTTCGCGCATCGCTCTTTTTACAGCAGCACGAATCTCTACTAACTTTTGCCTGTCCTCATTCTCCCGATCTTTCTTGTACCGCGATTGGAACTGCCTTTGTTTCCTGAGCATTCTCCGAATTGCGCTGTTAAACCACGGTGGGTCTTTTCCGTCCGTAACCCACTTTTTCGGCACATACTTGTCCAATGCGTGATTTACAACGTGTTTAAAATTTGCCCATAATTCTTCCACGTCCATCGTATCGGAAGTAAATGAAGTCGATTCATTTACTAAGTGAGATGCTAGCAACAGCTTATCTGCTCTTTCTAGTAAGAATACTCTCCTAGCCTTCTTGACCGACTTTTTAACTTTCGTAACCGTAGTCGTAATGACAACATCATGATCATTAATCCCTGTCTCAACACTGACACTGTCGATGAGGTCTGGTCTATTCGTGGCTACCAGATCTAAAATATTTCCATTACGTGTTGGCTGTCGATTTAGCTGCTCAAGACAGTTTTCGGATAATGTGTTCAAAAGTAATTCACACGACGGCTTGTCTGTACCACCTGTAATGAATCCATAGACATCCCAGTCTATACTAGGTAGGTTGAAGTCGCCTCCGACTAATGTAGCATGATCCCGGTACTTCTGCGACACAGAGTGTAGACTCCCTTTGAATGATTCTAGAACTGTCACGGTGGAACCTGGTGGCCGGTAATAACACTCCACAATTAACTTTATTTCCCCTAGCCCTGTTAAACGTGTCCAGGTAACTTCACAATCACACTCTACTTCGACCTCAGTAGACACAAGATACAATGTATTCTTTAGGCGTGTGCTTATTGTGCTTTCAGTTTCCATTGCAAGCTATTCATTATGCCACGACGGAACCCTCCGCTGCTAATTTGCTAGGGTCGCCTTGCTCGAGAGCTGTTGTTCTCGTGCCACGAGTTACTCGCCGCCCCACTCCCAAGCAGCTGGCCATGGTCACCGGTAAAGAGTCAGCTTGCTGCTCGTGCTGTCCGCCTCTACAGCATATGCTCCTCGCTCCAGTCAGTGCCAGAGTTCCCTTCAGTTGGGGAGGTGGCAGAGTCGGCCCTGGACCACCCAGCGGGCGCGGCTGTCAGGATTGAGAGGTCGGCGTTTTGTCATCGGCGCGGGCAGCGGGCACTACATCAGCGCCGCGGCGGCAAGGTGCGAAAACTGCCCTCCCCGTGTGACTACCGGCGGGGAAGCCCCTACCTGCCGCTGACGGATGGACGCGCCGGCCGGCCGTAAATACCGGCCTGCTCACACTAAACGCCACGGCCGGGGCAGGGAAGCTTATGGGCAGGTCGGGCGCGTCTCATTCCTCTCCTCTCCGCCCTCCTCCCCCAGCCCAGAGGCTGCCGGCCATTAGCGTCGCGAGGTAATTATTTGGAACGGGGCTCCGCGTGAAAAAGTCACTCCCGCCAGGCCCTCCGCGCCAGTCCGACCCTACAATTTGGGAAAGAATTCCTGTTACCCGACGCCGCGGTCGTCTTTGTCATTTCCGCGGGCGTTTCATCGCTCTCGTGGCGATGCGAAACGGATTCGCTTTGCTCGTGCCGAATGACCCGAGTTCGCGACGACACGCCAGGTGTCGGCTCCGGAGACGTCTGCTCCAGTATCACTGACGGCGCCCCTCAGTCAGTATTTCTCAAAGGAAACTGCAGTTCCAAATACAGCATCACATCAACAACATCCGGACACCTATTAGTTGATATTAATATGGTCTGTGTCCAATCTTACATTTAGGACTGCCTGCAGGTTCTCCACTAGTTGATGTCTGGACTCTGGGCAGGCCAGGCCATTTCAGGAATGTTTGTGTATACAAACTATTGCCTCACAGAAGCTGCTGACTAGTGGGATAAGACTATCATGTATAACTAAGTGAGAATTACATCAGAATGTTAGGAATAGTCACAATCGAGCTACGGTAGCCCACAGTACTGTAAGGTGCTTAAGGTGTTATTAGGACGGCAAAGAGCATGTGGTACGCAAATGGAATAGCTTCTGTAAAGTTTGGAAGCTAGGAGACGAGGTACTGGCATAAGTAAAGGTGTGAGGACGGGTCGTCAGTCGTGCTTGGGTAGCTCAGATGGTAGAACACTTCCCCGCGAAAGGCAAAGGTCCCGACTTCGAGTCTCGGTCCGGCACACAGTTTTAATCTGCCAGGAAGTTTCATATCAGCGCACCCTCCGCTTCAGAGTGAAAATATCATACTGGAAACATCCCCAAGGCTATGGCTAGACCATGTCTCCACAATATCCTTTCTTTCAGGAGTGCTAGCTCTGCAAGGTTCGCAGGAGAGCTTCTGTAAAATTTGGAAGATAGTCGACGAGATACTGGTAGAAGTAAAGCTGTGAGGACGGATCGTGAGTCGTGCTTGGGTAGCTCAGATGGTAGAGCACTTGCCCGCGAAAGGGAAAGGTCCCGAGTTCGTGTCTCGGTCCGGCACACAATTTTAATCTGCCAGGAAGGTTAAAATTAAAACCGTATAGTTAGGTGTGAAGGAAGCGTCTGGTCAGCGGCACTCAGCAGCACAAGGTCGAAAATATAAAGTCAGAACGTAGTAAAAAGATTTCTGTTGCTGATAAGTCAGATATACGAGGGGCGTTCAGAAAGTAAGCTCCGATCGGTCGCGAAATGGAAACGACTATGAAAATCCGATAAAGCTTTGCACAGATGTGTTGGGTAGTGTCTCTAGTATAACCCCAGTTAGCATCACGTCGCTCTTCTCATTTCTGAGCTCGCAGTGAGTGCGTAAAGATGTCTAGAAAATAGTGTCTGCCGCCAAGTACGAGGGCCTGGTGAGAAATTTCGCCTGAAGCTATGCAGCTAACATTACATAACTGTCGTGATGTTTCTTCTTCAAGACAATTCTCAGCCGCATTCTGCAGGGGCAATGAAGATGCTCCTGCATCGTTTTCAAATGGAAATGTGAGATTACCCACAATACAGTCCGCAATTGTCTCCCCCTGAGTTTCATCTCTGGTCACATGAACCGCTGTCTTTGAAGACAACATTTTGACACAGACAACGAGGTGTAGGCCAGCGTGGAGAATTGGCGGAAAGCACTGGCGGCTGCCTTCTATGATGAGGCTATTGAAAAGTTGGTACAACGCTATGACAAAAGTCTAAGTCAGAACGGCGACTACGTAGAGAAGTAGCTGAAAGGTGTAGCTAATTGTTACAAGTAAAACATTTCTGATGTTCACTGTGGTTTCAATTTGGCAATCAATCGGAGCTTACTTTCTGAACAGGCCTCGTATATACAGTATTTAACAATCACTTTCTGAACATAGGTAGTGAATTAAATAAAAAATTAATTTCTACAGGTAATCATATAATTATCCTGAGAAATGCCTTCTCGAAACAGTTATCTGAAATATTCCTGTGTGATACTGACAAGGGGGAGATCGAGTCAATAATTAAATCACTGAAGACTAAGGACTCTCATGGATATGGCAGAGTATCTAGCAGAATACTAAAGTACTGTGCTGCACATAATAGACCTGTATTTAGCCACTTTTGTATTTTTTCCTGTAGGAATGGTCAGTTTCCTGAACGATTAAACTACTCAGTAGTAAAGCGCTTTATAAAAAGGGAGAAAGGGATAATGTAGACCGTTTTAGACCTATTTCTATGCTGTCAATGCCTTCTGAAGTTATAAAAAAAGGCTGTGTATGTAAGAATAATTCATCGTTTCATTTCACATAATTTGCTATCAAATGTACAGTTTGGTTTTAGAAGTGGTTTAACGACTGAAAATGCTAAATTCTCTTTTCTCTGTGAGGCATTGATGGATTTAACGGAAGGCTTCGAACACTAAGCCTCTTTTTTCTGATCTAAGGTGTTTGAGTCTGTGGATCTCAAAAAATTTCTCCAGAAGTTGGACCATTATGAAATGTGGGAAGTAGCTCACAAATGGTTCACCTCTTACTTTAAGAATAGATAGCAAAAGTTATGCTCCACAATATCGAGAATAGCTGTGATATGTGAGATCCGAGTGGGGCACGGAAAAGTTGGGGGGGGGGGGGGGAAGGCGCCCCAGGGATCAGTGCTGGGTCCACTCCTGTTACTTACTTATATAAATGATATGCGTTCTAGTATCACAGGTGTGTTACGGCGTAAAGTCAAGCGCCGGCACCCCAGTCGGGAACGATAGGGAAGAGATGGCTGTGAGAAGACGTCAGCCAATCGCACGCTGTCCGACCCATCTCAAGGACGACAACGCGACGGCAGTGGCCCCTACGTGAAGATGACATAAGCTCCACCAACGACTGGCGATGCCCCATTTCAATACCAGCTTCAAGGCTAGTGACTTGCATAGAAGCGTCAACTCTAGTCACTTCCCTTCTACTTGTTTATACTGAAGAAAATTGCTTATTTTGTATGTCGCCCTTTGCTTGCGACACATCTGTGTAGTTGTCATAGTTAAGTATTGTCTCTTTTCATTTTATATTAAAATTCATTAATACGATTTGTTTTATGTTGTCTAGCTATCCGAGTAGGCAGGTTTCCTAGACACCCCATATTTTACGACGAGCAGGGAGACATAACAAGGTGATTCTAAAATATTTCTGTTTTCTGATGACACTAGCTTGGTAGTAAACGATATTGTGTACATCATTGGTACTGTTTCAAATAGTGCAGTTCAAGACGTAATTTCATGGCCTGTAGAAATTACACGAACGCTAAATCACTGTAAGACTTAGTTTTTACAGTTTCTAACACACAATTCAACAAAACCTGACGTTCTGATTTCACAGAATGGGCACATGATTAGTGAGACTGAAGAGTTCAGGGATTTATAGGTGTTCTGATAGATAGTAAACTATGGTGGGAAGCCCATGTTCAGGATCTTGTTCAAAGATTTAATGCTGGCATTTTTACTATTAGAATAATATTTGAAGTGATAGTTCGAGAGGAAAAGTGGTCTACTTTGCTTATTTTCATTCGCCTACGACGTATGGCATTATACGCTGCTGTCCAAAACTAAAGCAACAAAACGTTATTTGAAACTTCATGGCAGATTAAAACTGTGTGCTGGACAGAGACTCGAACTCGGGACCTTTGCCTTTCGCAGTAGAACTTCTGTGAAGTTTGGAAGGTAGGAGACGAGGTACTGGCGGAACTAAAGCTGTGAGGACGGGTCGTGAGTCGTGCTTGGGTAGCTCAGTTGGTAGAGCACTAGCCCGCGAAAGGCAAAGCTCCCGAGTTCGAGTCTTGGTCCGGCACACAGTTTTAATCTGCCAAGAAGTTTCTTACCAGCGGACACTCCACTGTAGAGTTAAAATTTCATTCTAAAAACGTTATTTCCCTGACCAGTGTCTAATTCGGGATATAACCATACAAACTGTCGACAGATGACCGTACGATAGTGTTCTGTACGGAAGACGGAATTTAGGCCAACGGAAAACCACGTCAAGGATGACGGCATGGCGTCTATCAAACGGAGTTGTGGTTGTCGGGTAGTCCCACATCCACAATCGCTTGTACACAGTCACAGACGGAGCAGCATGGCACTGAGAAGACGCCTACCAGTCTCCCTGCGGAAAACGGCCATAGGAAGAATGGAAGCAGACAGTCGCAAACTCATGCGGTCCGATAGCTTAACGTGAATCATTCTGTTGTTTCTCGGATGTGGCGACAGTTTATAAAGACCACAACTGTACCCGAGGACCAGGGCAGGGTCGACCAAGAGTCACATGAGAAAGAGAGGACCGTTATTTGCCTGTAAGGGCACGACGCCTTAGTACTGCGCAGCAACTAGCATCGGACCTCGCACCATCCACTGGACATGTATTTTTGGACAACATGGTTGTTGTGGAGAGAAGCAGCGATTAGTATGATTAATCAATAATTCAAAAATAGTCTTAATCGCATTTATTATTATTATTATACCGCCAACCGGTTTCAACCCGACGTAGGGGTCATCTTCCGGGCGGCAGAGGCTAGTCTCGCATAGTTTGCTGTCGTTATGTAGACAGGAGTGATACCACCAGCAGTCGACCAATGGGTAACATATTTCAAATTTACGTAATTTTAGCTGTTGTATAATACAGTCTTTCTGACAGATATCTATAATTTCACAGTGTAAACGCCCAGAAGATGACCCCTACGTCGGGTTGCAACCGGTTGGCAATATAATAATAACAATCAATGCGATTAAGACTGTTTTTGAATTATTGACACTGGACATGTATTGAGGCAAACGCTGTAGAGAAGATGTCGACAGAATGGCGTTTATTGTCTGAGACCTGCTGTATGTGTGCCTCTGAATGTCTAGAGTGGAGTCGTCAACATGCCACCTGGGCAGTGGAAGAGTGGGCCAACGTCCTTTTCACAATGAGTCCGCCGGCCCGAGTGGCCGTGCGGTTCTAGGCGCTACAGTCTGGAACCACGAGGCCGCTACGGTCACAGGTTCGAATCCTGCCTTCGGCATGGATGTGTGTGATGTCCTTAGGTTAGTTAGGTTTAAGTAGTTCTAAGGTCTAGGGGACTTATGGCCTCAGAAGTTGAGTCCCATAGTGCTCAGAGCCATTTGAACCATTTGAACAATGAGTCCTGATTTGGTCTGGAGAGTGTTTCTTGACGAATTCGCATCTGAAGGTAATGTGGAACACGGTGTGGAGACCCAGACATTACGTTGAACTTTCGAACACCTGTGTGTACAGGTTAATCGGAAAGGTTCATCTGTTGTCAGGTCTCCTGACAAGGTCTTGAGACCTCGTGTACGGTTGTTGCGAGGTGCTGTGTGCCCAAACTGCATACTGATGGGCGATAATGATCGACTTCATAGAGCAAGAGCGGTTAATGTTTTCTTGAAAACGGAAGACACTGTGCACATGGCTTGGCCAGCTTGCTCTCCCGATTTGAATCCCATAGAGCGTGTCTCGGATGCACTACGGAGAAGGGTTGCATCACCTCAACATCCACCAACCACTCTGAAAGACTTGCGAGAAGGTCCGCACGAAGAATGGTTGTTGTTGCCGCAACAGAAAAAGGATATTGATAGCGTTATTCACAGCATGCTCTGTCGTTGTCAGGCCTGTATTGATGGCAGAGGTGGTCACACCGCAAAGTGAGAACGTTAACCAGTTGCCGCAATGCGTGCGCAAATCTGTTAAGTTGGAAAAAGCAAAGAGCATTTTCAACTACTATTATGTAAGTTGCAGTTGTTTCCGTTCTCCATTCTTTACGTTGTTTCTACTTTGTTACCACCTGCTTACACTGTTTTATAGCAAAATAAACGCTACTACGCAAATTTTTCGTTTGTTGCTTTAATTTTGGACACGAGTGTAACCGCGCTGGGAAGCCGTGCGGTCTAAGGCGACTTGACACGGTTCGCGCGGCTTCCCCCCGTCGGAGATTCGAATCCTCCCTTGGGCATGGGTGTATGTGTTGTCCTTAGCCTAAGTTAGTTTAAGTTAGATTAAGTAGTATGTAAGCCTAAGGACCAATGGCCTCAACAGTTTGGTCCTATAGTCCTTACCACAAATTTCCAATTTACACCAGTGTACACTCCTGGAAATGGAAAAAAGAACACATTGACACCGGTGTGTCAGACCCACCATACTTGCTCCGGACACTGCGAGAGGGCTGTACAAGCAATGATCACACGCACGGCACAGCGGACACACCAGGAACCGCGGTGTTGGCCGTCGAATGGCGCTAGCTGCGCAGCATTTGTGCACCGCCGCCGTCAGTGTCAGCCAGTTGGCCGTGGCATACGGAGCTCCATCGCAGTCTTTAACACTGGTAGCATGCCGCGACAGCGTGGACGTGAACCGTATGTGTAGTTGACGGACTTTGAACGAGGGCGTATAGTGGGCATGCGGGAGGCCGGGTGGACGTACCGCCGAATTGCTCAACACGTGGGGCGTGAGGTCTCCACAGTACATCGATGTTGTCGCCAGTGGTCGGCGGAAGGTGCACGTGCCCGTCGACCTGGGACCGGACCGCAGCGACGCACGGATGCACGCCACGACCGTAGGATCCTACGCAGTGCCGTAGGGGACCGCACCGCCACTTCCCAGCAAATTAGGGACACTGTTGCTCCTGGGGTATCGGCGAGGACCATTCGCAACCGTCTCCATGAAGCTGGGCTACGGTCCCGCACACCGTTAGGCCGTCTTCCGCTCACGCCCCAACATCGTGCAGCCCGCCTCCAGTGGTGTCGCGACAGGCGTGAGTGGAGGGACGAATGGAGACGTGTCGTCTTCAGCGATGAGAGTCGCTTCTGCCTTGGTGCCAATGATGGTCGTATGCGTGTTTGGCGCCGTGCAGGTGAGCGCCACAATCAGGACTGCATACGACCGAGGCACACAGGGCCAACACCCGGCATCATGGTGTGGGGAGCGATCTCCTCCACTGGCCGTACACCACTGGTGATCGTCGAGGGGACACTGAATAGTGCACGGTACATCCAAACCGTCATCGAACCCATCGTTCTACCATTCCTAGACCGGCAAGGGAACTTGCTGTTCCAACAGGACAATGCACGTCCGCATGTATCCCGTGCCACCCAACGTGCTCTAGAAGGTGTAAGTCAACTACCCTGGCCAGCAAGATCTCCGGATCTGTCCGCCATTGAGCATGTTTGGGACTGGAAGAAGCGTCGTCTCACGCGGTCTGCAAGTCCAGCACGAACGCTGGACCAACTGAGGCGCCAGGTGGAAATGGCATGGCAAGCCGTTCCACAGGACTACATCCAGCATCTCTACGATCGTCTCCATGGGAGAATAGCAGCCTGCATTGCTGCGAAAGGTGGATATACACTGTACTAGTGCCGACATTGTGCATGCTCTGTTGCCTGTGTGTATGTGCCTGTGGTTCTGTCAGTGTGATCATGTGATGTATCTGACCCCAGGAATGTGTCAATAAAGTTTCCCCTTCCTGGGTCAATGAATTCACGGTGTTCTTATTTCAATTTCCAGGAGTGTATTTTGGGGAAACTCTTTTCATTCTCAAATGGTATTTTTGGCTCAGAAACGGTTGGTTCGGGCAATAAGTGGTTAAGTTCGCGAACCTCTCGTCGACCTCTGTTCATTAGTTAGGGAGGGTATTCTGACAGTTGCTTCTCAATACATACATTCTTTACTGACTTTTCTTGTTAACAACATCAGGTTATTCCCAAGAATTAGCAGCTTACTCGCATTTAATGCTAGGCAGAAATCCAGTCTACATTTGGATCGATCTTCTTTGACTCTTGCGCAGAAAGACTTGCAGGATTCTGCTGCGCCCATTTTCAATAAGCTACCACAAGGATTCAAAAATCTTTGCAGTAATCCACGCGCTTTCATATCCAAGCTGAAGGGTTTCCTCATGGCTCATTCCTTCTACTCTGTTAAGGAGCTCCTTGAAAAAAATAAGGTGATTCCTGTGTTATATTGCTGACTGGATTTACATAAACTTTTAGCTTGATTTATTTTTAGGGTTTATAAACATTTTGTTGTATCTGTTATTACTTTTGTGTCGTAAGTTCATGTACTGACGTATCCTGTGTCGATGGAGAGTTGCTCCTCAATTTGGTCCTATGGAACTAGATGTGTAAAAGGAAATAAGAAAAATACGGTGCAGCGTCATGCTGACAAAAACATTCATCGGTATTGCAGTGTCTGTGTTATTCTGATTACGATACATGTCCGAAGGGGCAGGTACTGCGGCGACTGCAGCCGTTATGAAATACATTAAATGAATTTGCGATTGCGAATGAGGACAACCATCAGCTGCAGAATGGAATTAGGACAGTGAAAACTTGCGGCTGACCGGGACTCGAACCCGGATTTCTCGCCTATCGCGAGCGGTCTCCTTACCATTCGGCTATCCGTGCACGGCGCACGACCAGATCTCTGGTTGACGACATCTGGAAGTTTGGGTCTGGCAGGATAGCCAAATGATAAGGCGACCGCTCGCGATAGGCTAGAAATCCGGGTTCGAGTCCCGGTCAGCCGCAAGTTTTCACTGTCGTAATTCCATTCTGCAGCTGATGGTAGTCGTTATTCACAGTTGCGAATTCATTTAATGTAAAACAGTCATCGCCTCCAAACTGTTCCTGAATTCTACACAGTAGACAATGTTGTAAAATGCCTCCATATCCTTCCGCATTTAGCGTTTTCTTAAGCGCAATAACGAAACCAAAATGTCCTCACGTTAAAACCACGGAAAACACTCCACCAAGTCCACCTCCTCCTCCTGCGCACTTTGCTGTTGGCACCTTGGCAGCCAACGTTCTCCAGGCATTCGTCAAATTCCCATCGTTCCAGCCGATTGCCACACCGAGCAGCGTTGTTTATCATTCCAAGTCTCTCGTTTCCCGTCATCTACCGTCCACTGGCGTCGCTCTTTAAACCACCATAAGCGTTGCTTCCTCCCCCCAAGAACCATGGACCTTGCCGTTGGTGGGGAGGCTTGCGTGCCTCAGCGATACAGATGGCCGTACTGTAGGTGCAACCACAACAGAGGGGTATCTGTTGAGAGGCCAGACAAACGTGTGGTTCCTGAAGAGGGGCAGCAGCCTTTTCAGTAGTTGCAGGGGCAACAGTCTGGATGATTGGCTGATCTGGCCTTGTAACACTAATCAAAACGTCCTTGCTGTGCTGGTACTGCGAACGGCTGAAAGCAAGGGGAAACTACAGCCGTAATTATTCCCGAGGGCATGCAGCTTTACTGTATGGTTATATGATGATGGCGTCCTCTTGGGTAAAATATTCCGGAGGTAAAATAGTCCCCCATTCGGATCTCCGGGCGGGGACTACTCAGGAGGACGTCGTTATCAGGAACACTGGCGTTCTATGGATCGGAGCGTTGAATGTCAGATTCCTCAATCGAGCAGGTAGGTTAGAAAATTTAAAAAGGGAAATGGATAGGTTAAAGTTAGATATAGTAGGAATTAGTGAAGTTCGGTGGCAGGAGGAACAAGACTTTTGGTCAGGCGAATACTGGGTTATAAATACAAAATCAAATAGGGGTAATGCAGGAGTCGGTTTAATGATGAATAAAAAAAATAGGACTGCGGGTAAGCTACTACAAACAGCATAGTGAACGCCTTATTGTGGCCAAGATAGACACGAAGCCCACGCCTACTACAGTAGTACAAGTTTATATGCCAACTAGCTCTGCAGATGACGAAGAAATTAAAGAAATGTATGATGAAATAAAAGAAATTATTCAGATAGTGAAGGGAGACGAAAATTTAATAGTCATGGGAGACTGGAATTCGGTAGTAGGAAAAGGGAGAGAAGGAAACGTAGTAGGTGAATATGGATTGGGGCTGAGAAATGAAGGAGGAAACCGCCTGGTAGAATTTTGCACAGAGCACAACTTAATCATAGCTAATACTTTGTTCAAGAATCATAAAAGAAGGTTGTATACATGGAAGAAGCCTGGGGATACTGACAGGTTTCAGATAGATTATATAATGGTAAGACAGAGATTTAGGAACCAGGTCTTAAATTGTAAGACATTTCCAGGGGCAGATGTTGACTCTGACCACAATCTATTGGTTATGAACTGCAGATTAAAACTGAAGAAACTGCAAAAAGGTGGGAATTTAAGGAGATGGGACCTGGATAAACTGAAAGAACCAGAGGTTGTACAGAGTTTCAAAGAGAGCATAAGGGAACAATTGACAGGAATGGGGGAAAGAAATGCAGTAGAAGAAGAATGGGTAGCTTTGAAGGATGTAGTAGTGAAGGCAGCAGAGGATAAAGTAGGTTAAGACGAGGGCTGCTAGAAATCTTTGGGTGACAGAAGAGATAATGAATTTAATTGATGAAAGGAGAAAATACAAAAATGCAGTAAATGAAGCAGGCAGAAAAGAATACAAACGTCTCGAAAATGAGAACGACAGGAAGTGCGAAATGGCTAAGCAGGGATGGCTAGAGGACAAATGTAAGGATGTAGAAGCTTATGTCACGAGGGGTAAGATAGATACTGCCTACAGGAAAATTAAAGAGACCTTTGGAGAAAAGAGAACCACTTGTATGAATATCAAGAGCTCAGATGGAAACCAAGTTCTAAGCAAAGAAGGGAAAGCAGAAAGGTGGAAGGAGTATATAGAGGGTCTATACAAGGGCGATATACTTGAGGACAATATTATGGAAATGGAAGAGGATGTAGATGAAGATGAGATGGGAGATACGATACTGCGTGAAGAGTTTGACAGAGCACTGAAAGACCTGAGTCGAAACAAGGCCCCGGGAGTAGACAACATTCCATTAGAACTACTGACGGCCTTGGGAGAGCCAGTCCTGACAAAACTCTACCATCTGGTGAGCAAGATGTATGAGACAGGCGAAATACCCTCAGACTTCAAGAAGAATATAATATTTCCAATCCCAAAGAAAGCAGGTGCTGACAGATGTAAAAATTACCGTACTATCAGTTTAATAAGTTAGGGATGCAAAATACTAACGCGAATTCTTTACAGACGAAGGAAAAACTGGTAGAAGCCGACCTCTGGGAAGATCAGTATGGATTACGTAGAAATATGGGAACACGTGAGGCAATACTGACCCTACGACTTATCTTAGAAGCTAGATAAAGGAAAGGCAAACCTACGTTTCTAGCATTTGTAGACTTAGAGAAAGCTTTTGACAATGTTGACTGGAATACTCTCTTTCAAATTCTGAAGGTGGCAGGGATAAAATACAGGGAGTGAAGGGCTACTTTCAATTTGTACAGAAACCAGATGGCAGTTATAAGAGTCGAGGGACATGAAAGGGAAGCAGTGATTGGGAAGGGAGTGAGACAGGGTTGTAGCCTCTCCCCGATGTTATTCAATCTGTATATTGAGCAAGCAGTGAAGGAAACAAAAGAAAAGTTCGGAGTAGGTATTAAAATCCACGGAGAAGAAATAAAAGCTTTGAGGTTCACCGATGACATTGTAATTCTGTCAGAGACAGCAAAGGACTTGGAAGAGCAGTTGAACGGAATGGACAGTGTCTTGAAAGGAGCATATAAGATGAACATCAACAAAAGCAAAACGAGAATAATGGAATGTAGTCGAATGAAGTCGGGTGATGCTGCGGGAATTAGATTAGGAAATGAGACACTTAAAGTAGTAAAGGAGTTTTGCTTTTTGGGGAGCAAAATAACTGATGATTGTCGAAGTAGAGAGGATATAAAATGTAGACTGGCAATGGCAAGGAAAGCGTTTCTGAAGAAGAGAAATTTGTTAACATCGAGTATAGATTTAAGTGTCAGGAAGTCGTTTCTGAAAGTATTTATATGGAGTGTAGCCATGTATGGAAGTGAAACATGGACAATAACTAGTTTGGACAAGAAGAGAATAGAAGCTTTCGAAATGTATTGAATAGTATTGGGGAGAAGAGAAGTTTGTGTGGTGTCACCGCTAGACACCACACTTGCTAGGTGGTAACTTAAATCGGCCGCGGTCCTGTAGTACATGTCGGACCCGCGTGTCGCCACTGTGTAATCGCAATCCTAGCGCCACCACATGGCAGGTCACAATACACGGACTAGACCTCGCCCCAGTTGTACGGACGACATAGCTTGCGACCAGACCTACCAAGTCTTCCTCTCATTTGCCGAGAGACTGATAGAATAGCCTTCAGCTTATTCCATAGCTACTACCTAGCAAGGCGCCATTTGTATCAGTGCTTATAGCTTACTACTATTCAAGAGATGTATTCTAACAAGAGAATAAAGTTAAGTATCTTATTCCATCTACGTACTTTTCTTCTTATTCATTAATAAGTCTCATGTTCCAGTACTTCACGCCCGTCTGCGTTAGTTTAGCGTGCACTTTCAGCCACTTCATTCTACAAGGTGTTGGCCCAGCTGCCGACACATCACATGGCGACGAGAGAAAGTGTTTTTTCTGCTTTGGACTGATTTGTTCTTTTTCCCTTTTTGTGCTCTGATTTGCTTGTGTCATGGCTTCGCCACAATCTCCAGATGTACTGTCCGAATTTTTTCGCTTGCAGAATCAGCAGACGCAGGCGTTATTGGAAGCCCTTGGACAGCTCGTCCAGGGTCAACGTGCGCTGCAAACCGATGCGGCAGCCGCCGCTTCATCGCTACCGCAGCCACACAACGCTGTCGCACCGCCATTTAGGCCCTTTGAGGCCACGTGCGAAACCTGGACTGAGTGGGCCAGCCAGTTCCAGTTTCATCTCGCAGCATACAGAATTCAAGGTAAAGAGCAGCAGCCGTTTTTGCTTTCTTGTGTCGGTGTGTCTACCTACCGTGTGATAGTGAAATTGTTTCCCCGACGCGACGTAGCAACTCTGACCTACGAGGAAATTTTGTCGGCTTTAGATGCCTATTTCAAAGAAACAGTAAATGTAGTTGCAAAACGGTATACGTTCTTTCGTACAAAACGTACGGCCGGTCAGACTAATAGGGAGTGGGTTGCAACTTTGCAAGGCCTTACTAGAGACTGCGCGTTTGCCTGTGAATGTGGCCTCCCATATTCCGATACAATGGTGCGTGATGCAATAGCACAGAACGTTTCTGATGTTCGCATACGGGAACAGATTTTGAAACTCGTAAATCCCTCCCTTCAACAAGTGATAGACATATTGGATAGGCAAGACACACTTGACTTTGCTCAGGCCTCATTTGAAACTTCGCCAGCAGTGTGTCACATTAATCAGCCCGCCGGGCCCGCTGCACGGGACGCTAAGCGGCCCTCGCGCCCGTCGCAGCCTCGCTCGCAAACACGTGCGCCGCGTAAGCAAGCAACTGCAGTGAAATCATGCCCGCGGTGTGCAACTAGACATTCGCGTGAAAATTGCCCGTCACGCCAAGCTATTTGCTTTTACTGTCAACAGAAGGGACATGTTCAAAGTGTTTGCCAGAAAAAGCTTAGATCAGACAATCGCAATAATTCCAGGCCTTTTGCTTCGCGCCGGAATCGAACCCAGGACAATCAGGCTCGTGGACCTTCGCCCATGGACATTAATGTAGTTCATTCCCACCCGTCCAGTGACACTTTAGCTAACAGTGACTGTGTTCGTCCCACCAAAAGTGTGCGTCGACGTCGCCGACAATCCCGTAAAGTCGCAAGTGCTTCTGTACCTGTATCAGTTCAATTTGCACGTGACAGTCGCTCTTGTCGTCAGCAGGACAATAAACTTTTTGTGGACTTAGACTTTGAAGGCAAAGTGATCCCATTCCAGCTCGATACCGGAGCTGCAGTTTCATTGCTCCATCACGACACGTACAAACAACTGGGCAAACCGCCATTGCGTGCCGCAAATGTTAAGTTAACTAGTTACTCAGGACAGCCGATCCCTGTGTTAGGACAGTGCAGCCTTCTTGCAACATACAAGGGACAAACAAAACTTGTATCATTTTACGTTCTTCGTTCTTCTAGTGCAGTGAACTTGTTTGGTTTAGATTTGTTTCAATTGTTTAATTTGTCTATAGTAAATCAGGTCCTATCAGTGAATCAGACTGTGCCTTCCGCCAGTGTTTCTAGTCTTTGTGAAGAATTTGCAGACATTTTTGCACCGGGCCTTGGTTGCGCTAAGAACTATGCTGCACATTTGGAATTGAAAAACAACGCGCAACCGAAATTTTTCAGAGCGCGCAATGTTCCCCACGCATTGCGTGATGAGGTCGCCAGAACATTACACGATTTAGAATCTCAAGGTGTAATTGAACGTGTGCAGGCTTCTCTCTGGGCCTCACCCTTAGTAATTTTGCCAAAACCTTCCGGAAAACTGAGACTTTGTGTGGACTTCAAGGCCACTGTGAATCCACAACTTGTGACTGCTACTTTTCCTTTGCCCCGCCCGGAAGATCTTTTTGACAAACTGTGCCCGGGAAAATATTTTTCCAAATTGGACCTTGCAGATGCGTACTTGCAAATACCTGTGGACGACGAATCCCAGCGCGTCTTGGTGGTAAACACGCATCTTGGCTTGTATCGCTTCAAAAGACTGCCATTCGGGTGTGCATCCGCCCCTGCTTTGTTTCAGCAATATTTACAAACTGTGTGTGCGTCGGTCCCTACTGCTGCGAACTATCTGGACGATATTGTGATCTCAGGACAGACAGAAGCAGAACATTTGCAAAATCTCCGAACATTATTTCAGGTATTGCGTCAGAATGGTCTTCGCTTGAGAAAGGACACATGTGTTTTTTTTTGCTCGGGACTTACCCTACCTGGGGCATGTCATAAATGCCCAAGGTATACATCCGAGTCCAGAGCACCTCCGTGCCATACAGGACTTATCTGCTCCGCAAGAATTTGAAACAGCTACAGAGTGTGCTGGGTAAAATTAATTACTATGCTAAGTTTGTGCGCAATGCTTCTTCCATTTCAGCTCCGCTACATCGCTTACGCCGTAAAGGTGTTCCGTTCGTCTGGACGACGGAATGCGAACGCGCCTTTCGCCAGTTGAAATCGGCGTTACTTTCAAATACTTGCCTTACGCCATTCGATCCCCGAAAACCCCTTTTGTTGATGGTTGATGCATCGGATTTCGGGATCGGTGCTGTGCTTGCGCACAAAGATGGCTCGCATGATCGCCCTATTGCCTTTGCGTCCAAATTGCTCTCATCTGCGCAAAGAAATTATTCACAAATAGAGAAAGAAGCTTTAGCTCTCGTGTTTGGTGTTACCAAGTTCCATGACTTCTTGTATGGTCGTCACTTTACAATCATCACGGACCACAAACCTTTGACATCGCTTTTTCATCCGAACAAGCCTGTACCTCCGCGTACAGCGCAGAAATTCATTCGCTGGTCACTTTTTCTCTCGCAGTACCGCTACGATATCTTGTATCGGTCCACTGCTAAGCACGGCAACGCTGATGCGTTGTCCCGTTTGCCTGTTGCTGAGGATAAAGCATTCGATTCTTCCGAACTTGCTTGCATGTTCATTGATTCGGAAACCGATGACGTGGTCGCATCGTTTCCGATTGATTTTCGTCGTGTAGCTACAGCCACAGCTGCTGACCCTGTCCTTGCTACTGTTTTGCGTTTTGTTGCTACGCAATGGCCCTTGTCAAAGTCACGGATCGAGGATCCTTTGGTTCGCAGTTTTTTTGCTCACAAGGAGAGACTTTTTGTCCGACGTGGTGTTTTGTTGTTGCGTTCCGATAATGATCAATCCCGAGTCGTAGTCCCACGTTCGTTACAGTCCTCTGTCTTAAAGCTTCTTCACCAAGGACATTGGGGTATAGTGCGTACGAAACAACTTGCTCGTCAGCACTGTACTTGGTTCGGAATCGATGCTGCGATTACGAATATGTGCTCCTCTTGCGTGGCGTGTGCCGAACAACAATCCGCACCGCCGCGTAAATTCTTTGCATGGCCGAACGCCACTTCCCCTTGGCAACGCTTGCACATCGATTTTGCTGGTCCATTCTGGAATGCTCGATGGTTAGTTGTGGTCGATGCTTTCAGTAATTTTCCTTTTGTTGTCCGGATGTCTTCCACGACGTCTTCTGCCACAATCCAAGCCTTGTCTGCCATCTTTTGCCTTGAAGGTCTTCCGCAGACTATTGTTTCCGACAATGGCCCACAATTCGTGTCCGCAGAATTTCAGTCATTCTGCAAGGCCAATGGTATTCACCATCTGACGTCCGCGCCGTTTTCGCCTCAGTCAAACGGTGCCGCTGAACGATTGGTCCGGACTTTCAAGTCACAGATGTTGAAATTGAAAGAATCGCATTCTCGGGAGGCCGCTTTGTTACTCTTTTTGTCATCGTATCGCTCTCAGCCCCGCGATGGTCGCTCGCCGGCTGAATTGCTCCATGGTCGATCTCATCGCACCCTGATGTCTTTGTTGCATCCGCCACATCAGGTTCCTGTGCAGCGGCAGACTCCTGCTTTTGCTCCTGGCGACGTTGTCTATTATCGCAACTATCGCGGTTCACGGCGTTGGCTCGTAGGGCGCATTCTTCGCTGCCTCGGCCGCGCGATGTATTTGGTTTTGGGGGCCTCTGGTGAGGTGCGTCGGCATCTCAATCAGCTGCGCCTCTGTCGTCGCCTGGGTTCTGCCGCTCCCCGTCTGCTTTCAGCGACGGAGCCGTCAGGTCAGCGCCTTGGGGACCCATCTACTGGCTCGCCTCATCCCCAGGTGTTGCCGACGCTGCCTTCCATTTTGCCCCATGGCGTCGCGCCGCCGCCGCAGCCGCCGCCGGCGCCGCCCGCAGTGAACGCGTCGCTGCAACCGCCTGGCGCCTCCCTGGGTCACGCGCCGCCGCTCGCTTCCCGTGACCAGCCGTCCTCCGCCATGGACCTCTTGCCCGCTCCGGACCAGATGTCGTCTTCGCCCGTCGGGTGCTCCGACCACATGGAGGTCGACCCTTCTGTCTCATTACGTGCGCATACACCTCATGTTGACGTGCACCCTGGACTAGGTTTGCAGGCGTTTCCTAGCTCCCCTCGGACCGAATGGCCGGGTGCGGGTGGCACGGCCTCGCCTGTTGTTAGGCTCCCCACCTCATCGCATACGTCAACATGGGGTCCTCCCCACGGCGGGCGGAAGCCTTATCTCACGACCGTTCGCCGATTTGCGGGGGAGGAATGTGGTGTCACCGCTAGACACCACACTTGCTAGGTGGTAACTTAAATCGGCCGCGGTCCTGTAGTACATGTCGGACCCGCGTGTCGCCACTGTGTAATCGCAATCCTAGCGCCACCACATGGCAGGTCACAATACACGGACTAGACCTCGCCCCAGTTGTACGGACGACATAGCTTGCGACCAGACCTACCAAGTCTTCCTCTCATTTGCCGAGAGACTGATAGAATAGCCTTCAGCTTATTCCATAGCTACTACCTAGCAAGGCGCCATTTGTATCAGTGCTTATAGCTTACTACTATTCAAGAGATGTATTCTAACAAGAGAATAAAGTTAAGTATCTTATTCCATCTACGTACTTTTCTTCTTATTCATTAATAAGTCTCATGTTCCAGTACTTCACGCCCGTCTGCGTTAGTTTAGCGTGCACTTTCAGCCACTTCATTCTACAAGGTGTTGGCCCAGCTGCCGACACATCAGTTTGTAGCGCAACTTGACTAGAAAAAGGGATCGGTTGGTAGGACATATTCTGAGGCATGAAGGGATCACCAATTTAGTATTTGAGGGCAGAGTGGGGGGTAAAAATCGTTGAGGGAGACCAAGAGATGAGTACACTAAACAGACTCAGAAGGATGTAGTTTGCAGTAGGTACTGGGAGATGAAGAACCTTGCACAGGATAGAGTAGCATGGAGAGCTGCATCAAACCAGTCTCAGGACTGAAGACCACAACAACAACAACAACAACAACAAGCGTTGCTTAACATTGACTGCTGAAATGTGTGGCCCTTGCGGAGCTGATGGCTCTTGTACACCATTCCTTATAGCTGCTTGCATAAACTCATTTTGCTTGCTCGACTGGTGACAGCTCTTTGGTTCTCCCGAAAGATAACTTCCCCTGATGTATGGGAGTTTTTTACAACTATCCTCCACAGTGCTCGATGGTTACCGTCTGTCGCTACATGACATCTGCGTGGCCTTGGTTTAGCTGTGGTCGTTCCTTCGCGTTTCCATTTCAAAATCACATCACCAACAGTCAATTTTTGCGGCGTTAGGGTTGAACTGTCTGTGATGGATTTATTGCTCTTCAGACGCCCAAATATGGTAGCCTCGAAGTCACTGAGCTCTCCTGAACGGCCAGTTCTGCTATTAACCGCTTATCTGATGACAAAACAATATTCCCCGCCTCGTTTTATGCACGTGGCAACGACCTTGTCGCAGTGGATACGCCGGTTCCCGTCAGGTCACCGAAGTTAAGCGCTGTCGGGCGTGGCCGGAACTTCGGAGGGTGACCATTCGGGTCGCTATGCACTGTTACCATTTTTCGGGGTGCACTCAGCCTCGTGATGCCAATTGAGGAGCTACTCGACCGAACAGTAGCGGCTCCGGTCATAACGACCGGGAAAGTGGTGTGCTGACCACATGCCCCTCCTTTCCACATCTTCATCTCAGGATGACACGCCGGTCGGATGGTCCCGATGGGCCACGTGTGGCCTGACGACGGAGTGCTTTTTTTATGCACGTAGGTTCGCCTCTGTTGACATCTAGTGGTCACTTACGCGTAACATAGAATTGTTCAGATTGTTTTCATTTGTTAGTATAAGCTGTAAGCAGTAAAATTTGAAACTTTTTTTGGAGGTGATTTCCTTTTAATGAATTTACTGCTATTGGATGCTTCATTGAGCTGTTTTATAGATGCGATTTAATTCACTTCTTTGATTTCGAAATTATACGATTTTGTCTTCACAAGTGCTTGTGGCACTAACCACTAGTGGTCAGTAGCTACCAGTAAACGTCGTAGCTCTCGTAAAGATCTCTGTTTGCGCTCCAGTACAAAAATGTTGTTATTTAAAAGTGTGTAGCTGTACGGTGAGTAACACAGAGCAAATCAAAGTAAATGCATCAGGGGTAATTGTAGCTAACGTAAAAGGAAACTGAAAATATTTTTGTATACTTTATAGGTGTTCTATATGAGCCCACTTGGCCACTTGGACGTCTTCTAACCACTAATCTGCTTATGAGCATTTTGAATTCTGGAACAGTTGTAGGCAAAAAAAGGCGTATGCACAAGGCCTTTCACGCGATCCTATGAAAAGGAATCCATGGGCGTCAGTTCAGTACTATCGATCTAATGTTTTGGAAAAAGTCAGTTTAAAAATGTGCGACCATCCATACCGGTGGTGTTCCATCTTCCTGAAAGATGGAAGTCGGGGAATTACGAGTATTATGAGGCTGCGGCATCAGCCATTACTCAGTCATGTGCACCTAAATGTTCGCCGAATCAGTTTTCTCAGTGAAGAGAAATGATCCGTAGAGCTTTTGTGCTGACACCGCAAAACAACACCTTAGCTTTCGGGGAGTCACGCTGACGTTCTGTCACCAACGAAACCTTTTATGTACTCCTTATATGATTGTTTTACCGGTTAATATTGCTATTGATGTGGAAGGTGGCCTCCTCGCTAAAAATGAAATCTGTAGCAAATCTTTCTTTGTCTATACCTTCCAGCATAAATATAGCGTCCGTAATTCCTACGCTTCCTGCTCCAATTCCCGCAAAATTTTAAATAATTACGGGTTCATTTTCAACTTCGTTTTGAGAATACACCAAATCGTTGATTGTGGCGTTTGTACCACCCTACTGGCTTCGTACGTTGATTTTCGCAGACTGTACTGAAACAAAAGGCGAATTTTTCAACGTTTTGTGGTGATACACGTGCGAGCCAATACTTTTTCTTTGCACGCAGATCCTGTTTCTTCAAACTGCCGATGCCATCTGCGACTGTTGTTGCAATTTGGAGGGTGCTTGATACTGTCACTAACGAAGTGTTCTCTGCACTGTATGACAAAACGACTATTATTCGGTATTAATAGACAGAACATCTTTTGTACCGTATTCGCCATTTTCAGCGGTAACATCACTGCGCTTACCTTTCGATCGAGATTTTGAGCTCTCTTTTACTTTCTATGTATCTCTCCTCGATACACACCTATGCATAAAATGTTTAATCCGTTCGTTATCATTATATTCACTTTGAATTGATTTGTATTTCCTTCACACACACACACACACACACACACACACACAAACACACACACACACTTTTTTGTCAAGTGTATTTGGTCTTGAGTTTCCGCAAATAGCTACAGTTTTGCTTTTGCAACTTCTAGTTGGAATCTGCACAAACAAACACTGGTGATCACATTTTCTATGGAAAGTGTCAGATTTTTCCGTTAAAAAGGAAATGATTTTTGAAGTGGACTCTTACGCTCCCATACGACTGAGGGGTCCCAGTTTGGTTTAGAATGATATCTCTTTTATCCGTTTGTATTAACGGGGGCAGTAGAACACGAAGAACAAGTACTCTAGTAGCGACTGTGCAGCACTGCTGCATGGTGGTTGCAGTCAGGGTGACGCGTTTGCTGCTGCAGTCCTGGTTACTCTTCGTGTTTTACAGTCCCCGTTAATACATATCGCTAAAACCAATGCCGCACAACATTAACTTGAGACAGCTCTTTGTAATTAGCATGTAAAATTCCGAATAAAAAATAATTTTGTTTGTAATATGAAAAATCCGCCACTTCCCGTTAGACGTGATGAGCATTATTTGTTTGTGCTCCATCTCCAGCTACACATTCCAAAAACAAAGTTGCAAACATTCCAAAAATGCACCTGACGACTTTAGCAGAGACGCGAGGGATATGTGGGGTGAATCACTTGAAACTCGCACCGCCAATATAGTGGGTACGGAAAGTGCTCTTGATGTGCGGATTTCGCTGAATGGGCTGGTAGTCAGGGGCTTTTATTGGTATCCAATAAACAGTTTGTAATAATACTTAGACAGTGTATTTTGTGCCGACATACTCTTTTTTTAAAATGTAACAGTGCGAATTGACATTAACAGACTGAAAGTAGGGGAAATTAGAATGTCAGTGGTATTTGTTGCAGGATTCTAGAGCGAGTCGTTTACAAGATATCGAGTTTCCACACCGCCCCTTGTTTGTGCCGTTAAACCTGCGTAGCTTCAAATGGCTCTGAGCACTATGGGACTTAACTGCTCAGGTCATCAGTCCCCTGGAACTTAGAACTACTTAAACTTAACTAACCTAAGGACATCACACACTTCCATGCCCGAGGCAGGATTCGAACCAGCGACCATAGCGGGCGCGCGGTTCCAGACTGTATGTAGCGCCTAGAACCGCTCGGCCACTCCGGCCGGCCCTGCGTAGCTGTTAGGTAAGATGTTGTTATGTTTGCTTAGAGTTTGCTTGTGTATTCCTTGACTGCAATATGACTTGCTAGTCAATGTGTGACAGTCCAAGCAATAGGTCGTGAGTCGACGATTGGGTTTACCTATGCAGAAAAAGCAGACATGTTTATGGTGTAAGCCGATATGCTCGTGGTGTGTGGAGAGTGTACTAAGATGCAGTTCGTTCTTCCACGGTGTATGCACCAAGATATGCCAATAGACGTCAACCATTTCGACAATTATTTATCAGCCTCTTCAGCCAGTTAGGTGAAAGTGGTAGTGTAATATCTAGACGACGTAACACAAGGAAACAAGTGACGACAGAAGAGAGGGAAGTTAATGTTGTTGCTGCCATTGTAGTAGAACCGCACGTTAGTTCCCGCGGAAGCGCACGAGGAAGTGGCATCGGTGAGGTAAGTGTCCTACTCATTCTCCATCGACATACGTTCCATCCCTATCACATCTCTCGCCGTCAAGAGCTGCATGGAAATGATTATAAGCATCGTGTTAACTTCTGTACATTGTCATTAAGACAGGATACTCCAGATGTATAATTTATCTTGTTTAATGATGAAGCCAGATTTACCGATCATGGCCAGGTACGACCCTGAAATATTCACTATTGGTGTGTTGACAATCGCTGATGAATTTATCAGATACAACGTCAGAGTCCATTGAGTGGAAGGGTGTGGTGTGGGATAGTGAACCATCAGTGAATAGGCCCGTTTTTCATAGGCGGAACGTTGAACGCGCTCAAGTATCGCAGCCTCCTCACAGACCACTTTCGGCTGGCCGGGGTGGCCGAGCGGTCCTAGGCGCTACAGTCTGGGATCGCGCGACCACTACGGTCATAGGTTCGAATCCTGCCTCGGGCCTGGATGCATATGATGTCCTTAGGTTAGTTAGCTTAAGTAGTTCTAAGTTTTAGGGGACTGATGACCTCAGAAGTTAAGTCCCATAGTGCTCAGAGCAATTTTGAACAGACCACCTTCCACGGATGCTAGAAGTCTTCCTCTGCAGCCTAGGAGGCACCTGCGGTACCAACATGATGACTGTCCAGCCCATAGCGCACAGAGTACTACAGCATGTCTTCACGCATTGTTTCCAAATCCTTGTACTGGACAGAGACGACCTGTACCTTGGTGCCGGCCGCGGTGGTCTCGCGGTTCTAGGCGCGCAGTCCGGAACCGTGCGACTGCTACGGTCGCAGGTTCGAATCCTGCCTCGGGCATGGCTGTGTGTGATGTCCTTAGGTTAGTTAGGTTTAAGTAGTTCTAAGTTCTAGGGGACTGATGACCACAGCAGTTGAGTCCCATAGTGCTCAGAGCCATTTGAACCACTTTTGTACCTCGGTCGGCCCGTTCCCCGGATTTGACGTCTGTAGACTCTTTTCTGTGGGGAAAGCTGAAAGACGATGTCCTAAACGACATACCAACTACACCGGATGATATTCAACGACATATTACTGGAGCTTAGTCGGTCATATCCGGTGAAATGCTAGCACGTGTGCAGCAGTCTTCCATACCAGACTGGAAGCCGACGGTCGTTCTGAAACAACCGGTAATGACCAGTTGTCTCGCTACTGTTCAGAATCCACATAGCTACTGTATGCACTTGTCTCGTTCTTCAGTGTGGGCTACCATAGGTAGTGTCGTTGTGGGAACTTTTCGAAATACGATATCTCGTAAACGACTCGCACTGCAATCCTGTAACAAACACCAATGAAACTCTAATGTACCCTACTTTTAGTTTATTAATGTCAATAAGCACTGTTCCATTTACTCCCTGTGGCAAAGGTTACAAGAGAGGCGTTGTGCATTACGGAGAGGTTCACTATTGAAATTTCGAGAGAACACTTTCCGGGATGAGACGGATAACGGTTCAAATGGCTCTGGGCACTATGCGACTTAACTTCTGAGGTCATCAGTCGCCTAGAACTTAGAACTAATTAAACCTAACTAACCTAAGAACATCACACACATCCATGCCCGAGGCAGGATTCGAACCTGCGACCGGAGCGGTCGCTCGGCTCCAGGCTGTAGCGCCCAGAAGCGCACGGCCACTCCGGCCGGCGATAACATATTAGTTTCTTCCAAATACATATGGCGAAATGACCACTACGAGAAAATTCGAGAAATTGGAGCTAATATAGAGGCTTACCAACAGTCAGCCTTCGCATGCTCACACGCCCCCCCCCCCCCCCAGGCCCGCCGCCCCCCGCCCCCTCTTCCCTGTCGGAGGCTAGAGTCCTCCATCAGGCATGGCTGTGTGTGTTGTCCTTAGCGTAAGTTAGTTTAATTTAGATTAAGTAGTGTGTAAGCCGAGGGACCGGTAACCTCAACAGTTTGGTCCCACACGAACGTACTACCACCACCACCTTCGCGAGTGGAACAGGGAAAGGGGGACCAGTTTGTGGTACCAGAAATACACCCGCAACACATCATTTGGCTGCTTGCGGAGTATGATACAAATAGATGTAGTTGTCATGCGACAGTATTGTGGTGCCAGTTTTCAACACGACAATGCGCCTACGAACTGTCTGAGTCATGTTGGGGTACTCCCATAGTCAGTAAGACCTCCAGACGTCTCCGATAGAACATGCGTGAGACCAGATCGGATGATAGCTCAGTCCGAGTGACAGTATCCAGGATATCTATGACCAGATACAATAGTCTCTCCTAAGAGTTGTCAGGCGCATTTTCTCTGGTGTTCAGGCAGACCTTTGCAAATTTCGTTTCTGCAACATGTAGTTAAAGTCAGTCCAAGCAAATGCTGCCTATTATGTCTTTTATGTGATGCCCATCGTCGGTCGAAAGTGTCGGTTTGTTCCTCGTTACAAGCATAATGATTATAAAGTGGAATTCTACGTGCCCATTCTACAGAGCGGTCCCTAATTACTCTAGTGCGACATTCGTTTTGTCAGTGTATGTTGAAAGGCACAGTGAAATGCGAAAAATAACTAGCATTCCAGTAGCGACAGCACCGCTCTGTCCCGCACTGACTGCTACCGCCATGCAAAAGCGCTGCTCAATCGTTGCTGGAGTACTGGTTATTCTTCTTGGTTTACTGTTCCTGTTAATACATATCGATAAAACGAATAACGCACTACGCTGATCTGGGACTCCTCTGTCGAATGGGCACGCAAAATTAGGATTTAAAAATCGTTTTGTATTGTGACGTCCCCTCTCCCCTTTTGTTGTCGCTGTTGATGTTGAGCCGCTACTGCTACAGCTCGGTCGGTGGAATGGAGATGCGACGCGCAGTGATGGTTGTCCCCGTCGGATAACGTGGAACAGCACCTGAAAATCTCTGAAGAAGGTTGTTCCTCGAGTAATGTATGAAAGTCCGTTTGCGAGTTCGCACAGTCTTCTCAGCGATGCGAACTGCTGATTTTTATTGTATATTATGGCTTATGATGACTTGTTATGTCCGGTTATTTATTTATTGCAGTACTGAGTAAATCATTCATCACCGGCGTCGTTTCACACCACTGAAGCGAGGAAAAATTCATTTGCGGTTCAGTATCAGTAGTTGTTTCGTTGCTAGGCAGAATTGTTCACTATGGCACGACACAAATCTAGAGATTATCTATAATGCTATCTTGCTTTCGTGCGTCGTGATATTATTTCGGCAAAACTCCTTTCAATGCTGAATGTTCATCAAGTCGCTCTTACAATTAAAATGTTCACAGTTAATTAATGTTGATTATCTTCGTGTGGTCGTATTAATGTTTCCTACTCCAGGGTAATCAGGTATTGCAGTCTTCGATACTATGTCCATTCTTCGTTGTAACTGTTCACTTTGATGAAGGTTGAGTCCAACAACAATATCTCCAATATTTAAAGTTCATTAACTCGTCGTACACTATCAGAATATCACTTCAGTACTCAAGTCATAATAACTGAGAACAAAGTCCGCGCATCTCTATCACACAATATTACTTATTTTGAATAGAAACAATCTCGTAGCGTTCCGTTTGTAGTACTATAACCAACGATGCTCTCTCTCGACTTGATAGCAAGCAAACTAGCAAGCGACTAACATTTCCATGATCGAGCATTGTAGACGCATTGAATTTCCTTTTCGCCGCGTTTACAACTCTCTTTCACAATAAATGTTATCTCTGACCGACATATTACTTTGGACTTAACTTTCGTCGTAGTGATTTGCAGTTATTACTGAGATGTTTGATGGCTATTTAAAAATGACCTTTCTTTCTTTCTACCTTTATATCATGACATACTCAGTAATTATTGAAATTGGTGTTCATCAAAACTTTAAGGCGTTATATTATTGTCAAAGATGTCGTACCTGTCAGGATAACACTGTTCCCTACTTTAAATTATCATGACATTCTTATTTGGGTTTTCGGGTTTCTTGGGGTGTTACAGTATACAATGGGGAACAAACCGACGCTTTCCGTCGACGCCGGGCGCCGTATGGCAGACTTGATGAGCTGGAATTTTTTGGGTTAACCCCAGCTATACGTTGAGAAAATGAAACTGCAAATATCCGCCGAAACGCGAGAGAAAATGCACGTAACAACCCTTACGAGAGAGACCCAGTATATGCGTCAACTCGTATGGTCCTACGGGGGAAAGTCATGTTAACAGCGAGAAGAAACTCAGGATCCAACTGGAAATGTCGGCTTTTCGTCTCACACAGAGCCACGCAGCTACAGAACTGCGAACACCAAACAAAAATTTGAAAGTAATGTCGACTTACTGTGTATCGATCCAACCAGCGTGTAGGGCTAACAGCGGTGCAGGTGATTTGGAACGGTATCATTTCCGACAGGGTTTTTGCCGCACCATCGGCTCCCTTTTTAAGCCCGCTTTGTAATTTTCGTAGGCAATCAACGAAACCATTAATCTTTCGTCTTTTAAAACAATTTTGAAGCCCGCAGGGCAGGTGCGGCAGTCCATTCATCTCCCGTAATCCAGCCCGAGTCCTGTTTTCTCCCCTAATGATCCTGTCCGCCAATTTATTCGGGACAGATTCAGTGCAGAGGGCGTTGTGTGCTTAGATAATACGCCTTTATGCGCTTGTGAAACGCCAGCTGGCGAGTGCCCTCGCAGAATCAAATATTGGTGCGCCCGTTCCTCATTAAAAGCAAGTACCCCACAGGAAAAACTGATGTAATAGACTTACAATATCTGACCTAATTTATCTAAATCTACAGCTGCAGTGTGCACGATTCCATACGGTGTTTGGCGGAGAACACCACGTGTCAGAACCACTTACCCAACTCGTGGCAGATACACGAGAATCTGTAATGTTAGCGAATATACTAGAATTACTTTGTTTTATGCTGTGGTAACCATATGTGTAAATCACTAAATGAATTACGACTTGCGCCCTTAGAACTATAACAGCCACATTTTGCGTAATACGTCACCGCACTCCCTTATACACAGTAGAAAGTATAGGGACAAACAGTTCAGTATAAAAATCAGAGCAGTATGTTGAAAAAGTAACTTTCACAAAATTTAGTCATTTCATTTTACCACCAACTCCTTCTTCTGGAATAAAGAAAATTAAACAGTTTCTCAAAAATTTAAGCTCATTTGGGTTTGATGGTGTTTCGAACAGAAAACTAAAGATTTGTTCCCAAATAATAAGCCTGATCTTATATGAAATATCTAATGCATCGCTAAATGAGATGTATTCTCGAAAGGTATCTTATCTTAACAACAATAATATGCTCAGAAAATCAGAGTTTGGGTTTCAAAAGAGCTGCTCTGTTGAGAATGGCAGTTACATGTTCACTGAAAAAATTATACAATCGTTAAATAATAAAATAGTGCCATTTGATATTTACTGCGACCTATGTAATGCATTTGACTGTGTAGGTCTGAGTATTCTCCTACATAAATTGAAGTTCTGTGGGATTGACGGTATAACCAATCATTGGCCAGTGACATATCTAACCAAAAGAAAGCACAAAGTTGTACGTAGTAGTTCAATCAATATAGTCTGGGGACGTAATTGAATCACGTATGGGATTCCCCAAGGCTCAAGTAATGGTCAACTATTGTTCCTCATATATGTAAACGAGCCTCCGTCTAATACGCAACAAGGAGACGATTGTTTTTGCAGATGATACTAGTTTTGTAACCAATCCAAACATACATACTGCAACAGAAGAAATGGTAAACAATGTTCTTAAATTACCGTTGCCTGAGTTTCTGACTATGGTCTCACCCTCAGTTTTAAAAAGACACAACATATTCAGTTCTGCATATTTAGGGGTACTACACCAATGGTAATTTTAACAAAACAGTAAAAAGTAATAAATATGACAGGAACTTCATAATTATTAAGTTTTCATATTGATGAGAATTTATTTAAACTGGAAAGAGCACGTGCTGGAAATCCTAAAATAACTTAGTTTAGCCACATTTGCACTTGCAATCATTGCAAATCTTGAGGGGAGACAAATAAGTAAGTTGACTTATTTTACGTATTTTCATTCAGTAACATCGTTTGGAATAATGTTTTGGAGTAACTCATCTTTAAGAAAGAAAGTCTTCCTTGAGCAAAAGAGTGCCGTAAGAATAATATGTGGCGCTCAACCACGATTATTTTTTAGACATCTGTTTAAGGAGCTGGGCATTCTGAAACTACTTCACGGTATATTTATTCCCTCATGAAGTTTGTTCTAATGGAACGACGATGTACAAAATTACAATACTAGAAGGAAAAAGACATTCGCTGCTCAACATTAACGTGTGTCTTTAGCACAAAAGGGCTGCACAACGCTACAACTAAAATTTTTGATTACTTACCTAGTGATAAAAATGACTGACAGACAACTAAGTAAAATTTCAAAACAAACTGAAAATTTTTCCTGGAAAATTCCTTCTCTGTAGAAGAATTTCTGTTATTGGATAGTGTAACAGGTGGCCTACAGTCATATATACAAATTAATTTGCAATGTGAATGTAAAATGACTCGTTTTACATCATTAGGATTTATCGTGCAAAATGATCTGTGGAACATCAAACTAACTAGCTGTCGATTCCTTTCTGACGTTCACACTCTGGCAAAGTAAACGCGTCAGGTTCGTGCGACTCTTGTTTCATATTGTCTGAATGTTTTGTGTTACACAGGCTGTGAATAGTACTCAGGACTCTATTGGGCCAGAGTTTTTTAAGCATAATTCTTCCTCTCTGTGTGCAGCACAACGATTGAGTGGGTAGGCGTCGTGCACCAAATGAAATCTCGGGGATCAATCTCTGGTTAGTACATGGCTTCTTTGGGTCACTTATTGTTTCACTCATACACTCCTGGAAATTGAAATAAGAACACCGTGAATTCATTGTCCCAGGAAGGGGAAACTTTATTGACACATTCCTGGGGTCAGATACATCACATGATCACACTGACAGAACCACAGGCACATAGACACAGGCAACAGAGCATGCACAATGTCGGCACTAGTACAGTGTATATCCACCTTTCGCAGCAATGCAGGCTGCTATTCTCCCATGGAGATGATCGTAGAGATGCTGAATGTAGTCCTGTGGAACGGCTTGCCATGCCATTTCCACCTGGCGCCTCAGTTGGACCAGCGTTCGTGCTGGACGTGCAGACCGCTTGAGACGACGCTTCATCCAGTGACAAACATGCTCAATGGGGGACAGATCCGGAGATCTTGCTGGCCAGGGTAGTTGACTTACACCGTCTAGAGCACGTTGGGTGGCACGGGATACATGCGGACGTGCATTGTCCTGTTGGAACAGGACCCCAGGAGCAACAGTGTCCCTAATTTGCTGGGAAGTGGCGGTGCGGTCCCCTACGGCACTGCGTAGGATCCTACGGTCTTGGCGTGCATCCGTGCGTCGCTGCGGTCCGGTCCCAGGTCGACGGGCACGTGCACCTTCCGCCGACCACTAGCGACAACATCGATGTACTGTGGAGACCTCACGCCCCACGTGTTGAGCAATTCGGCGGTACGTCCACCCGGCCTCCCGCATGCCCACTATACGCCCTCGCTCAAAGTCCGTCAACTGCACATACGGTTCACGTCCACGCTGTCGCGGCATGCTACCAGTGTTAAAGACTGCGATGGAGCTCCGTATGCCACGGCAAACTGGCTGACACTGACGGCGGCGGTGCACAAATGCTGCGCAGCTAGCGCCATTCGACGGCCAACACCGCGGTTCCTGGTGTGTCCGCTGTGCCGTGCGTGTGATCATTGCTTGTACAGCCCTCTCGCAGTGTCCGGAGCAAGTATGGTGGGTCTGACACACCGGTGTCAATGTGTTCTATTTTCTATTTCCAGGAGTGTATCTGAAAATGCTTTGTATATCAGAAAAGTTCCCTACTGAATTGTAATTGTTGTAAAACCATATTAACTCATCTGTTTACAAGAGTTACTCTACATTTCGTTGAAAGACAGTTGTCAGTCTTCACACTAGGCGATCGACTGCACACCTTTCTGTATTTGCAACATTAAAAATATTATAATGTTTTTTTTTTCGTTTTTGACAGTGTATTCCCCGAGAGAAAGAGAGAGAGAGAGAGAGAGAGAGAGAGAGAGAGAGAGAGCGATTTATTGAGTTGAGCTTGCTAAAAAGACTTGATTCAGTAAAAATATTAACATTTTATTCTTTAATCGTGTGTTTTGCCTGCTTGATCACTGTAGTTTAAAAGCTAGTGAAAACTTACAAAACAGAACATCGGAGTAATAATATTAATAGTCTCCGTTTCACCAGTTAACGTAGAAGTTCCGAGTACTACCTCAGTATTAACGTGCCAAAGAGATAACTTTCTCCACACCCACGGTAGTATCTCACGGTTCGGCTGCATCGACAAATCGCAGGCCAGTTTGGCTACCTGACCACGATATTATTGCACCTGGCCACCTGCGGCCGTTATCGGAAACGCGCAGTGGCTTTAGGGTAAACAAGTACAGTGGTGACTAAGAAAAACGTATCGCATTGTGAATGATTCCATCAATTATGTCCAGCTCATACAAAGATACAGTGTGCTATAAATCCATACAATTAACTGCAGATCACATATTGTGACAGCTCAAAATGGTTCAAATGGCTCTGAGCACTATGGGACTCAACTGCTGAGGTCATTAGTCCCCTAGAACTTAGAACTAGTTAAACCTAACTAACCTAAGGACATCACAAACATCCATGCCCGAGGCAGGATTCGAACCTGCGACCGTAGCGGTCTTGCGGTTCCAGACTGCAGCGCCTTTAACCGCACGGCCACTTCGGCCGGCTTGTGACAGCTGATGAAAGTATTAATCGAATGGTCACAAAGACGTTTATTATATGTATCTCACCATGAGGGGCTCACATGATTAGGGCAGAATTACCGTAACCAACAATTGTTGAAGGGCTCTTTTCTATTCTGTATAAACGTTGGAAGCTATGAAGAAACACAAAAAGAAGAAAATAAGTACCAAGCCACTTGACGAATGCATGAATGGTAGCAGAATTCGGCTTGTTCGCAGTCTTCTCTCGAATGTCATAGTAAGGCTAAAATGAAACACACATCGCCAGTGGATGTACAGTTCATTTTACGTCATAGGAAATAGTCTGCATTTCCACTATACGTTTGTTGCTTACAAATACAGAGACTTTTACTTGAGAGAAGCTTATTGCATCAAATGCACGCACACCGTAACGCCAGCAGATTTACTGCGTTTATTGTGTTTCAAGACAGTGTCTACTAGAAATTGCCGAGGTATGTATTCCTGATATGGTAATTCCTTATGGAGCCATCTCCTGCTGTAAGTGTGGCGATAGTAACATGGCAAGGACACAAGTGATGGTTCTTATGACTGCAATATTCACCATTCTGAACATAGGTGGAGTAAAGTAATAGTCAACTATCCCGCAAACACTGTATTAAATATTTTCTGCAGCACATTCAAGAAAAATGAGGGAATATGTCAAATCAGTATTATTTTGCAACAGTCCTTCTTCCAGACTTAGCCCTAATTATGCCTAACGTGACAGAGTAAATGTCAGAGTTAAGAGAGCATAAGAAGGTGTCTCAATTGTGTCAAGTGCTTTACTAATATTTTTTATTATCTATACTAATGACCTAGTAAAGACATAAATTTCAACAGTAGCACTTAATTCGGTGTCAAAGTTTCAGAACATGGTACCACGTGCGCTGTGTTGAGCAAGCTGGAAGAAACTAGATTTAGTGGGACCGGTGTGTGTAAACATTTCAGTACTAGAAAAAAATTGACATTTGTTATATCTTTCATGCTGATAATTATGTATTACTGATTATTATTTGAAGATCATTATCCAGATTTGAAGTAAAACTAACATGAAAACTCTCAGTTTATTTAGTGTTATACATTTTGCCACCACAATACATCCAAATTTACCCCAATTTTTCTTTTTTTTTTTTTGTTTCCTAGAATTTTGCGAGTAAATCAAGCAGCTAAACTGGGAGTTAAATTGTAGATATTTTTATTTTACAAAAATTCTAGAGCTTCGATAAACACGTATGTACGATGCAATGTATTAATATTCGCAAGCACCTACTTGTGATTCAAGGAAATGTGAAAACTTCTGAAATTATCCAAATGATCCCTTTTTACTTTATTCCTGATTGGAGCCAAGAATTGTTTTGTGGACCGTTGTCACGAATGAAATATGGGAAGAGTTTTAACCACCTTCGGAGTGGATACTTTTTTGTTACTATAAAGTCAAGTGGAGTCAAGATTCACCTGTCTGGTAATTATTAGGAAAGATAGAGCTTTATGTACAAATGACGGAATTATGAGAGAAAGAAAACTGAGAGGTAACAATCATGTTCCCATTTCCCTAACATTAGGAAAGGCTGAGTTGGATGTAATATGGAGTAATATAAATGAAAGACTCAAGCTGGTAGAATTTGTGTAAAAGAGTCAAGGATTACTGAAAAATGTAATATATGGAAAATTTTATTGTTAAGGGCTGTACAAATTTAAACTTTCTAATAACAACGAGTACTGATGTTTCAAATAAAAGATAAATAAAGTATTCCTTTAAATATCTCTGATTTGAAGTACATACTTTTTCCGGCTGGATACGGAAGATGCAGTGTCTCAAACTCATTTACGAAACTCGTTCGGATGCGGACACCGACCCAATGTACGCCACAAGAGTTGTTTCATTACCTAACGTGCTTAGACTAGGGATATTTTACTCTTCCAGTTCTCCTTGAGGAACTGAATTAGTCCTGACACAAGCTACGCGGGATTAGCCGAGCGATCTAAGGCGCTGCTGTCACGGACTGTGCGGCTGGTCCCGGCGGAGGTTCGAGTCCTCCCTCGGACATGTGTGTGTGTGTGTGTGTGTGTGTTTGTCCTTAGGATAATTTAGGTTATGTAGGGACTGATGACCTTAGCAGTTAAGTCCCATAAGATTTCACATACATTTATTTTAGTCCTGACACTGTCTAACATCCTGCGTGATGTCTGTTTGTTCTAAGTCGTGTCTCCCTACCACTTTCGCGCAACGACGCTCTGAGCGTGTTTTTTAGGGAATTGACTAGTTTGAACCTGGGATCTGTTGCTGGTAAGGAGATGCCAGACCACACATGACATGTAGAGATCAGAAGAGTTCAGTGAGACTAGCGAGCCGGCCGCGGTGGTCTCGCGGTTCTAGGCGCTCAGTCCGGAACCGCGCGACTGCTACGCTCGCAGGTTCGAATCCTGCCTCGGGCATGGATGTGTGTGATGTCCTTAGGTTAGTTAGGTTTAAGTAGTTCTAAGTTCTAGGAGACTGATGACCACCGAAGTTAAGTCCCATAGTACTCAGAGCCATTTGAGACTAGCATGATATAATCAAATACTTAATGATTTCAGCGTCAGCTCCACTGCACTCCCTGTAAAAGAATCTTAATACTAACTAAATTTAGTGGAAGGGCTTCAAGGCTTTCCAATTTTAGTTAGCTGGTAAAATAACGTCGAAAAAGCAGTTAAGTTTACCATTGGAAATTTTATTCTACTCACAAAACATTGTTTAAAGTTGCACTATTGATAAAAGGAAATATTTTAATACAGGATGATGAAAACTAACTGTGTTCAACAAAAATGTGAACGAATACTCCCTGAATGGGTTTCCAAGTTCTACAATGGATCGAAGGATGACCTATGCCATATCACATCTATAATCCAGGTTTAAATTAAGTTTCATAAAAGAGAAAACTATCAAAAATGTATTACGTAAAAAGGGGATGTAACAGATGAGACTTGTGCAGTTCTGAGTGAAGCCTTATGGCGGCACCGCGTGCGTTCATTACCTTGTCGGTGTTTAGGCAGCATTAGGGGGCGGCGGGCGGCGCAGCTCCATGCACCTCGCCGTCTCGGAAGCAACTCTCTCCTAACTTCTCCTTACTACAATTTACCGAAGTTGGTTTTAAAAAAAAGGTATCTGGCTGTGTTTTCAACTGACCAATCAGGGTCTCAATGTTAACCTTAAGCTCCGCCTACAAAAATTCTGTCTATCCAATGAGAAACGTTATACTTTTCGTGGTGGGGCAATGTTTTTAACGTTTGCAACATAACATAGACGCGTATAGTCTCACGCTAAAACTTTCAGCTGGTGTGGTCCTTTTAGTGTTATGGTAAGATCTATACTGTTCTTCTGGAGGGCTATATCTTTTAACATGGGCTGGGGGGTGGTCCTGGCGGTCGGCTGGCGACGTGGGTGTGCGTCCCTTATCGTAGGGCCTCCTAGCCTACACGACTCTGCTCTCGGCTTATGTTCTCGTTTCTTCCCTCGGAACTGCGTCTGTTTCATGGTGGGAAGGTATGACATGCATTTAGGCGTTCTTGTGTTAGTCTGTGGTATTCCATTTGCTTACTCGTTGATAGTATTACTTTGGTTAATTTAATGTCAGGATTTATTCGGAGCTATGTGACTTACTGCCGGATTTGCTATAATGTCAGGGTTTTCATGGAAGGTGTTGGATTTGCCTGACACAACTGTACAATTATTAGGTAACATTCGAAAGGAAACATAACGACACCTCCATTTATCGTTTAAGCACATTTGTTTCTATTAACAATTGAATAATACACTTTTACATTATTCAGAAAATTAAATAGGGTACTGTACGTACAGAGCAACACTTATGCATTACAAAAGCGGTTCGATGTGGCGACCACCAACATCTGTTACGGACATTGTACCTACAAAGCACGTTCTAGCACATTCTCTCCCTCCCACCTGGTGTCTCTTCAGTTTCCAATACAGCAGACATAGTTCGAGCCAGCAGATATCCCTCTGTCTGTACAGCACTGTCGTGAATTAAACTTTGCATAAACGGTGATAAGTATATGATTCTTTATTTTTCCTTTCGTATTGTTAGCAAATAATTCTAGTTCGTCACGCCTAATTTTGCTCCTAAAGTGGATGAGTTAAACATCTGAATTGAAAACGTAGTAGGTGGTGGTTGTTGGGATGTTTAAGGGGGACTAAACTGAAAACGTAGTACAACGGAACGCTTGCGGACATGGGTTCCTGTTCAAAATATTATGCACTCATTCTTCTCTACAAGTCCTAGAAGTTTGTAAATGGAACATCCAGAGACAATGTGTTTCTGCAGGCGACTTCTAACTACTTGCTGAGTCCATACCACGTCGAGTTGCTGCACTACGCCGGGCAGTTAGAAGGTCCGACACCTTATTAGAAGGCATTCATGTATATGCACATTTTTAAGCAGTATGTAAGAATTTTCACTCGCTTGGGAACTTTCAGAGTAGCACAGCTTGAGAAACCCGTATTTAGCAGGCCATTCGCGCCGGCTGGGAGAGCGGCCTTTAAGGCGACTCGCCGCTAATCTTTCAGCCTCTGTCGGCGTCTCGGCCACAAAGCCGAGGTCAGAGGTCGGGACAGCGGGGTGCCAGACACACACGCACACTCACACACACGCCACACGGCCGCCTTTCAACAGGTGGAGAACGGCGCCGCGCGGCCGGGCAACGAACACGCTCATTTTCGCGGGGCCTGAGAAGGCGCATGTGCACAGACAATTAGCACCGTCGCGGCGCGTGTAATTAAATGGCCATCACTTAGCCAGGCGTCACACACGCCGCCGGGTTGGCGGCGCGCCCGTACGCGGCTCTAGTAATTTGAAGGCGAGCGGAGACCCAGCAGAGACCGGCTGCTCGCCTCGCCACGTAATTACGTGCAATTCTGTTGCACTGGCGTCCGACGTTGTAGCTTTTCTTGCACTTCTCCTTGGGACGAAGTACCCGCCACTCCGTTACCTCCCCCCTGACTGCGAGATTTTAATTCCTAGCAGGCGTGGCATCTTGCCTCCGGCGTCGAGACTGATAGCGCGCACAAGTGTAGCCGGACTCTACACACTGGTAGCCGGTTCGAATCTTTCACGTTCTAGTACAATGAAGCGCCAAAGAAACTATAATACTCATGCGTATTCATATACAGAGATATGTAACCAGGCAGAATACGGCGCTGCGGTGGGCAACGCGTATGTAAGACAAGGAGCGTCTGGCGTTGTTGTTAGATAGGTTACTGCTGCTACGAGGGCGTTTGAAAACTCAGTGCTAAGTCCGAGAGATGGCGCCACCGGCGCATATCCAGGTCATGTTCAGTTCGTAGCATCTTTGGAAAGAACGCACACCAAGTTTCAGCCATATTGGTCTATTTCTTTGTGTTTGGCATTCGTGTGAATCAAGGAAGTCGAGTGATTGTCAAAATATGGACGAAGAAGAATTTCGCGTGGTGATTAAACATTACTTTATGAAAGTCAAAACGCCTCAGGAGACTAAAGAGAAGCTCTATAAACATTACGGTGACTCGGAACCTTCGATTAGAACAGTTTATAAGTGGTTTCAAAATTTTCGGAGTGGCCATATGGGAACAAGTGATGCTGAACATTCTGGACGCCCAGCGGAGGTAACGACTCCAAAATAATGGGTCTGAGCACACTGACTTAACTTCTGAGGTCATCAGTCCCCTATAACTTAGAACTACTTAAACCTAACTAGCCTAAGGACATCACACACATTCATGCCCTAGGCAGGAGTCGAACGTGCGACCGTAGCGGTCGCGCGTTTCCAGACTGTAGCGCCTAGAGCCGCTCGCCCACCTCGGCCGGCTTAACTACTCCAGAAATGATTCATAAAATCCATGATATGGTGATGGATGACAGAAGAGTTAAGGTGCGTGAGATTGCTAGTGCTGTGGGCATCTCGAATGAATGGGTACATAATATTTTGCATAAACATTTTGACATGAGAAAGCTATCCGCAAGATGGGTTCCGCGATTACTCACGCTTGACCAAAAACTTAATCGTGTGAAGTGTTGCAAGGATGGCTTGCAGCTGTTCCGGAAGAATCCGCAGTACCGAAGCGTCACATTACTATACACCTGAGACCAAACAACAATCTAAACACTGGGTTACCAAGGGAGAACCTGCACCAAAAAAGGAGAAGACCAGTCCTTCGGCCGGAAAGGTTATGGCGACTGTCTTTTGGGATTCCCAATGGAGAATCCTCAACAATTATCTGGAAAAGGGTAAAACTATTACAGGTGCATATTATTCATCGTTATTGAACTGTTTGAAAACCGAGCTGCAAGGAAAACGCCGGCGATTGGACCACAAAAAAGTCCTGTTCCATCACAACAATGCACCAGCACCTGTTCCATCACGACAATCCACCAGCACACACCTCAACTGTTGTGGTCGCAAAATTGTTGGAAATAGGATTCCAACTCGTTTCACATCCCTCCTATTCTTCAGACTTGTCTCATTTGGACTACTATTTGTTCCCCAATTTGAAGAAATGGCTTGCGGGCCAAAGATTTTATTCAAACAAGGAGGTGATTGCAGCAACTAATAGCAATTTTGCAGACTTGGACAATTCCTATTATTCGGAAGGGATCAACAAATTAGAACAGCATTGGACGAAGTGTATAAGCCTAAAAGGAGACTGTCGAAAAATAAAAAGGTTTAACCCAAACATGTAAGTAGTTATTATTTTTGCACATACTTTTCAAACGCCCCTCGTGCAATGGCGGGTTATTAAGATTTAAGTGAGTTTGAACGTGGTGTTGAAGTTGGCGCATGAGCGATGGGACACAGCGTCTTCGAGGTAGCGATGAAGTGAGAATTTTTCCGTACGACCAACTAACTAGTGTAACGTTAATATCAGGAATCCTGTAAAACATCAACTGTCGAACATCGCTGTGCCCGGAAAAAGATCAGCAAGAACAGGGCCAACGGCGACTGAAGAGAATCTTTCAGTGTGACGGAAGTGCAACCCTTCCGCAGATTGCTGCAGGTTTCAATGCTGGGCCATCAACAAGTGTCAGCGAGCGTACCATTCGACGAAACATCATCGATCTGTGCGTTAGGAGCCGAAGACCCACTCATGTACCCTTGATGATTACACGACACAAAGCGTTAAGACTGGCCTGGACCCGTCAACACCGACATTGAACTGTTGATGACTGGAAATATGTTGCCTGGTCGGAGGAGTCTCGTTTAAAATTGTATCGAGCGGATAGACGTGTACGAGTATGGAGACTACCTCATGAACCCATGGATCCTGCATTTCAGTAGGGGATTGCTCAAGCTGGTGGAGGCTCCCTAATGGTGTGCGGCATGTGCAGTTGTAGTGATGTGGACCCCTGATACGTCTAGATACGACTCTGACAGGTGACACATACGTAATCACCCCGCCTTATCACCTGCATCCTTTCAAGTCCATTGTGCATTCCGTCACACTTGGACAATTCCATCAGCACAATGCGATACCACACACGTCCAGAATTTCTTGGTGCCAGGAACACTCTTCTGAGTTTAAACACTTCCGCTGGCCCCCAAACTCCCCAGATATGAACATTATTGAGCATATCTGGGATGACTTGCAGCGTGCTGTTCAGTAGTAATCTCTACTCCCTCGCACTCTTACGCATTTATGGACAACACGCAGGATTCATGGTGTCAGTTCCCTGCAGCACTACTTCAGACATTAATCAACTCCATGCCACGTCATGTTGACGCACTTCTGCGCGCTCGCGGAGGCCCTGCACGGCTCAAAAAAATGGCTCTGAGCACTATGGGACTCAACTGCTGAGGTCATTAGTCCCCTAGAACTTAGAACTAGTTAAACCTAACTAACCTAAGGACATCACAAACATCCATGCCCGAGGCAGGATTCGAACCTGCGACCGTAGCGGTCTCGCGGTTCCAGACTGCAGCGCCTTTAACCGCACGGCCACTTCGGCCGGCGCCCTGCACGGCAATCAGCAGGTGTACCAGTTTCTTTGGTTCTTCAGTGTACATTTGAGGTCTGTTCAAAAAATTCCGGAACATTCGTAGTTTCACACCAACAGTGTGTTGAAGCGAAATGCGGTTGGGATACCTGCACACGCCTGTGTTTAATGTGTAACTGCCGAAAGTTGCATTGTTGTATTTCTGTTAGTTACTGTTCAGTCCTGTATAGAGTAGAGCGTTGTGTCGTGCAGTTTGAGAAGTTCGAAATGGTAAAGTTAGAGAAGCAACGCGTCTGCATTATACTTATTCGTGAAACTAAGGAAAACCTTTACAGAGACATATCAAATGATGCTTGAGGACTACGGTGATGAGAGCTTAAGCCATACACGGTGTTACGAATGGTTCACACGGTTTAAAAACGGTCGGACGGAAGTTAATGATGACCTTCGACGTCTACCGACGACGCTTTCACTGACACCTGAAGTATTGGTTCATCATGAATTCGTGCCACAGGGACAATCTGTTAATCGATGACACTATGGGAACCTGTTGCGACGCTTGCGAGAAAATGTGAGAAGGAAACCTGAAATGTAGGGAGACAATTCATGGCTCTCACATCACAATAACGCACCCGCACTTTCTTCCTGATGATGCGTGGGTGTTGCGTGATGCGTGGGTGTTGCACAAAAAACGAAATCAGTGCGCTGCCTCATCCTCCGTACTCTCCAGACCTGGATCTTACGGACTTTTTTTAATTTCCAGGGTTGAAAACCCAATTGAAAGGACGAAGATTTACAAATATAGACGAAATAAAAGAAAATTCGCAGACGTGATCCAGCAAGAGGACTGCTTCCGGAAGTGGATACGGCGTTGGGCGCGGTGTATCAATTGTGGAGGAGAGTATTTCGAGAAGATCATGCACAATAACTAAAATATAAACGTAGAATAATTTTCAGGAAAAAACTTCCGGAATTTTTTGAACAGACGGCGTATACTGTCGATTATGGGTGAAGGGCAATAGGCAGATTCTATATTCCTAGATTCACGGAAAGCGTTTGACACAGTGTCCCACTGCAGACTTTTAATGAATGTACGAGCATGTGGAATACGTTCCCTGATATGTGAGTGGCGCGAAGGCTTCTTAAGTAATATGTTGTCCTCGAGGGCGAGTGTTCATTAGCGACAAGGGTATCGTCAGGAGTGCCCCAGTGATTTGTTGCAGGACGCTATTATCCTCTGTACACATAAATGGTTTGGCCCACAGGTTGGGCAGCAATCTGCGGTTGTTTGCTGATGATGCTGTGGTGTACGGGAAGGTGTCGAAGTTGATTGGCTGTGAGAGAATACAAGGTGACTTAGACAAAATTTCTAGTTGGTGTGACAAGTGTAGAAAAAAGGTAAGTTAATGCGGATGAGTTGGAATAACAAACACGTAATATTCAGATACAGCACTATCAGCGTCCTTCTTGAGACAGTCTCGTCGTTTAAATATCTGGGCGTAGCGTTGCAAAGAGATATGAAATCGAACGAGGAAGTGAAGTTTGTGGTAGGGACGGCGAATGGTCGACTTCGGTTTGTTGGTAGTATTTTAGGAAAGTATGGTTCATCTGTAAAGCAGACCGGATGTAGGACGCTTGTGCAACCTGTTCTTGAGTACTACTCGAGTGTTCGGCATCCGCAAGTGCTCGGATTAAAGGAAGATATCGAAGCAGTTCTGAGGCGGGCTGCTAGATTTGTTACCGGTAGGTTGGAACAACACATAAGTGCTACAGAAATGTTGCTGGAACTCAAATGGGAATCCCTAGAGGGAAGGCAACGTTGTTTTCGAGGTACACTATTGAGAAAATTTAGAGAATCGGCATTTGAAGCTGAGTGCAGAACGATTCTACTGCCGAAAACATACATTTCGCGTAAGGACGACGAAGATGAAATGCGAGAAATTACGGCTCGTACGAAAGCATATACACTGTTGTTTTTCCCTCGCTTTGTATGCGAGTGGAACAGGAAAGAAAATGAATAGTCGTGGTACCGGGTACCCTCCACCGCGCGCCGTATGCTGGCTTGCGGAATATGTATTTAGATGTAGATGAAGTTACTAGGAAGACGCACGTTGGAATTTTTATGTCGATAACGTTACTTTTCAATCGAAAAGTGTGCTTTCAAGATGTCAAGTGGGGAGAGCTACGAGCATAGGCATCAGAAAGGGGAGGGATGGGGAGGTGGGAGAGGCCAAGAGGGGGGCAAATGCTCCTCCTGGAATCTATGGTAAAGGCTTTTTATTCATTACAGAATTCATATTTATAGGTACGATTACCTGTGCCTCTCCTACACCAGTTCTCTCATCGCGGAATGTAATGAACTATTGTAGCTTTAGCAGTGACTATAGTGACACCGTCAAGTTTCACATACTGCTCTGAAAAACGCTACACCTGCATTTCTCAGACAGTGTACTGAAGTTATTCCTAAGCTGCTTGAAATATACAGAAATGTACGGTATGTGAGAATGAAAAACGTCCTGGATGTACGTTCTCTCAGGAATGCCATAGGGATCAGTGTTAGACCCACTTTTGTTTTCCTTTTATGTCAATGACATTTCGTCATTTCTGTCTGTCTGTAAGTATCGTTTCCATGCCGACAATCTCCAGATTTGCCTGAGTGCCAGACCTGTAGATGCGCACATTAAGAAAAGTTTTGCATCACCCCAGTTCCCAGACCTCCAGAAGACAGACGTTAACTGTGGATATCGTATCACAGACTCAGTCCCGTTGACTGTTCAGAGATGTCACTAAACCCGCCCAAAGATGTAAACAACCATACATGAGCAGCGCCTATTAGGCGGAGGGGGTCCGACAGCCGATCAGTTCCAGTCAATCCAGCAGGAAGGAAGTACACGGCTCGTGTTGTCTGTAGTTCAACCATGCCTAAACGCTCAATGCCGTGGTTCGAACGCGTCCGCATTGCTACTTTGCGCCAGGAAGGGCTCTCAACAAGGGAAGTGCCCAGGCGTCTCGGAGTGAATCAGAGCGATGTTGTTCGGACATGGAGGAGATACAGAGAGACAGGAACTGTCGATGACATGCCTCGCACAGGCCGCCCAAGTGCTACTGCTGCAGTGGACGACCGCTACCTACGGATTACGGCTCGGAGGAAGCTTGCCAGCAACGCCACCATGTTCAATAATGCTTTTCGTGCAGCCACAGGATGTATTGTTACGACTCAATCTGTGCGCAACTTCACTCCCAACGTCCATGGCGAGGTCCATCTTTGCAACCACGACACTATGCAGCGCGGTACAGATGGGCCCAACAACATGCCGAATGGACCGCTCACGATTGGCATTACGTTCTCTTCACCGATGAGTGTCGCATATGCCTTCAGCGAGACAGTCGTCGGAGACGTGTTTGGAGGCAACCCAGTCAGGCTGAACTCCTTAAACACACTGTTCAGCGAGTGCAGCAAGGTGGAGGTTCAATGCTGTTTTGGGGTGGCATTATGTGGGGCCGACGTACGCCGCTGGTTGTCATGGAAGGCGCCGTAACGTCTGTACGATACGTGAATGCAATCCTTCTGCCGCTAGTGCTCGACCACACACTGCCTGTGAAACTCAACGTGCTCTACAAGACTTTTCTCCTATCGAGCATGTGTAGGATAGGACACGACGAGAAGTGACATTTGCAACTCGTCAGCCAACAACTCCCACAGAACTGAGTAAACAGCTCAAGCAGACGTGGAATAGCGTATCCCAGAACAGTATACGCCACCTGTACGATCGAGTGGATGCCACAGTTAGCGCCTGTATTGCCACCTGTGGAGGCTACACTACCTGGTACCTAGCAACCGCTTGTGCTATTGGTCTGTTAAAGTAATCATTTCGTGTACTCCACATGCACTGTTGCAACAATTAATCTTGATTGCATTGGAAGCCTCTAAAAGGGTGTACATTTTTTTTTCAGCAATGCACCTTTGAAAGGAAGGATGTGGTAAACAATGGCTGAATGCAAATTGTAAAATGTGGTAAACATTTGCTAATTCCAAATGAAGACAATCTTTGAAGCTGTTTATCACGTAAACCCAGATTACTAAACAGACAGACCTGACCCGCGCCGGTACCCACGCGTGAACTCTATCGTTCCCAGGAGCGAGAGGCACGCTGTCTGTGAACTCTATCGTTCCCAGGAGCGGGAGTCACGCTGTCTGTGAACTCTATCGTTCCCAGGAGCGGGAGTCACGCTGTCTGTGAACTCTATCGTTCCCAGGAGCGAGAGGCACGCTGTCTGTGAACTCTATCGTTCCCAGGAGCGGGAGTCACGCTGTCTGTGAACTCTATCGTTCCCAGGAGCGAGAGGCACGCTGTCTGTGAACTCTATCGTTCCCAGGAGCGGGAGTCACGCTGTCTGTGAACTCTATCGTTCCCAGGAGCGAGAGGCACGCTGTCTGTGAACTCTATCGTTCCCAGGAGCGAGAGGCACGCTGTCTGTGAACTCTATCGTTCCCAGGAGCGGGAGTCATGCTGTCTGCGGAACGAATTCGCCTGGGTATTAACAACCAGCGGTCCGAGTGCCGGTCAGCCTGTATGTGTTTTTAGGCGGTTACCCACATCCCACTAGGTGTATACGCGGCTGGTTCCTATTGTCCGTCTCAGGTACATGCCACGCAAACATTTAGAGTACTTTCTCACACTTCCACAACACATCCACAATCAATTTGTTCAATATGCAGACACATTTGGTGCACTGTTTTGCCCTGGGCGATGAATAGCAGAATGATGCCCTTAACTATTTGATCTCCTTGAATACTTACTCAGCATCAGCACCAGATACAAGTGACTACAAAACTTCCATTTCAACAGACATTTGCGTAATAAAGAGCAATGTTCATCTTCATTAACATCCTATTCCGTGGGTCACTGTATAGTGTATAGCAAAGCGTACTTCTGCTGCCACAAACTAATACCCCCTTCCCTCTCCTACCCGCGCATGGAGTGTGAGAAGAATGATTGTCGGTAGACATCTGCATTAGCTCTAATTTCTCATGTTTTCGCGTCGTGGTCATTACACGAGATTTATGTGGGAGGAAATAATATGTTGACAGACTCTTCCCGGAAAGTACTCTCTCGAAATTTCAGTAGTAAACCTCTCCTTGATACACAACGCATCTCTTGTAGCACCTGCCACTGGATTTTATTGAGCATCTTTGTAACGCTCTCGCGCCGACTAAACGACCCCGTGACGAAACTTGCCGGACTTCGTTGGATCTTTTCTATCTCTTCCATCAGTCTTACTTTTAGGGATCCCATATTGATGAACAGCACTCAAGAATCTGTCGAACAAGTGCCTTATAAACCAATTACTTCGTGGATTACTTAGATTTCCGTAAGATTCTTCTAGTACCTCCCACCGCGGAAGTCGAACACGCGCCAGAACAAATGGACGTGGTCAGCCCATCGAGGGCTCCGAGCCGCGGCGGCTATTCCGCGCAGTGGCTCTCGCGCAGCGAGGGCTCCACCGCTACGCCACGTGCAGACAGCGGCCAATAGCCGCTCCCTCAGGTTTAGTATATAGGGACCCGCTCTGCCCTAGTCCCGTCAGTCTGGTACTCGCTCTGGATTGCGTTTCTCTCTCGGCGGTACTGCGTTCTGGTCGTTGCTCGTTGTTGACGTTTGCCTGGCTCTGGTTCCGAGTGGATTTACTGTTGGTGTTTGGTGTTGTGGTTTCTACAATCCTCCGTTGTTTATCTCTTCCTTGTTGTGTCGGTCATAGTCGGTCGTTGTCGTTGTCGTTGGTCTGTCGTCCGACTCGTCCTTGTGTGTACCCGGTGGTACGTTCTCCACCGCCGGCGGCTTCCCCGCCTGGCGGCTCCGATCCGCAGCCCAAAGCGTTCCCGCAGTTGGTTTTGGTTACTACGATTCTCCATGTGAATCTCGGTCTGGTATCTGCTTTTCCTACTATTTGTTTTATGTGGTCATTCCACTTATGGTCGCTCTGAGTGGTTACTCCGAAAAATTTTACGGTACATACTGCTTTCAGCATTTCTCATCAATAGTGTAGTTGTACAGTAGTGATTTTCGTTTTCTTCGTATCTGCAATATTGTACATTTATTCACGTTCAAGGTCAACTGCGAGAGCCTGCACCATCCATCAGTCCTCTGCGGGTCTGTCTGCAAATCGATGCTGTCATCTGGCTTTCATACTTTGTTACAGACAGCCGCATCATCTGTGAATACTCTTAAAGATCATCCGACGCTTTCCACTAGATTATTTATATTCATTGTAAACAATAAAGGTCCTAAAATTATAAAGTATGTAGCAATCAGTAGTTGAAACATAATTTATGTATCTTGTTGCAAATCGATTTTGACTGATATCAGTCATCATCGGCGCATTTTTCTAACCGATACATGCCGTAAGTGGAAGTACTGTCCTTGGCAGATTTCTATCATGAAGGTTCTGTCACACTTCCTTGGGGTACTCCGGAAATTACCTTTATATCCGCTGATTTTGTTCCGTTAAGAGCGACGTATGGGTTCTGTCAGCAAGGAAGTCTTCGATCAAGTCGAAAATCTCGTCCGATGCTTGGTGACCTCGTATTTTTTTTCACTAAACGGCAGTTCGGGACTGTGCCAAAAGCCTTCGTGAAGACGAGGAACACGGCATCAACCTCAGAGCCGTTGTCTTCAGCGCTATGGATCTCATGGAGGAACAGAGCGAGCTGAGTTTCGCAGGATCACTGTTTGCGGAATCTATGCTGATTTCTACAGAGAAGATTTAAGTTCTCCAAAAGCGTCATAATTCTTGAGCATAAAATATGTTCCACCAATCAACAACAGATTGAGGTCAACGATAAGGTTATTTAACTTTTTGAAAACGGGAATGGCCTGCGCTCCTTTGCTGATGTATTGACAAAATTACAACGAAACAAATAATTCGTCTTTAAGCAGAAACGGGAGTGCCTTTCCTGATATTTCCTGTAGCGGTACACAGAAGATTGATGGGTGATTCAAGGAAAGTTGAGAAGATGTGTGCTAAGAATTAACAAAGATGTAGCAATATCGTCAAGACTTCAGCAGTCTGCATAAACCTTGTCACACTTTCATGTCAGTTTCCCTTGACCGTCATGAAAGGTTAATTACAACTTTATATAACATATTCGTCCACGTTTTGGTTTAAGAGTTTCGCGTGATATCAAAAATATAGTGCAGTGGTGACTGTTTATAATTTCACGCAAAGTAGATATTGCCAAACATCATAGAGCCTGAATCAAACCTTCCGCAGCGTCCCCTTCGAATACTACGTCAGGTCTATCAAAAATATGCAACATCTTGCATTATTTACACTCTGACGTAAACTTGATTTGTCTAACCAGACAATCTTTCTTCAGTGCTCCACTGTTCCATGGTGGTGCTAGTTCCTCCGCAGCAGCTTTCGAGACAAGACTGAATAAAGGTCTCTTAGATGCAGTTCTGCTCCAAGCGTCCACTATTCAAGCGAAATCGTTTTTTGTATTAATCTTTTGATCTCTGCTAAACTAATATGTCCAACAGTCTCTACACCATGTTTTACATATTGTGTTTTTTCTAGGCCAGTTGTGCAGCGAGATTTTTGGTCGTGATCCGTCTATCACCTCGAATGAGAGTGTCCACACGTTCCAACATAGCAGGAGTCAGCTGCGTGCTGCCGGCCGGCCGGACAGCTTTTTCGCGACCCTGACAGAGCCTCGTTCAACGAGTCATCAAAATTTTTATCACTGCCAGGTCTCTGTTGATATTCTGCATGTGCCTATGAATGCTTGCGATGGTCTGGTTTTCCACCAAAATAAACTCAATGACAGCTCCCTTACAGACTGCATTTTGAAGGCTACGTATGGCAACACAACCTAAAGGAAATTCATTAAAATACAGAGGCTGAAGTGGGAACATTCCGCGATGTCCCAGAGCAAATTTCGCCATTTTTCAACCGAATTTTGACTAGGAAAAACATGTGTTGCATTAGTTCTTGAAGGTCTCTCGTAGAATTGAGTAGTAAGGGCTGTGGAGAACGAGAGAGTTTTAAATTTAACGACAGTTTTCTGGGGATGATAAAACCGTACAGACACATTTGTGTGAAACTTTTATTTACACTGACGAGCTAAAACCTTTTGACCACTCCCCACAACCGTACTGAACGCCGTTTGGTGGCGTTGTGGGAACGTGACTCGGTAAGGAAAGTATGTAAGCGGACTAGAGACGACTGGGGGGAACATCCTAGCGACGTTAGGAACCACAAAAGGGGAAAAACACTGGCGTAAGCTGCTGCCTCTATTTGAGGTGTTTAAGGGTTGCCGCCTGGGAACGAACATCTCGGAAATGGCGAACCTACTCGGCTATTCCACTCTCCTTGGAAAGTGGTTGAAGGAGGTTAAACGACGAGTAGTCGACAAGCTGTTGGACGACTCATAACGGGGATGATAGTCAGAGTCTTGCCCGCTTTGTAAACCAGGATAGGCGACTATTTGTGACGGATCTGACGACATATCACAGAACTGGCGTAGGCACACGTGTTTCGGAGCCCATCGTTCAGCGCATATGTTGAACTTGGGGCTTCGCAGCAGAGTCCGCGTCTGCAGCGCCATCTGCTTCCTGTATCGGTTGACGATGCATACCAATACACAGTAACCCAAGGTCCATACGTCGGTACCTGTTTCAAACCCGTAAACATGTCGAGTTTTGAGCCTACAAACTACGATTTGTGGACAACGTTGGTTTTCTGTTTTCATTTAAAGAAAACTCCTGCAGAATCGCATCGAATGCTTGTCAAAGCTCTCGGCGAACATGCTCTTGGGAAAACACAGTATTTAGAGTTTTTCAAAAAATTCAAAAGTGGTGATTTTGACGTGAGAAACGACGAGTGAGGGGAACCACCGATAAAGTTCGGAGACAACGAATTGCAGGCCTTATTGAACGAAGATAATACTCAAACTCAGCATGGAATCGCGGAACAACTGAATGTGACGCAGGAAGCGTTTCTCTTCGGTTGAAAGCTATGGGAAAGGTACAGAAAGTGGGAAAATTGGTTCCGCATTAACTGAAAGACAGACAGCAAGCAAATCGAAAGACCACTTGTGAAATGCTGCTCGCCGGATACAAAAGAAAGTAGTTTCTCCATCGAATAGTGACAGGTGATGAAAAATGGATATATTTTGAAAATGCTAAACGTCGTAAATTATGGGGGAATCCAGGCAAACCAATCGATATGCACTGCAAGACCTAATCGCTTTGGAAAGAAGACAATGTTCTGTGTCTGGTGGGATCAAAGGGTGTCATCTATTGTGAGGTGCTAAAACCTAATGAAACCGTTAACACTGATCGCTGCTAACAGCAAATGATCGATTTAAATCGAGCATTACGTGAAAAATGACCGGAATACGGAAAAAGGCAACACAAAGCCGTATTGCTCTATGATAACGCCCCATCACACACAGTCAAACGGGCCAGGGAAACGATGGAGGCGTTCAGTTAGGAAATACTAGGGCATGCGGCTTTTTCTCCAGTCTTGGCTCCGACCGACTATCGTCTATTTGCAACACTGGGATACGTTCTCTCTAAACAACGCTTCAATTCATACGAAAATGGCTCGCTGACTGGCTCGCTCCAAAAGAACATGTTTTTTGGCATAGCATTCATAGCTTGCTGCAGAGGTGGGAGAAATGTATAAATAGGAATTGAGATTATTTTTAATAGACTATCGTTTATCAGTTTAAAACAACAGATGTGTAATTATAGCAATCAAATTCCGGTTTCATACTTTTGCACCCCGTAAAATGGCGCAACGCGACCCAACACAACGCGACGCCAACTCAACGTCTACATACTGATAACGAATGCAGGTTGGAGTAAGAACATCGCTGTTGGTACGGTTATTCTCTTACACATTGCCAGGTTGTGACCTGAGATAAGAATAGATGCTGGTTAACCAGTGGTAACATACCTTTACATACCAGAATTAGTATCATTTCTTTACTAATACCTCGATCATTCCTTTGTACCACCGGAAGTGTCACATATTACCCCAGCCGGCATCAATATCGTCAAAATTTTCTTCCTGCAAATAATGTAGAAAATGCTGGTACAAACCGTATTATATTTGAGACAATATCTTACTCTGTAATAGAATCAACTGAGTGCTGACAGTGTCGCAGTATTTATGACAAATGAAATGAAATAAAGCATATAATTCGGATTTTTAATAACTAATATTCAAAGTAATCTTAGTTTTTAGGTTAGATCTCAACTTTATCGATGACACTAGGTGTTAAAGCATTTGCTGCCGACACATTTCAACTAAAATAGTTTTAGCTAACGTGCTACTGATGTATATGGCACTCAAGTTCCATCTGAAATCAGATATAAAATTTATTCACAGAATTAATTGGCGCACTCACTGCATAGCATACTGAGCTGATGAAATCTTTTTTATTTAATCACAATTTCTACTACCACTGCCTCGTTGTTTCCAGAGAAACGAATAAAAAAAGAAACTAGCTCCAGTCGAAGGTGCGCCTTTTTGCCTACCAAACTTATGGAATGGCACTGTCACCTTAGGCGCGATCTATCTGAGCTAACTCTTCCCAATGTTTATTAACCTGATAAATTACAAATGCATATGATCAGTAGCTACTCGCGCAAAACGTTTCGCAGAACAAGCGATGTTATTCGCCTACACTTTACAGCAACACAGCAGTAGGCGGCTGCTACCAACAAACGACAGATCGGGACAGCGAAGAGCGAGGTTCCCTCAGTTCGTTTAGTTTGGCAAACAAAAAGCGCGCGTCCTCCTTGACAACAAGCACCGGCATTATTGCATGGCCTTTCATCAGCACATTTAATGATTAGTAATTATGACACTTTTCTTCCACATTTTTGTTATTTTTGTTTAGGTAACGGCGCAGTTGATTTCTGAGCTTCCTGCAAGGCATCTCAACTGCGCTTTCACTGCTGCTGGAGGCCATCTTAACTCATTGAAACATCTCCTTTTGGTTTGGACAACTCACCATTAACAACCATGAAACACCGTAAAAAGCAAGTAACTACAAACATCCAGAAACAGTTGAACATATTATCATTCAGTGTGAAAGCACCGTTATGGGCATCGTACCTGAGGACAAGGAATTTGTTCATTTGGTGATGCCAAAAGGCTCAAAGGCACAGATAAAGCCTTGGTACGCATACGCCTTTCCGTGTTGGGGGAACTTTGTGGGAAGATTTTCAGGTCTAGCTCTGTTGAATGATTACGATGTCGGCCTCCACTTGAGAAACAATATAATAAAGCTGCAATCACTAGTACGTAATTAATTCTCTTCGCTACTGCTACCCGTATAGTGAAATATGCCTGATACAAATCAGGGTATTTATAGGATCACCCGTGAAAATTTGAAATACTGCTGAATGTCGTTTTGTATTGCGTTCTTCATCGTGTATGTTACGTAACGGAATTTCGTTCATTTTACGTGCACGGTGTAAAAAAAATGTTTTAAGCATTTATTTACAGATTATCATTATTGTAATGATTTTGTATCATAATAATGAGTTACTTATGATTTTCAATAAACAAAATAGATGTATATTGATAGTAAACCATAAATGAAAAAAAAAAACAGGAATGTGAAACGTAAAATAACAATTTAAAACACAAGGAATATATGAGTAAATTAAATAGTTAGAATAATGATGAATATTTAGGTATGTTATTTATGTAAGTTGAAAATACTCCGACAGTACACTGTGTGCAGCTTATTTTCCAAAAATGGTACCATATTTTAGATACCAGCTTTTTTACAAAAGGATGAAAGCTTCTTAATGTCGTAATAAAAGTTTTTCTTTTTCAAAATTGATTAATGGCACTGGAGTATTCTGAAAAAAATGAGTTTATTACAAAAGCTGATTATACAGTTTTCAAGGACGTTAATGACGTATCAACTTTTATATGAAAACCATTTTCATGTATAACCATTACGTAACTTCTCCCTCTATAATATAATATAATAACATAATAATATAATAACATAATAATATAATATACCTAATATGCCAAATTATCTTTCACTGTGTGTGTTCTAACCTTCTACAGTTAAACTGGGCACAAACAAAAAACTACATATTGCAGTACTTAGGCCCCTGCACACTCCCGCCAAGTCTATTCAACATCGTTTAACTATACTTGGGAATGACCCCTTGTCATTTCTTCTTCTTTGCGATAGCCTTTGTCATTTGCACTAACACTTATGGAATTATTTTCTGCCTGTTTTTAAAAGAAAAGTGTTATATTAGTCTGTATTTATGTATAATCGTGTACTGTGCGCATCACACACTTGTAATCAATTCCTACGTGGATTGTGAATTTAAAGACACTCTTTTCAAATCATTTTCATCTCATCTTCTCTTTCTTTTCGTGAAAATCTATTTCAAGTAAAGCAAAGCATATGATATTTCTTCAGAAATTGAAGTAAAGCAAATAAAGACATAAGTGTTTAACATATATCAAAAATATTATAAAAATTCTCTTACATTAATATACATTTTATACATCATTACCTCTTACACAACGCACTCATCATTAATTTATCGTGATGAAGGGCACTTTCAGAGTATAGATCCCGTCTTCAGGACACAAACAACCTCATATGCTGGACTAAGGTCTCTCTAAACAACATCCATCTTCCATGAGTGTCAGTCCTGCAAGGTATGGAAGAGAACTTCTGGTAAGTGCGGAAGATAGGAGAGAGGCACTGGACCGTGAGTCGTGCTTAGATATACCAATCGGTAACAGCATATCCCACGAACATCAGGGTTCCTGGTTCTAGTGCCATCTGTCACACAGTTTTTTCTGCTAGAAAGTTTCATAGACCTCAGTGCCCCAAAAATAAGTTTTCTCCACACCTTTACGTATGCGCATTTCAGCGCTTCTCCGTCATCATTAGAAGCCCTTGACCCAATGAAAAGCCGATACCTTTGAACACCTGTAAAACGACCTTTTCAAATAATATTATGAATATTTATATATGTGTTTGGTGAGAGAGAGATTGATTTTTGATTAAGATTTTTACTTTAAGTCGTAACTGGTATCTGTATTTTTGGTTGCTGCCTCCTTGAATGATCAGCTTCTACACTAGTCGTTGACGTATTGCAATTTGGAGGAAGTTATCGTTCTTTAAGGTTTAAAATACGACTCTGTTAGTTCCTAGGCCGTATTGCGGATAGCTTTGAGCCCAAGTTTTCGTAGCTTTTCATACCTAAGGGACTACTGTTGTAAGTAAGTAAGATCAAAAAGCAATCTGCTTTTCGTGAGAAAAGGAGATTGCTTGACACACAAACTTCCTTCAAACTACACGTCCTGCTACATCAAAATTGGTCAGTGGAGTTCAGCACCATACTATTGTACAAGAACATAATCCAATTACTGTAATTAATAAATTATGAGAGGTTGTTACTTATCGAATGAAAACTATAGAGAATGCGTTTCTTTACCTGTATTTTAGTGAGCGTTGTACACTTACAATTCTGTCCATTGATAGACAGCAACGACAATGAAGTTCCGCTCCTAGGAACACGTCCTCTTTCCACAAGATACAAATTAACAGTTTTTTTTTAATAAAATCAATCGTCGTTTTTTTTTTGTTTTAGAGTCCATACTCAAAGATTCTCTAATTCTATCGTTGCGGGAATTGCGTGCTAAAGAGTTTCTTATTGTCCAGCTGCGCTTCACTTCACTTCAAATTCACATTTACAGATTTGGTATTCACATACATTACTGAGCTTCTCAGAATAAAATCAGGCAGAAATTAGTTAAACAAAACAAAAAAAAGCAGTGAGGCACACATAACATTACACACCAAATACATATTACCTATTCCGACATATTGCCTGTGGAACAACGACCAATAAAATACTGAAAAAGTATATGTTTGTGTCTACAGTAGCAGTTTTATTTATTTGGCCTACTGGCTACCTATTTCGGTACACAGTGCTAACCTCAGGCCATCCTATGATCAAAAGATACGATTGCATAGTTAGAACAATAGTGCAAAGGCAATTTACAAAATTATTGTCCTTTCTGACAGCAAACGCCTGGTGCGTAGTGAATCTTAGAATGTATAGGTAGCGTATTATCCCCTGGCATGCGGTCGTCATGCTAGCTTCCCAAGTAGGTGTGTCAAATACTAAAAGAAAAGGTCAGTGTTGAACTTTAAATAGATAGAAAATGCGGCCAGCAGTGATAAGGGTACCCCATATATACAGAGTTTATTTTATGTGTTATTATTATTATTTTAAGTCTTAAAAAACGTGCAGTGTAAGAGATATATAAAAACAGCATAAAATACAAAAAAGTCTTGTAACGTATTACTATCTTTACGACGTTTCTCATCGAGCCATATACGTTATCTCGCATTTCTAGCTGCTTCTCTCACACAGTTAATGATAAAAATTCAGAAATCTAGGGTCGCCACCAGCCCAAGCCCTTCCTAACCATTTATAAAGAAACGGAGCTGGAAAATTATTAGTTTAATTACTTTAATAATTTAATTACAAGTACGCAGATTTCTTTAAGCAGCCAGATAAATAGCACTCCATGTCGTTCATGAAGCAACTTGATTAATTCAGGATTGGAAATCGGAGAAAGGCGGTAAGATCGATACCAAAGAATTTATCTTTCACGTAGCTTATTTATTGTAATTAAATATTTGGTTGCACATCCTACCTATACATAACTGGTGCCTGACTAGAAATAATTAAGTAAGAATTAGTGAGAATGAACAGAGCACTATTTAACAACAGCAAGAAGAGACAGAAGACGGGGGTGGGAGACAATTATACTATCATCTCCTTTGCATTAATACCATAAAAATATATTAGTGAGATTTGCATTGCGATTCTACGCATACACTATTCTGGACAGAGGTTTAACCAATACACGAGGCTGTGCGATAATTATTTAACATACTAACTGCGTCTGCTGCTTGCAAACGGCCGAACTAGAGCACGTGGTGCCTTCCGAATCAAACTGTTGTGCTGCTTTGTAGAAAGAACACGAAAGAACAGATATACTTGCAGAAATTATAGCTCATTAAGCAAGCAAACTGTTAAAATAAACCCTACTGCGGTGCCATGGTGGACCAGAAGGGTCCTTGATTACCAAACACGTGGCACAAAATCGACACACAAAGACAAAAGCAACTTCCACAAAACGTAACATTAAAATCATTAAAAATCTTACTCGCTTCACACGCTTCAGTTAAGCTGAAGTTCTTAAGTATTTCAACAGTTAAACATAACGAAGTCCTAACACAACCTGCTTCCTATCACCTGAAACTCCCCTTAAGAGCTACGATCCGTACTCACCAAGCGTTCACCGAAGAGAGCCCCAAGCTCTTTAGAGATTACCCAGCTCCCCGTGCAGCAGAAGCTACCATAGGGGTAGCCCTCCGTCACCAACCTCACACACAAAAACAGCCATCGACTAAGATGGGTAAACCTCTCTGCTCAGGTATTGGAAACCTAAGTTGGTCATCCTGTGCTCTCCTTTGAACGAGAAGCAACATCGTCTGCTCCCAGCAGACGATGACCAGTTCAGCGATTCTCACAAAACAAAACCGAAACCCACATTAAAACACACATATAATAATCAATAGGCCTTATTAGAGTGCTCAGTCTTTCTAGAAGAGTTCATGAATTGAGCTAAAATCAGGTATTAAAATGAACAGGTTGTACCGAATTCGACAAGCGTGTTATAAAACGACTTCACAGAGGCGTTTCAGACTGCACAACAAAACATTCCCCACTGTAATAAAAGATTAAAAGCCAAATCGCAAATGTGTTTAGCTAATTTTATGTTTTACTATTATATACCACTATAAAACATCGATCTGACAATGAATCTTTAAATTAAGCAAGGGTCGTCGAAGTTATAGCGTTACACAATAAGAATACAAAGAAAGCAAACAGCAGAGGGAATAGTGGATTATTTTGGCTATGTACTACTTTGCAACCGTCAGTTGATCTTTGGCCATATATCCAGTATGTGTTTGTTCAAGCAAAGACCGTGTAAACTCCAAGGCGTGGGACAGAGGTAATAGTTGGCGAACGTTTCATCCCGCTCACCGTGCACCTGTCGTCAGATGTCCACAGGCAACGCTGACGCGGGCCAGAGACGCTCCTGCACCTTGCCGTGGCTGCAGGCTTCGGCGGCGCCGTCCAGATTAGAGGGGTCCGCCGGGCGGTCCCACACGGTAATGAAATATAGATTACCGCACCCAGCCTTGTTATCAAACCCGCTGCGCCGCCGCGCCTGTGCCCGCCGGGGCAGCCTACCCTCAAGGGGAACTGGCGCGCGGAACTAACATCCGCTGCTCTGTCTCGCAGTTCTAAGTACTGAACATAATACGTGCTCGTAGCAATAGTGAAATTGGTATACAGCTAACAAGAAGACATGGTAGCAAAGTGTGCTTAGTACTGACCACTTACGGCGCCAAGCAGTTCAGGTCTGAGAAAACTTTAAGCACTTAATGAACTGGAAGACAATTTTGTGGGAACGGGAGAGGAAGTAACTGAAGATTAGATTGGACGTACGACGCTGCGAGCAGAATTTGACAGAGGACGGAAAGATTCGAAGGTTGAAATGAGGACCCTGGAATAGATGATATTTCCTCAGATATGCATGGGAGAGCTAGCCACGGCAGAACTATTCCGCTGCTTGGGCAAGATGTATGAGGCGGGTGATATGCCCGCAGACTTCTAAATGAATGTACTAATTCCTATGCCAAAGACGTCAGGTACCGACAGGTGTGAATATTACGCAACTATCAGGTTAGTAAGGTATGCTTGCAAAATATTGATAGGAATTATTTACAGAAGTTTGGGGGACGCCGACCTCGGGAAAGATCAATTTGGTGCTCCAGAGAAGTATAGGAATACGTGACCTAGTACTGTCTGTAGAACTTATCTTAGCAGAAAGGTTAAAGACAGGAAAACAAATGTTTATACTAGTTGCAGAATTAGATAAAGCTTTTGGCAATGTTGACTGGAATATTCTCTCTCAAATTCTGATGGCAACAGTGATAAAATTCAGGAAGCGAAATATTATTTGCAACTTGACAGAAATCAGACTGCAGCTATAACAGTCGAAGGAAGCGAAAGGGGAGCTATGTTTGTAAAGTTAGTTAGACACTTTTGTAGACTATCCGCATGATATTTAATCTGCATATTGAGCAGACAATGAATGAAAACAAGGAGCGATATGGAAGAGACTTAAATTCCAGGTGTAAGATATAAAAGCTTTGAGGTTTGCTGATGACACTGTAATTCTATCCCGTGCGACCGCTACGGTCGCAGGTTCGAATCTTGCCTCTGGCATGGATATGTGTGTTGTCCTTAGTTAGGTATAAGTAGTTCTAAGTTCTAGGGGACTGATGACCTCAGATGTTAAGTCCCGTAGTGCTCAGAGCAATTTGAACCATTTTTGTAATTCTATCAGAGACATCATAGGCCTTTTAGGGGCAGTTGAGTGGAAGAGGTAGTGTCCTGAAGAATGGTTATAATCTGAACAACAACAAAGATAGGACATGGGCAATGAAATGTACTCAAATTAAATCAAGTGATGCATCGGTAATTAGTTTAGGAGACGAAACACTAAAAGTAATAGATGAGTTTTCTTTCCGGGCAGCAAAATAATTAATGATGGCCGAAGCGGAGATGACATAAAATGCAGACTTGTTAGAACATGGGAAGCATTTCTGAAAAATTTAAATTTGTTAACATCAAATATACATTTAAATGTCAGAGAGTCTGACTGATGCTTTTGTCAGGAAGGTAACTCTTTTTGCGGAAATGAAATATAGACAGTGATCAGTTCAGTTAAGAAAAAAATAGCAGCTTTTGAAATGTGGTTCTACAGAAGAATGCTGAAGATAAGGTGGGTAGACAGAATAAGTAACGACGAGATACTGAACCGAATTGTAGAAAAGAAATCTGTAACACAGTTTATCTAAAATAAGGGATCGCTCAATATGATACATCCTGAGGCATCAAAGAATCGTCAGTTTGGTAATAGAGGGAAGTGTGAGGAGTAAAAATTGTATAGGAAGACGAGAGCTCGAGTACAGTAAGAAATTTTAAATGGACTTAGGCTACAGTAGTTGGGCAAAGATAAAGAGGCTTGCACGGGATAGGTATAGTGGAGAGCCGCATCAAACCACTCTCCGGACTGAATACCACATCAACAACAACAGCACCTGCTGCTACTATTACTACTGCTTCTACTACTATAGCTACAACACCAAAACAACATCCCTCTGAATCCTAAGGAATTAATAACATTGCGTTTCATTTAGTTTGGAAATCATTCATGTTTATTTCTGGTATCAGCAGGTCATTTTTATTTGCTTTGTATTACTTTATGTGAACCTTTGTGATATTAAAACTGCAATTGTTTGCTGCGAACCAATTGTTGGATTTTTCCACCCATCATTTCGGGTGTATCTTGTAGTTGAATTTGAGCACTGGATTACTGAACTTGTGTCACTGTCAAGCGAAACAACTTTTGAATAGTCTGTTAAATAGTCACGGTGAGATCAATGTTGTTAGTTACAATAGGTATTCATCGCTGTATGGGTCTTCAAGTTTGATATTCATCCGTTCTAAGTCTTGTGATGAAATTTCTGAATGTGACATTCCACTTAAGGTTGTGAAAGTAAGACTATCTGGCCGTTTATGTCGTTTCCATACCTGAGGTCCCACAGCGGTTAAAGAAATGTACAACTAGTAAATTTACGAAATAATTTGTGGTACAGGTAGTTTACAAATGTCTCTAAAGATTGACGTACAATCAGAAATGAAGCCTCCCGTAGAAATCAGCACTCTTTACTGAGGGTTTTTAATGCAAGTAATATTTTCGTTTGTATTTTTTCTAGGACTGCAACATAATGCTTATTTCGAAATGCTATAAACTGTTATTGGAGCTTTACCATGACATTTATTTACACTGCCTGACGAAATGAAGCATCCAGATTAGAAAGAAGAAATTAAGTAAAACTTATCGAGTTGACAGGTTGTGTGATGTATTTGTAGTGATTACAAAATCTAATCAAATTAGAAGAAATTTGGCAGTATGAGCCCACTTATCTGTATGACGTTGCACAATCTGTAGTCTCGATGCAATCACTGTTTCGGTTGGGCAGGGTGTCATAAAACCATTTTATCCTCTCCTGAAGCTAGCTGGCCCACTACTGTTGTAACTTATCCCTGATATCCTGGATATTTAACAGTGGGTAGATTTGGCGTTCAAGTTGATCCAACACATGGTGTATTGGGAGAGATCTGTGGATCTTGAAGGCCAAGGGAGTACTTCAGTATCATGCAGATAGTTCATAGAGGCATTTACCATGTATATACGAGCATTGTCCTGTTGAAAAATGGTACCATCATGCTGTCGCGTACTGTAACACATGAGGCTGCTGTATACCTGTTATACTGTTGTGCCAATTCCCTCAATCACTATCAGCCGTGTCTGAAGTCATACTGATGGCTCTCCGCACCATGACACCAGGAGTAAAAAAAACGCAGTGCCTATCCAAGAATGGAACCTCTTCCGAGGAAGCCGCCATAGTCGCCGACGATTGTCCTTCATGGCAGCGTAGAACCGTGATTCGATGAATACATTTCGACACCGTCGATCAGCAGTCTATGCCTCCCCGTCATGTAACCATTGCAAACAAAGCCGTTTGTGTAGTGGTGCTAACAGCAGTCTACACATAGGACGGTCATTCCCTAGCCTGGCTGACGATAGTCTCCGATCTGTTGTGCCATATCACTCAGAACGTTGCAGGGAGTCCATTTTTTGCTATCGGATGACTTTGATGCACAATATGGCGATTGTTTCTTTTCGAGGTCAGATGCTGCCTACTGGAACTTTGACGAGGAGTATGACTGCCCTCACGTTCTCGCGCAGTCCAACAATAGGCCGATGAAAATGCCACACAAACCTGGATACTGCCGTGTTCAACCAGCCGGCCAAATGGAGACGTACTGTGAAGCCCCTTTCAAATTCTGCCAGTTGCTCCCACGTGTACGTGTAATCCTGTGTCCTTTACAGTGATAGCATCCGACGCTATTCAAGGCATATATATACTTACACACACACACACACACACACACTCACACACTCACTTCCACAGTTGGCACGAATACCAAATCCGAACAACGCTAATGCACTTTGGTGGTCGTTCTGTCAGTCTCGAAGAAATACAGCTCAGTTCCTTTAAATATCCATCAACGGTAAGTGTACTAGGTTATGAGGACCATTCAGTAAGTAACGCAACACATTCTATTCGGAAATCAGGTTGGCTTATTAGATTTGCTTGCGAAAGGCAAAGTTCCCGAGTTCAAGTGTTGGTCTGGCACACATTTTTAATCCGCCAGGATGTTTCAAATGAGCGTATCTCCACTGCATAGCGAAACTTCCATTCTGGAAACCATATTATTCCCCACTCTTTTGGCTACAAAACCAGTATAATCTCTATGGTATCACTCTAATGCCTGGCGTCCGCTAACGTGTTACTGCATAGCTAACCCGCGACCCCCCCCCCCCCCCCGCCCTCCTCCACCGTCTACGTACTGCTTCCCATACAACACATCCTTTATTGCTCTTGACGGTCTTCTGTTAGGGGACAAGGAACTATGAAGGCACACACCTTTGAGTACCCCATCACCCCGACGAGTGTGGGACGACATGGAAAGATCGACACAGGAGAGGAAATTGTGACGGTGCACATCGGACCAGTCAGAGGACTGATAATTCTTGCCCCTGGCATTCATCCACCCGCTCCACCCCTGAAAAAGAGAAGCATTTGCGCATTTTATATCAAATAATAATATATTCAGAAATCATGATGAGCACTATAGATCCTCTAGTAGATCCATTTGCCGCGCGGAGTGGCCACACGGTTTAGATGCTATGTCCTGGACTGCTAGGCCACACCGGCCGGAGGTTTGAGTCCTCCCTCGGGCATGGGTGTCTGTGTTCTTCTTAACGTAAGTTAGTTTAAGTAGTATGTAAATAAGTTATACAAAACTGCAACCAGTCACTGTTTTTAATAATTATGTTTTATTCCATGAACCGGTTTTCGAACCTTATCAGGTCACTTTCAGATTGTTTCAGGAAGTTACAGCATTATTGCTAACATAATGCTGGGTGCTGGCTCTATGGCAATAAGATGGAACACACTTCAATATATCGCCATGACTATAGCTTATCTGTCGATATGGATGTAAATTTAGTTTTTTTTACTTACTGCGACAGTATTGGCTGCTTTTTTCGGTTAGTATCCATCCTTCTGCCTCCATTTTGATGTCCAGTTCTTGTATCACTACACACACCTCCACACAAATTATATTAATTACACTCTGACAGCGACACTTTTCCAGCATCCAGCATGCATTTTTCAACAGGACAATGCTCGTATACACATGCTAAATGCCTCTATGAACTATCTGAGTGATACTGAAGTACTCCATTGGCCATCAAGATCCACATTTATGCTTGTAACAAAGATCTTGACAGAAAGATATGGCATAGGCCTACTTTGCACAGTGATGTAATTTGTTCTTCTTTACATGTATTAAGGTCGATATAAGCGCAAATATTTTAATTAGTCTGTCGATAATATGAGAGTACAAAATAAAAGAAATGAATAAACTACTACAAGAACAAACTTCAGGTGATCTGATATCTTATTTCTATTTGTATATTACGTATAATACAGACAGTTTATATCATTTTTTTATTTTTTTAATTTTTTTTATGTGATTGGCATTAACATGTATATCCATGAATCAATGCTACAGAGTTATTGTGTCTGCAGTGAGACGAAGCTGTCTGTTACACTAGGACCTTTATTTTAAATTTAAATTAATAACTAACCTTCAGATGAACTGTTGACTTATTTCTGTTGTTATGTTAACATGATCTGGGGTATTAGCAAGAGCAGATTCTGTTTATTTTGGCTAAAGGTATATGTATAAAAGTTATAATGATTGAAATGGACTAAAGCTGTTTGTATGGGATAAACAAGAAACTTTCAACTGAAAATGCCTTCGTTGTCAGAGCAGACAAAGGCAACACAGCTGTTGTCATATATGAATCAGACTACATTAGCAAAACTTGTGAATTCTTCAGAAACAATAAGATAAAGGAAATAGCATATGACCCTACTCCCAAATTCGATGATAAAATTAAAAAAATGCTTAAAAACTGCAACTTCTTGTTGACACCATTAGAAGCAAAGCACTGTATAGTGATGAGCCCAGCAGCACCAAAACTGAGATCACAGCCTAAGATCCACCAACCAGGATGTCCGATACGTCCCATTGTGAACTCCATCAATAGTCCAAGCTACAAAATCACCAAGAAACGTAATGATATTATCCGTTAGGCAATGGGTAGTTGTCTTGAAGGCTTGCTAGCAGACATATATATCAATAACCTCGAAAACAACTTTTTTAGATCCCAAACCCTACTAAAAGATAAGCTGCTTTATTACAAACGCTATGTTGATGACACTCTCATTGTGTTCAATTAAACAATGGAAGAAATAGATAATCTAGCCAAAGAACTGAATAAAAAACACAATAAAATTCAATCCACAGTAGAACATGAAACATCAGGAGGCATTAAATATCTTGATCTAACAATCTCAAATAAAAATCAAAAGCATAAATTACAAATTTTTAGAAAACCAACAACCACCAATGTTAACGTATACAAATCCTCTTGCCATCCAGACCAACATAAAAAAGCATTCTTCAGAACTATGCTTAATCGCATGCTTAAAATCCCAGTGGACACAAATGAAAGAAAAAAGAAACAAATTATTAAATCAATTGCCTCCAGCAATGGGTACAACCCCGCAATAATAGATAAACTAATCTATACAGCAAAATTAAATCAACCAACTGCTGAACAACCACCCACAAACAAGAAGACCACATTTATAAGCCTGCCTCTCCTAGGGAAGATTTCTCACCAAATTGCCAACCTCTTCAAGACATACAACATAAAAATAAGTTTCTTTACCAACAACAAAATACAAAATAAAATCATACGCAGCACCAAAACCACTACACAACAGTACCAAAAGTAAGGTGTGTACAAGCTCATTTGCAACTCATGTCCAAGCTTCTACATTGGACAAACTGGTAGAAGTTTCACAACAAGATTTAAAGAACACATAGATGCACTCCGTCTTAACAACCTGAATAAGTCCAGCTTTGCCTCACACCTTTCCCAACACAATCATTCTGCAAACAACATAAAAGAGAATCTCCAAATATTCTGTTTTGCCAACAAAGACACAATACTTAACCTTCTTGAATAAATTGAAATATTTATCTACACAAATACAGCACCTGACTACCTACTCAATGATCAAACTGAACTGAGAAACAAATTTTTCTTTCAGAACTTTGAAGATCTACTAGTTCAAAACAAGTAACCACTCAACGAACCCTACACCGCCTCTCCATCCCCCCCCCCAACGATCCCCCCTCCCCCTCTTTACATCCTAACTACACCGGTGCCAATGAAATATCCTGCCACAGAATAAAACCTGTACTATATTTCTAAATGTTAAAGCCCTCTACTGCTAATATAAATCAGTACTTTTATACATATTACTTCTAGCTGGAACAAATAATATTCCAGATCACCTTAATGTTAGAATAAAAATAAGTCAGGAGTTAAAGAACTTTTGTTTAGGATTTTAAATATAAAGTGTACAGCAATACAAGCAGCAGTAGTCCATTCCAATGACTATAAATTTTATACATATACCTTTAGCTAAAATATACAGAATCAACTCTTGCTAATTCCCCAGATCATGTTAACATAACAACAGAAATAAGTCATCAGTTCATCTGAAGGTTAGTTATTAATTTAAATTTAAATATAAAGGCCCTAGTCGAACAGACAGCTGCATCTCACTGCAGATACAATAACTCTATAGCATTGATTCATGGATATACATTTTAATGCCAATCACATAAAAAACAAAAAATAAATATAAAAATGCTATAAACTGTCTGCATTATAAATAATATACAAATAGAAATAAGGTATCAGATCACCTGCAGTTTGTTCTTGTAGTAGTTTATGTATTTATTTTATTTTGTACTCTCATGTTATCGCCATTCTGATTAAAATTTTGGGCCCTTATATCGACCTTAGTACATGTAAAGAAGAACAATTTACATCTCAGTGCAAAGTAGGCCTATGCCATATCTTTCTCTCAAGATCTTTGTTACAAGCAACAGTTGTAAAGCGCATGCTGGGTGAGGGAAAAGTGACACTAACCGAAAAAAGCCGCCAATACTGTCGCAGTAAGTAAAAAACTAAATTTACATCAATATCGACAGATAAGCTATAGTAATGGCGATACACTGAAGTGTGTTCCATCTTTTTGTCATAGAGCCAGCACCCAGCATTATGCTAGCAATAATGCTGTAACTTCCTGAAACAATCTGAAAGTTACTTGAAAAGGTTCGAAAACCGGTTCATGGAATAAAACATAATTATTCAAAATAGTGACTGGTTGCAGTTTTGTGTAACTTATTTACATTCAGTATACAGTCACAGCTCTAAAATATCCGTAATGGATAAGCATAATCAGTTTTAGTTGTGTATAAGTATAGAGAGCGATGACCTCAGCGGTTTGGTCCCTTAGGAATCCACACACATTTGAACATGTAGATCCATGACTAATATGAGCAAGTGCTTCATCTCTGATATCTTGCCACCGACGTTCGATTAAAACCTAAGTAAACCACGTGTATGGCGTCTCTGTTACTGGTACACATATTTATTCTTCATACATATGTATTTCATATCTATACACATCCATCCATGTTACGTAGGAGCAGAGGACCACAGCCGACACGAATATTACGATTTCCAACACTAGTGTCACTGTAATTTCAGCATCATTTTATTAGTAACCGGTTTCGATGATACACTTCGTCATAATCAGGATCAAAAGTAACATAAAAGCGGCTGCATTAGCAACAGAGTGAAATGAAAAGCACAATGGTCCCTAGAATGAAAATATGTAATACATAGTCTGCTGTTTAAAAATTATCTACATACAACATTAATACGTACACTGTAAAATATTGGAATAAATCAAGGATATATATATATATATATATATATATATATATATAGTGAGTCACCTAACATTACCGCTGGATATATTTCGTAAACCACATCAAATACTGACGAATCGATTCCACAGACCGAACGTGAGGAGAGGGGCTAGTGTAATTGGTTAATACAAACCAAAAAAAAAAATGCACGGAAGTATGTTTTTTAACACAAACCTACGTTTTTTTTAATGGAACCCCGTTTGTTTTGTTAGCACATCTGAACATATAAACAAATACGTAATCAGTGGCGTTTGTTGCATTGTAAAATGTTAATTACATCCGGAGATATTGTAAACTAAAGTTGACGCTTGAGCACCACTCCTCCGCTGTTCGATCGTGTGTATCGGAGAGCACCGAATTACGTAGGGATCCAAAGGGAACGATGATGGACCTTAGGTACAGAAGAGACTGGAACAGCACATTACGTCCACATGCTAACACCTTTTTATTGGTCTTTTTCACTGACGCACATGTACATTACCATGAGGGGTGAGGTACACGTACACACGTGGTTTCCGTTTTCAATTACGGAGTGTAATAGAGTGTGTCCCGACATGTCAGGCCAATAGATGTTCAATGTGGTGGCCATCATTTGCTGCACACAATTGCAATCTCTGGGGTAATGAATGTCGTACACGCCGCAGTACATCTGGTGTAATGTCGCCGCAGGCTGCCTCAATACGTTGTTTCATATCCTCTGGGATTGTAGGTACATCACGGTACACTTTCTCCTTTAACGTACCCCGCAGAAAGAAGTCCAGAGGTGTAAGATCAGGAGAACGGGCTGGCCAATTTATGCGTCCTCCACGTCCTATGAAACGCCCGTCGAACATCCTGTCAAGGGTCAGCCTAGTGTTAATTGCGGAATGTGCAGGTGCACCATCATGCTGATACCACATACGTCGACGCGTTTCCAGTGGGACATTTTCGAGCAACGTTGGCCGATCATTCTGTAGAAACGCGATGTATGTTGCAGCTGTTTGGGCCCCTGCAATGAAGTGAGGACCAATGAGGTGGTCGCCAATGATTCCGCACCATACATTTACAGTCCACGGTCGCTGTCGCTCTACCTGTCTGAGCCAGCGAGGATTGTCCACGGACCAATAATGCATGTTCCGTAGATTCACTGCCCCGTGGTTTGTGAAACCCGCTTCATCGGTAAACAGGTAGAACTGAAAAGCATTCTCTGTTAATGCCCATTGACAGAATTGCACTCGATGATTAAAGTCATCACAATGTAATTGCTGATGTAGCGACACATGAAACGGGTGAAAGCGGTGACGACGCAGTATGCGCATGACACTACTTTGACTCAGTCCACCGGCTCTCGCAATGTCTCGTGTACTCATGTGTGGGTTCATGGCAACAGCAGCTAACACACCAACTGCAACCGCTTCTCCTGTGACGTGCATGTTACGGACCCGATTGCGTGCTACGACCATACCTGTTGCATACAGTTGGCGGTAGATGTTTTGCAACGTGCGGCACGTTGGATGCTCTCTGTCCGGTTACCGTTCTGCATACACCCTGCAGGCTTCAGCTGCATTTCGTCGACACTCGCCATAGATGAGTATCATCTCCGCCTTTTCAGAGTTCGAATACACCATGGTCACAGTTCCTACAACACTACACTATCGCAGACGTCTGATAGCACGGTGTACTACAGTTGGTCTGCGTGCGGAGACGAATGCAGAATAACAATAGCAGCAAGCGCTACATGCGGACACTGCGACAGCTAGACCAAACCACAACAGTGCACTACAGCCACACTCGTAAACACAGTCGTCATCGTAAACATGTCCCTGCAGATGCTGCTCGCCGACCGTGGTCCGTGTTTGTTACAACACGCATTTGAACGTCGGACGTTTCAAGCGCCAACTTTAGGTTACAATATCTCCGGATGTAATTAACATTTTACAATGCAACAAACTGCACTGATTACGTATTTGTTTATATGTACAGATGTGCTAACAAAACTAACGTGGTTCCATTTAAAAAAACGTAGGTTTGTGTTAAAAAACATACTTCCGTGCATTTTTGTATGGTTTCTATTAAACAATTACACTAGCCCCTCTCCTCACGTTCGGTCTGTGAAATCGGTTCGTCAGAAGATGACGTGCTACAGACGCGAAATTTAACCGACAGGAAGAAGATGCGGTGATATGCAAATGATTAGTTTTTCAGAGCATTCACACAAAGTTGGCGTCGGTGGCGACACGTACAACGTGTTGACACGAGGAAAGTTTCCAACTGATTTCTCATACACAAACACCAGTTGACTGGCGTTGCCTGGTGAAACGTTTTTGTGATGCCTCGTGTAAGGAGGAGAAATGCGTACCATCACGTTTCCGACTTTGACAAAAGTCGGAATGTAGCCTATCGCGATTACGGTTTCTAGTATCGCGACATTGCTCCTCGCGTTGGTCAAGATCAAATGACTGTTAGCACAATATGGAATCGGTGGATCCAGGAGGTAATACGGAACGTCGTGCTGGATTCCAACGGCCTCGTATCACTAGCAGTCGAGATGACAGGCTTCATATCCGCATGGCTGAAACGGATCGTGCAGCCACGTCAACAGATGGGGACGTTTGCAAGGCAACAACCATCTACACGAACAGTTCGACGACGTTTGGAGCAGCGTGGACTATCAGCTCGGAGACCATGGCTGTGGTTACCCTTGACGCTGCATCACAGACAGGAACGCCTGCGATGGTGTACTCAACAACGAACCTGGGTGCACGAATGGCAAAACGTCATTTCTTCGGATGAATCCAGGTTCTGTTTACAGCATCATGATGGTCGCATCCGTCTTTGGCGACATCGCGGTGAACGCACATTGGAAGCTTGTGTTCGTCATCGCCATACTGACGTATCACCCGGCGTGATGGTATGGGGTGCCATTGGTTACACGTCTCGGCCACCTCTTGTTCGCATTGACGGTACTTTGAACGGTGAACGTTACATTTTAGATGTGTTACGACCGGTGGCTCCACCCTTCATTGGATCCCTGCGAAACCCTACATTTCAGCAGGATAATGCACGACCGCATGTTGCAGGTCCTGTACGGGCCTTTCTGGATGCAGAAAATGTTCGACTGCTGCCCTGGCCAGCACATTCTCCAGATCTCTCACCAATTGAAAACGCCTGGTCAGTGTTAGCCGGGCAACTCGTTCGTCACAATACGCCACTCACTACTCATGATGAACTGTGGTATCGTGTTGAAGTTGCATGGGCAGCTGTACCTGTGCACGCCATCCAAGCTTTGTTTGACTCAATGCCCAGGCGTATCAAGTCCGTTATTACGACCAGAGGTGGTTGTTCTGGGTACTGATTTCTCAGGATCTATGCACCCAAATTGGGTGAAAATGTAATCACATGTCAGTTCTAGTATAATATATTTGTCCAATGAATACCCGTTTATCATCTGGATTTCTTCTTGGTGTAGCAATTTTAATGGCCAGTAGTATATACATAGTCTTTCCTTGTGATGTCATGCTATGGTTAATTTAGGTGGTTTGATATTACCCTTAGGACCTGATGATGACGAAGTGTATTGCCGAAACCGGTTGACAATAAGTCGATATGGACATTACAGCTGACACTAGTGTTGAAAATTGCAATATCTGTCTATTTCTGTTAGATATTTCCTGAACCACGTTCGTAAAAAGAGACGCTGCGATTGTTAGTTTATAATGATGTCTACTTGTAAAATCGATCTCAAGGTAACGAATGAGGATGTATATTGCTACCTAGAGAAACTACGCTGGACAGTTTGGGTTTGGGTGGTCTTATGATGTTAACAGCGAGCACGTCCGTCGGCTGCAGGACGTGACCGTAGGTGAACAGCACGCGATAGAGGCAAACAATTACACGCCAATCAGCAGCGCAGCGCGCGGGCAGCGACTGGTGACGCATGTGGCCTCCCGGGCTGCCGCTCTCCCAGAGGGGACCGCGCCGGCTCCACGTGTGGTCACGAGCTGCCTCATCTCTGATTCGTTCTAGACGCTGGCTGCACCGCCTATGTGTTATTACTCCGGCAGAATAGTGCACGACCCACCCCCCTATCCGTTCCAGCGGTGTCCGCTCTGTCAATTAGCAGGCTGCAGCGAAGGTGATCACTGTGTGCATTTGAGGCCGCGGCGGGCCGTTAAGAAGGCAGGTGGTACCGCGACGTCCCCTAGCTACGGGTAATCATCATATCCACACTGGTCGTGTTAAATGTAAACTACGTACGAACGTCCATTAAGGCCTGTTTATTCCTCTCACCTCCCGACCGGTAATGGAGGAAATTACCCACTGACGCCTTTGGCTTACCAGCGTGCTGTTTTCCAGGTTTTTCTTCTACCTTACGTGCTAATCACGCCACCTAGTTCATTGGACCGAAGGTGGGAGCATAAAGACGCTCAGTTCCAATGCAAGCGCGCTTTTGTTCTGATAAGCACATGTTACACTGCCCGACAGAAATAGAAGCACCCACAAAATGTGGTGAGATGTGAATATAAAAGAGGCGTTCAGTAAATAATGCTACACATTTATTCAAACGTTGAAGAAAATCCAGAATTTGTTACACTGTAAGTAGGCTGTTTAGGTTTTTATATTGGTAACGCCACGTAGCGCTCTGTATAAAAATCACTGGCTGTGCTGTGTGCAGTCTGTGGCTGGTTGGCATTGTTGTAATATTCGCTATTGTAGTGTTGGGCAGCTGGATGCGAACAGCGCGTGGCGTTGCGCAGGAACAGCGCGTAGCGTTGCGCAGTTGGCGGGGAGCCGCCAGCACTATTAGATGTAGGGAGAGAGATCGCGGAGTTTTGAGAACGAATGATGTGGACGTGTGTCCATCAGAAACAGTAAATTTGTAAGACTGGATGTCATGAACTGATATATATACACTCCTGGAAATGGAAAAAAGAACACATTGACACCGGTGTTTCAGACCCACCATACTTGCTCCGGACACTGCGAGAGGGCTGTACAAGCAATGATCACACGCACGGCACAGCGGACACACCAGGAACCGCGGTGTTGGCCGTCGAATGGCGCTAGCTGCGCAGCATTTGTGCACCGCCGCCGTCAGTGTCAGCCAGTTTGCCGTGGCATACGGAGCTCCATCGCAGTCTTTAACACTGGTAGCATACCGCGACAGCGTGGACGTGAACCGTATGTGCAGTTGACGGACTTTGGGCGAGGGCGTATAGTGGGCATGCGGGAGGCCGAGTGGACGTACCGCCGAATTGTTCAACACGTGGGGCCTGAGGTCTCCACAGTACATCGATGTTGTCGCCAGTGGTCGGCGGAAGGTGCACGTGCCCGTCGACCTGGGACCGGACCGCAGCTACGCACGGATGCACGCCAAGACCGTAGGATCCCACGCAGTGCCGTAGGGGACCGCACCGCCACTTCCCAGCAAATTAGGGACACTGTTGCTCCTGGGGTATCGGCGAGGACCATTCGCAACCGTCTCCATGAAGCTGGGCTACGGTCCCGCACACCGTTAGGCCGTCTTCCGCTCACGCCCCAACATCGTGCAGCCCGCCTCCAGTGGTGTCGCGACAGGCGTGAATGGAGGGACGAATGGAGACGTGTCGTCTTCAGCGATGAGAGTCGCTTCTGCCTTGGTGCCAATGACGGTCGTATGCGTGTTTGGCGCCGTGCAGGTGAGCGCCACAATCAGGACTGCATACGACCGAGGCACACAGGGCCAACACCCGGCATCATGGTGTGGGGAGCGATCTCCTACACTGGCCGTACACCACTGGTGATCGTCGAGGGGACACTGAATAGTGCACGGTACATCCAAACCGTCATCGAACCCATCGTTCTACCATTCCTAGACCGGCAAGGGAACTTGCTGTTCCAACAGGACAATGCACGTCCGCATGTATCCCGTGCCACCCAACGTGCTCTAGAAGGTGTAAGTCAACTACCCTGGCCAGCAAGATCTCCGGATCTGTCCCCCATTGAGCATGTTTGGGACTGGATGAAGCGTCGTCTCACGCGGTCTGCACGTCCAGCACGAACGCTGGTCCAACTGAGGCGCCAGGTGGAAATGGCATGGCAAGCCGTTCCACAGGACTACATCCAGCATCTCTACGATCGTCTCCATGGGAGAATAGCAGCCTGCATTGCTGCGAAAGGTGGATATACACTGTACTAGTGCCGACATTGTGCATGCTCTGTTGCCTGTGTCTATGTGCCTGTGGTTCTGTCAGTGTGATCATGTGATGTATCTGACCCCAGGAATGTGTCAATAAAGTTTCCCCTTCCTGGGACAATGAATTAACGGTGTTCTTATTTCAATTTCCAGGAGTATATATATATATATATATATATATATATATATATATATATATATATATATATATATATATGTGTGTGTGTGTGTGTGTGTATCGTGACTTTTGAACACTATTAAGGTAAATACACGGTTTGTTCTCTATCAAAATCTTTCATTTGCTACCTATGCCTATCAGTGACTTCAGTAGTTAGAATCTTTTATTTAGCTGGCAGTATTGGCGCTCGCTGTATTGCAGTAGTTCTAATAACGAAGATTTTTGTGAGGTAAGTGATTCATGAAAGGTATATGTTATTTTTAGTCAGGGCCATTCTTTTGTAGGGATTATTGAAAGTCGGATTGCGTTGCGCTAAAAAAATTTTGTGTCAGTTTATTGATGATCTGAATAAGTAAAGAGAGAAATGTCTGTGCACGTTCAGTTTTGCTTAGATGTTTGAAAATCAAATAACGTAAGGGGTTTATCAGCACAGTAATTCATAAATTTTTCTAATGGGAGGTTTCAACATGATATCGTGGAATATTTCTGCCCACTGTCAAGAAGTTTCGATAGGTGGCAGCGATACACGTAGCCTTCAGACTTTCGTCTGTAATGGAGGTGCCTGCGAAGCAGAGGGTTGTCATTGAGATACTATTGGTGGGAAACCAGAGCATTGCAGATATTCGTAGGCGCTTGCAGGATTTCAACGGAGACATGCCAATAAACAAAAGCACGGTGAGTCATTACGAGGGGTATCTGTCATCATTACAACAAGGTCGCTCAAAGCAGTTCGACCTCCCACGTGTTGGTCTGCTGAACACAGCTCTGTCTCTTGCAATGTTGGAACGTGCTGACACTCTCATTCAAGGTGATCGACGGATCACTATCGGACACCTCGCTGCACGACTGGAACTCTCTGTTGAAAAGCAAGCCAGTCGCCTTGTCCCTTTTTATTCAGTGTGATAATTAATTCAACTAGAGGATAACGAGGGGGCAGGATATAACAATAATGACTTTGAAATATGACTGCACTGAATATATGAGGTGATTTCTTGGCGACTTCTTGGTCTCAGTTAGCGTTTTCCCATTTAACCTGCTTCTGGGTCTATTCTTTGCTTTTATAAGAGAGACTGGGAATCGCACACATGGTGTTCTCAGGACAGGCAGTGCAGGGTCTGCCAGAAATAGGCTGGTTTGGTATGCAGCTGGGTTACAGGCGTTCGTGGAAACAAGGTTGCGCCACGCCACAGATGGAGAGAGGTGTTGTTAGGGTGAAAACTGAGTCGCAGCGTAGCTCCCTGGTGCTATTGTGAGCCGTGGTAAAAAATTCGCTGTTTTGAAGAGCGCGCCGCAGCGCGTAGTGTGAAGCAGTCGCCCTCCGTTTCTGACTGTGGCGCCGCTGTGGCAATCGCAGCTTTGGTGTCTCCCTCTGGTGGGAAAGCGGAAAGGTTGCCTGTTCACGTGCATTTAAGGGGCGCTATGAGCTCGGCAGTTTGTCGGTCGGGGTGAGGCTAGGTCAGTCTCGCGTCACACAGTTGCTGGCCTGTCTCTCGTTCGCATTTGTGCTGCAGTTAGTGTCTGTCTGTCGTCGGGGTGCGAGTATGTCTGTCGTTTGGATCAAACTTTAAGCCAGAAAATGAGAGTCTTGCCATTCCGCCAGTAACAGAACTCAGCTAGTGGTCCCCGGTCGGGGTTGAGTTCCTGCATCTGAGTCTGCGCGTTAGGCCGCCAGTCTGCTCGAGTTGCTCGGGCAACGGTCATCGGCGGTTGGATTGTTCGTTGGTCGGTCGCACACTGGGACACAAGATGACTTGTCCGCCTGGAGCGTCGGCGCATGTGAGGTCGCCACGTCAGTCCAGTGGGCCGCGCCGTATAGCGAGGGGTAGTGGCTTCGCGGTTGACACGAGAGCAACAGGAGTGAAAGCACGACATCGGGCTGGCCGGGGCGAGCTGCGACGCCGTGAGACGGGAGATCGGCGTGCCTTTCTGCGTCCGTTGAAGCGGCTGGCAGGGGACGGTTCGGGAGAGCGTTGGGGGTGCTGCGCCAGGTCTTCGCCAGAAATCGCAGTTTATTAGAAGTTAAGTGATTGGAGATATGTTGTTTCATTTACTTGTTAAATTCTACTTGTTTTCTTGGTGAGGTCACCAGCCGCTTTGTTTTGGGGTTGTCCCACCATTCTTCTCCGTTTCTTCACCAGCGGGAAGGTGGTTATTTATGAATTGGGTGGTCCGTTTTTCCCTTGTGGAGTTGGGGAGGGTTAGAGCAATCTGCGGTTCGCGTTGTTCAGTAATCCCCCTGTCAATCTGCCATACGTTAATAGCTGCCTCTGTCATGTTTGTCGGATTCGGTGTTAACGAATTTATAGAATGAAGGTGTAAGGGCCGATTTCCTAAAACATGTTTTTATCTTGCCTATCATCTTGCGAGGCGGTATATGTGTAATGAAGAGAATGCAGTACATTTTATGTAAGTCTGAATTTCATGGGTTTTATTTAAATTGTCATTTTTATAAAGTTGTCACCCTTCCACCGTAATAATCCTTTTAAAAACAATATTGCACTTTTGGTGGCAAATAATTTCTTAGTGTGAGTGTTTGTACCATTTCCATCCCTTTTAAGGTTGCATAGTTAATGTGTTTGTATGAGTTGTTAAAATTTTTAGTTTAAAGTATCTGGTGTGTTGCAGATTTGCACCAGTGTAGTCTTTCAGAGGTTGTTGTAAGCGGTCGTGAGTACGGCCGTGTTGAAAGGGAGCGGCTAGCTTCTCAGCCCGAAGGCTCATACTGTCAATATTGTTCTTTCTGCCTCTAAATAAAATTGTAACTTGATATTTCGAAGGTGCTTTTCTACTTACAAATTTTAAATCTGTTGTTGAAAAGGCTTTTATGAATAAAATTCCCATTTGTTAATGGTAATTTCATTTTCATCAGTTACTCCCTGGCAACTACTTCCACGCTCACCTAGTATGATTAAATGTGTTAGTGTTCTTGATGAATCGCTAGTAAATACAGGAAATTCTTTAAGAAAAGATTTTGAAAGTAAATTCACGGTTTATATTGTTTGGTTTTATGCCACATTTCCACTCTGGCTGGCCGAGCAGAGAGATGTCGGATGGTAGAAAGAACTTGCATCATGCCCGTGGCGCTTTCAGGAGATAAGAATCTTCAATATTCCAGAAAACATGAGGATGCCACCGAATTACACGCTAGCCTTGGGCACAGGACCTGATAAGTGAGGCTAGTTGCTGGATTTGAAAACCCTGATTGCTAAAATTCATGTAATTTCGTGAGGTCACATAGAGGGAGGTGTTTTCGAGAAGAGGGAAGAATACAGAAGTCACTGGAGTCTTTTAATGTGATGCACTTTCTTGGCAGGATATTTTGCTGGAGGAGCAATTACGCCATTGGTGGTCAGAGAGTACTTGTAAAATGATTATTGGTAATGTTTTCTTGGTGGGAGGCAAAGAGCAGGAACCTGTTCGATTCAGATAGACTAGAGAGGACTTCAACTCAGGTCCTGGCACTGAGCATATCTCGACAGACTGCGGACACCACTGGAGCAGCCAGTTGAGGGTTCAAGTCTGCAGAAGTGCGACGCTAGGCAATAATCTTCTCATCTGGTGCCAATAATTTATGGTGAGCATTAAAAGCAGCACCAGCACATTAGCGTGCTCAGAATTCAGGCTGACCATTGTAATTATCTTTTCCACGTCGCTAAGTGCACCGATAAATGAATGCCTTTTTATCACTTCAACAGCGAGCCTAACAGTCTCTGTCTGAAGTTCACGGTACATTTTTTGCTTTTTAACTTTGTTTTTTGTCGCATAGTCAGAAGCACTTCAGTATTTGCGCTTTGTTTGAATAGATTCATGTACTGATTCAAATCTTGTTTTTGTTAACACCTTAAATATTTTCATTTTTGTTAGTAAGCAATTCCTAAGCTAACGTTTATAGGCGAGCAAATCGGCATCAACATTTCGCATGGAACCGTCTCGTCATTTACTTAGGGAAATCACAAGAATTGAGTCTGGATGGTCACACGGCCTTTTTAACACTGGTTGTCCGGAAAGAGGCACAGTCAAAAATGGCGATAAACCTCCGAACCATTATGAAAGCACGAGGGGAAAGGAAAGAGTCCTCAAGGTTGGGGACAGTATGAAATTACAGAATTGGTGGCAATCTTTCGGAGCGTGTTACATCTTCGGCATGCTGCGATATGATGTGAAATCAATGCGTGGAAGTATAAGGGAATACTTAGATTTGTGAGAAAGAATGTGGGAACGGGCCGTGTATCTGTTAAAGAAACAGCATACTAGACTTCAGTGCGACTTGTTTACTGTTCTGGTCCTTATTATGTAAGTCCAATTAAGGACGTGCAGAGAAAATCCAAAATTGCAGCAAAAACTGTAATCAGGCGGTAGAAACAATACCAATAAGTAGCTAGGAAGCTCAGGCCAGTTAAAAGACAATCGTCAGAAAAAATATGGCTTTGTTCCAGTGAAATTTCGGGAACCGATTTAGGGGTAAACGCAGTCTATATTATATACCTCACGAAGGGCTAATAGAAAATAAGCTAGAAGCGGTTGACCCTAAGGTGCAGCCATGTAAACTATCGCTCTTACCTCTCTTTATAAACGAACGTACAGGATAGAACGTGACTAATACAGCTAGAAACACTCTTTGCCATGAGCTGTATAATTGTATACGGAGTGACCTTCTGACTAAAGGTAAAGAAAAGTTAGATATATTACGAGGGGAAAAGGACGGGCGACTTAGTCGAATCAAGAGAAAAAAGTTGGAAACAGAACATTAAACGATAACAATATATTGAAAACAAAGGTTGTGAACAAGTAGTCAAGGATGTGTAGGAAACGATGTTAGACAAGTTGGCAGGTAATCGCACCTTATGACCCCTTGGAATGAAATTCTAAGTGTTGGATTTCTGCTTGACGTGGACAGTACTACGCGATTTTGGTATATTGTATAGAATTCTGAAACTAAATGAAAATACAAGGGAGATGACTAATTAACAGCTCATCCAAGACGGACGCAATGAAGCTACATTCAAATGAAAGACACCATTGCGTTTCTCGTATAATTCTCTACTTGTGTGATACATCACATGGATCCCTTTCCATTTGAAAATTACGAGTTGCATCCAAGACGGCAGCTACCAAAATAGCCACCGTGTTGGTACCATTCTTTTGGCTACAAAACACTAGTTTCCACATAATGTCCGTTCAATGCGACGACCTTACGCCAGATTATTCCGAGGGCCTTTATGCTGGCATGGCACCATTCTTCGTCTTGCTCCGTCTATAACCTCGCCAGTATCGACGTACTGTTTCCTACAAAGTGCATCCTTCATTGGGGCAAAGAGATGGAAGTTGGGAGCTGAGAGATTCGGGGTGTAGGGTGGATGAGGAACGCAGCAGCAACGTACCTCTGAGCACCGCAACAGCTGGACGAGTGCGACAGCACTACCAACAGAGACGTCCAGTTGAGCACCGAGGTCTCTGTGATCCGTAGATCGCCTCGAATGAGAGTGTCCGCACGTTCCAACATTGCAGGAGTCACATATGTGTGTGGCTGGCCGGCACGCAGGAGATCAAACAGGTTTTGTTCCTTGTCAGGCCTCCGTAGACTTTCTGCGAGCGCCTATGAATATCTGTGATGCTCTGGTTTACCGCCAAAAGAAACTCAATGACAGCTCTCTGCTTGGAACGCACCTCCGTTATAGATGCTATTTTGAAGGCTACGTAGAGCGATGCCACCTATCGTAACTTCATCTACACCTACATCTACATGGATACTCTGCAAATCACATTTAAGTGCCTGGCCGAGGTTTCATCGAACCATCTTCACATTTCTCTATTATTTCAGTCTCGTATAGCGCGCGGAAAGAATGAATACCTATATCTTTCCGTACGAGCTCTGATTTCCCTTATTTTATCGCGGTGATCTTCCACCCTATGTAGGTAGGTGTCAGCAAAATATTTTCGCATTCGGAGGAGAAAGTTGGTGATTGGAATTTCGTAAGAAGATTCCGTCGCAACGAAAAACGTCTTTCTTTTAATGATTTCCAGCCAAAATCCTGTATCATTTCTGTGACACTCTGTCCCATATTTCGCGATAATACAAAACGTGCTGCCTTTCTTTGAACTTTTTCTATGTACTCCGTCAGTCCTACCTGGTAAGCATTCCACACCGCGCAGCAGTATTCTAAAAGAGGACGGACAAGCGTAGTGTAGGCAGTCTCCTTAGTAGGTCTGTTACATTTTCTAAGTGTCCTACCAATAAAACGCAGCCTTTGGTTAGCCTTCCCCACAACATTTTCTATGTATTCTTTCCAGTTTAAGTTGTTCGTAATTGTAATACCTAGGTATTTAGCTGAATTTACGGCTTTTAGATTAGACTGATTTATCGTGTAACCGAAGTTTAACGAGTTCCTTTTAGTACTCATGTGGATGACCTCACACTTCATGAAACCATAGGGGCTGAAGCGGGCTTGTTCCAAGACATCCCGCAACAAATTCTGCATTTTATCAACCCCAAGTGGCCGAGAAAAGAAAACGTGTTGCATTATTTATTTAACGACCCTCGTAGATGCTCCTGAGACGCTAACACTAGGAAAACATGGCGCGGAACAACTAGAGAAGAACAGATAAAAGTACCGAGGAAAATACTAGGCCCTAAAAGAGGTAGCGCAAAACGTACACGAAAGACTGGAGTAGAACTACGTCTGAGCATTACAAGAAATCGGATTGAAAGTGTTAGGATGAATATGAGCAGAATGGCCAAAAATGGAGCAAAGAACTTGCACGACACGAGGAAAGGCGGGAAACAGAGGGGTTCATAGGAATTAGGGAAAACTGGAGAAGTAAACACACGTCGACCAACACATCAGAGATTAACAATAGAGTATGCCCGCCCGCTTGGCCGTGCGGTATAACGCGCCTTTCCGGGCGGGAAGGAGTGCCGGTCCCCGGCGCGAATCCGCCCGGCGGACTTGTGTCGAGGTCCGGTGAGCCGGCCAGTCTGTGGATGGTTTTTAGGCGGTTTTCCATTTGCCTCGGCGAATGCGGGCTGGTTCCCCTTATTCCGCCTCAGCTACACTATGTCGGCGATTGCTGCGCAAACAAGTTCTCCACGTACGCTTAGAGCACCATTACTCTACCACGCAAACATAGGGGTTACAGTCGTCTGGTTTGAGACGTTCCTTGGGGGGTCCACCCGGGGCCGAACCGCACAATAACCCTGGGTTCGGTGTGTGGCGGCGGAGGGGTGAAGTGGACTGCGGTAGTCGTCGTGGGATTGCAGATCACTGCGGCTCCGTCGTTTCTAGGTCCCCGGTTAACATAACATAGCAATAGAGTAGGATACAGCAAAAGTGTAGAGAATCACCAGTGGAGTTGAGAGGAAAACAGTATACCAAAGATTTCGTAAGAAGAACGGAAGGGAAGAAAAGAACGGATAAAGACGTTTTGTGAGGAGAAGAAAGAATCACAGCCCATGAATGGGCTGGCTGTGATCATATGGACGCCATAACGAAAGAAGGAGATCGTGATTTTGATGAAGGAGAAGGTGACTGTAATTAGCGTGGTTATAATGCAGTGTTTTGTTTACTGTGTGCCGGCCGCGGTGGCCTCTTGGTTCTAGGCACTTCAGTCCGGAACCGCGCGACTGCAACGGTCGCTGGTTCGAATCCCGCCTCGGGCATGGATGTGTGTGATGTCCTTAGGTTAGTCAGGTTTAAGTAGTTCTAAGTTATAGGGGACTAGCCGGCAGGAGTGGTCGAGCGGTTCTAGGTGCCACAGTCTGGAACCGCGCGACCGATACGGTCGCAGGCTCGAATCCTGCCTCGGGCATGGATGTGTGTGCTGTCCTTAGGTTAGTGAGGTTTAAGTAGTTCTAAGTTGTAGGGGACTGATGACCTCAGAAGTTAAGTCCCATAGTGCTCAGAGCCATTTTCTAGTGGACTGATGTCCTCAGATGTTAAGTCCCATAGTGCTCAGAGTCATTTGAACCATTTACATTGTATTTTGATGAGAGAAGGGAAAGGGTGAAATCCTGCGTCGGCGCGTAGGCAACTCTTCTCGAATAGCATCATGTGGGTCGCCGGGGTTAATCTTCCTGTCCGATGGAAGGATCACCAACGTGTCCACATTTCAAGAGAAACTACAGCGAAGTTTCGACACCGGCGCGACGTCTGCTAATCAGGGACTTGTATAGGCTTGAACATAAACCGTCTGTTGCTGCTGCCACAATTGAGCTGACAGAAACGTTGCGCTCCCGCAGCTGCGCTTTTTCGGCGCTTGCTGCAGGCTGAGAAACGGGCGCCCATTGAGCTGAGCATTTGCAAATGACATGCAAATGAGGCGCTGCCGAAGCGCGCGGAGTGAGGTATCAGGAAATTACCGGCCATTGCGGCGATCGCCGTGCCGTAATGAGCCGCGGGCGGCCATCGCGTGCTCCGCCTCCCTACCACCTGTCCTGTCCACCAGCTGACGCCGCCTGCCTGCCGCGTAGTCTCCTGCTGGCTACCAAGGGGGCTCAGGCCAGCGGCTGCGTCGCAGAAGCGGATCGTATACATCAACTGCTTGCTTGTTGCTCCGTGTCATAAGCGTACCAAGAACGAACTATCAAGTTTTGTAGTGTCACAAAGTGGGGCCAACGACACCCGTATTTCTGTTATGTGTAACAAATTTTATTGTACCAATCAATTTTTACTAACAGTTATTAGAATGACGCGTTTCGCCAGCATGTTGCCATCATCAGGTGCGTGAAGCTTTACGTGACCATTACGGCACTACAACCCCGGTTATCGATACCAGTAACATCGAACTGCTTCCCTGCGAAGTAACAGACATATTTTTATGACAGTATTCACATTTGGTTTTATTAATGTATGGGTACTCCGATGTATCGATATATTACAGTGATATGATTCTTGTGTCTATGCATTTCTGTGAGACTGTCATAATCTTTGACTTACTTGTAATCGTTTTGGCGTGAATGCGCACAGAGCAGGTCTTTGTTTTACTTTGCAGAAGTTATGTTGTTATTTCGCTTTGTAAAAGAACAGTCAAGCCTTGTGTTTGGTTAAAGTGGAAATTAAATATCTGAAGATTGATACAAAACTGTTTTCTTGATGATGTGACAATTAAGAAGTAGTATATGTGAATTTCCAAGAAGTTTATTAAAAATATGGATCGTGAACACCAAGTCAAAACTTATTTCTACCATGCCATTGTTCTGATCTGGGATTGTTTGATCATTAAGAATTTCCCGAAAAACGCATTTGGTAGGTCTTCAAATATTGCTAAAACACAGATCCGGACCTTCTAGCAGCCAAAGTGGAATCATCCTAGAATCAAAAAGATGAGACATAACGACTTCGACGAAATCTACGTGGGAATCCATTCAAGATTGCAAAATTAATGACCTTTTTTACAGTGACTTCATTATTTCTATTCTGACGATACCATCCACAGTGAATAACTTAGTTGTTGCCCGAAAAAGCGAACATATGCTGCGTGAGCAACGTTATATATCTGATTTTTCATCTACTTTGCAAGTGGTGGTCTTGTTAGAAACTGTAAAGCACCTGATGATGGCAGCATGCTGCCGAAACCCACCGTGTTAATAAATATTAGTAAAACATGATTGGTTCAGTAATAATTATTTCATCGATTGTAATACAGAGTATTTCTAAATTAGATATATAAAAGTAAGATTTAATTATGAAAAGGGTAAATAGCTTACAGAAATGTTCGATACAGCACTGATCCATTATATCTTCAAGTTTTCTTCCCGCCTAACATTTAAAGCTCCAGACGTTCCCGCTAGGTGGCATGCACGTATAAGTTATTCCAGCAGTCATCATGGAGTCGTGTAATTGTGCAGCCGGCCGGAGTGGCCGAGCGGTTCTAGGCGCTTCAGTCTGGAACCGCGCGACCACTACGGTCGCAGGTTCGAATCCTGCTTCGGGGAAAAAATGGCTCTCAGCACTATGCGACTTAACTTCTGAGGTCATCAGTCGCCTTGAACTTAGAACTAATTAAACCTAACTAACCTAAGGACATCACACACATCCATGCCCGAGGCAGGATTCGAACCTGCGACCGTAGCGGTCGCTCGGCTCGAGACTGTAGCGCCTAGAACCGCTTGGCCACTCCGGCCGTCCTGCTTCGGGCATGGATGTGTGTGATGTCCTTGGGTTAGTTAGGTTTAAGTAGTTCTACGTTCTACGGGACTGATGACCTCAGAAGTTAAGTCCCATAGTGCTGAGAGCCATTTTTTGAAGACTTGCTTCATAGGATTTGCCAGGAAATTAATTACGGATGGGACGTTTTCGTGTTACAAAAGGTAACCACACTGAACATTCGTAAATAAAACTTGAATATATACTGTATTCAGTGCTGTATCAAACATTTCTGTAAATGTTTACCTTTTTCACAATTAACTGATTTATGAACATCCTGCACAGTCGGCGACCTCAACCAACTCTATGCAACACGAGTACATTAAAAAAAAAAGCTCGTGTTTCTTCCGCTTCAGCAGCACCCGGTAAGGAGAACAAATACTGTTTCTTTTATACACTGAAGCACCAAAGAAACTAGTATAGGCATGGCTATTGGAATACAGAGATACGTAAACAAGCAGAATACCACGCTGTTGTCGGCAACGCTTATGTAAGACAACAAGTGTCTGGCGCAGTTGTTAGATCGATTACTACTGCTAAAATGGCAGGTTATCAAGATTTAAGCTAGTTTGAACGTGGCGATGGGACACAGCATCTCCGAGGTAACGATGAAGTGGGGATTTACCCGTACGACCGTTTGACGAGTGTACCGTGAATATCAGGAATCCGGTAAAACCTCAAATTTCCGACATCACCGTGGCCGGAAAAAGATGCTGCTAGAACGGGACCAACGACGACTGAAGAGAATCGTTGAACGTGGCACAAGTGCAACCCTTCCGCTAATTGCTGCAGATTTCAGTGATGGGCCATCAACAAGTGTGACCGTGTGAACCATTCAACCAAACAGCATCGTTATGGGCTTTCCGAGCCGATGGCCCACTCGTATGCCCTTGATGACTGCACGACACAAAGCTTCATGCCTCTCCTGCGTCCGTAAACACCAACAGTTGTCTGTTGATGACGGGAAACATATTTCCCGGTCGGACGAGTCTCCTTTAAAATTGTATCGAGCTGATGGACGTGTACGGGTATGGAGATAGCCTCATGAATCCATGGATCGCACATTTCACCAGGGGACTGTTCAAGCGGGCAGAGGCTCTGTAATGCTGTGGGTCATGTGCAGTTGCAGTGATATGGTACCCCTGATACGTCTAGATACGACATTGACAGGTGACACATAAGCATCCTGTCTGATCACCTGCATCCATTCATGTCCATTGTGCATTCCGACGTAATTTGGCAATTCTAGCAGGACAATGCGACACCCTACTCGACCAGTATTGCTACAGAGTGGCTCCAGGAACACTCTTCTGAGTGTAAACACGTCTGCTGGCCACCAGACTCCCCACACATGAATTTTATTGATCATATATACACTCCTGGAAATTGAAATAAGAACACCGTGAATTCATTGTCCCAGGAAGGGGAAACTTTATTGACACATTCCTGGGGTCAGATACATCACATGATCACACTGACAGAACCACAGGCACATAGACACAGGCAACAGAGCATGCACAATGTCGGCACTAGTACAGTGTATATCCACCTTTCGCAGCAATGCAGGCTGCTATTCTCCCATGGAGACGATCGTAGAGATGCTGGATGTAGTCCTGTGGAACGGCTTGCCATGCCATTTCCACCTGGCGCCTCAGTTGGACCAGCGTTCGTGCTGGACGTGCAGACCGCGTGAGACGACGCTTCATCCAGTCCCAAACATGCTCAATGGGGGACAGATCCGGAGATCTTGCTGGCCAGGGTAGTTGACTTACACCTTCTAGAGCACGTTGGGTGGCACGGGATACATGCGGACGTGCATTGTCCTGTTGGAACAGCAAGTTCCCTTGCCGGTCTAGGAATGGTAGAACGATGGGTTCGATGACGGTTTGGATGTACCGTGCACTATTCAGTGTCCCCTCGACGATCACCAGTGGTGTACGGCCAGTGTAGGAGATCGCTCCCCACACCATGATGCCGGGTGTTGGCCCTGTGTGCCTCGGTCGTATGCAGTCCTGATTGTGGCGCTCACCTGCACGGCGCCAAACACGCATACGACCATCATTGGCACCAAGGCAGAAGCGACTCTCATCGCTGAAGACGACACGTCTCCATTCGTCCCTCCATTCACGCCTGTCGCGACACCACTGGAGGCGGGCTGCACGATGTTGGGGCGTGAGCGGAAGACGGCCTAACGGTGTGCGGGACCGTAGCCCAGCTTCATGGAGACGGTTGCGAATGGTCCTCGCCGATACCCCAGGAGCAGCAGTGTCCCTAATTTGCTGGGAAGTGGCGGTGCGGTCCCCTACGGCACTGCGTAGGATCCTACGGTCTTGGCGTGCATTCGTGCGTCGCTGCGGTCCGGTCCCAGGTCGACGGGCACGTGCACCTTCCGCCGACCACTGGCGACAATATCGATGTACTGTGGAGACCTCACGCCCCACGTGTTGAGCAATTCGGCGGTACGTCCACCCGGCCTCCCGCATGCCCACTATACGCCCTCGCTCAAAGTCCGTCAACTGCACATACGGTTCACGTCCACGCTGTCGCGGCATGCTACCAGTGTTAAAGACTGCGATGGAGCTCCGTATGCCACGGCAAACTGGCTGACACTGACGGCGGCGGTGCACAAATGCTGCGCAGCTAGCGCCATTCGACGGCCAACACCGCGGTTCCTGGTGTGTCCGCTGTGCCGTGCGTGTGATCATTGCTTGTACAGCCCTCTCGCAGTGTCAGGAGCAAGTATGGTGGGTCTGACACACCGGTGTCAATGTGTTCTTTTTTCCATTTCCAGGAGTGTAGGATGCCTTGCAACGTGCTGGTCAGAAGTTCTCCATCCGCTAATACTCTTACGGATTAATGGAGAGCTCTGCGGGATTCATGGAATCAGTTCCCTCCAGCACTACTTCAGACATTAGTCGAGTCCATGGCACATGGTGTTGTTGTACTTCTGCGTGCTCGCGGGGTCCTGCACGATACTAGGCATGTATACGAGTTTCCTTGCCTCTTCAGTGTATATTTTTCATTAATTTCTGTGAAACGTGAGAATGCTTTGGACCGCCACAAACAGAAGCCAGATTCATCGCAGAACACGACGTAATACCAATTAATAAATCTGACTCTACACCATGCTGGTCCTTGTCGTCGGTGGCATGGAATCAACGACAGCCGACGAACAGGATCTCGAGATGTCGAACCAGTTTCCAGTAATCCGCTCCCGACGGTTCGCTGTATCACTCTGCTTTATGTCATCGTCCGCCCGTCAGAGACAATCGAACAGTTCTACGACATTATGGTGGCGTAGTCCTTCTGGAAGGACCAATGCCTACTTTCCTCGCTGCTGTTGTTGTGAATCTATCTCGTCACATTATGCAGTCATTACACTAGAGCCAGCTGTCTATGCCGTCTGTCGGTATGATGCCCCTATGTCACTCATAGCAATGATCGAACTTCCTGAAAACCCGAAAAATGACGACAAGTTGCACGTGCGTGTTTCTAACATACTGTGTGGTGTCTGTTTTAAGTCGTGTCTCCTTACCACTTTCGCGCAACGACGCTCTGAGCGTGTTTTTTAGGGAATTGACTAGTTTGAAGCTGGGACCTGTTGCTGGTAAGGAGACGCCAGACCACAGATGACATGTAGAGTTCAGAAGAGTTCAGTGAGACTAGCGATGATATAATCAAATACTTAATGATTTCAGCGTCAGCTCCACTGCACTCCCTGTAAAAGAATCTTAATACTAACTAAATTTAGTGGAAGGGGTTCAAGGCTTTCCTATTTTTAGTTAGCTGGTAAAATAACGTCGAAAAAGCAGTTAAGTTTACCATTGGAAATTTTATTCTACTCACAAAACATTGTTTATAAATTACACTATTGATAAAAGGAAATATTTTAATACAGGATGATAAAAACCAACTGCGTTCAACAAAAATGTGAACGAATACTCCCTGAATGGGTTTCCAAGTTCTACAATGGATCGAAGGATGACCTATGTCATATCACATCTATAATCTAGATTTAAGTTAAGTTTCATAAAAGAGAAAACTATTGATGATCTACAGTGACCCTCAATTATCTTTAATTAATTATTTAACTTGTCGTAAATTACAGTGGCTGATGTGGCTTCTCAATAATTATATAACAGAAAAATCATCGCGTTTCAGATTTTTATTTCACATAACAAATGTGAATGCCATGAGCTTTAATTGACGATCGACACTAGTATTACGCAAAACGGGGGTGTAACAGATGAGACTTCTGCAGTTCTGAGTGAAGCCTTATGCGCTCAAAAATGCGGCATCGCGTGCGTTCATTACCTTGTTGGTATTTAGGCAGTGTCAGGGGGCGACAGGCGGCGCAGCTCCACACATCTCGCCGTCTCGGAAGCAACTCTCTCCTAACTTCTCCTCACTACAATTTACCGAAGTTGGTTTAAAAAAAGCTATCTGGCTGTGTTTTCAACTGACCAATCAGGGTCTCAATGTTAACCTTAACCTCCGCCTATAAAATTCTGTCTGTCCAATGAGAAACGTTATACTTTTCGTGGTGGGACAATGTTTTTAACGTTTGCAACGTAACAGAGACGCGAAAAAGTCTCACGCTAAAACTTGCATCTGGTATGGCCCTTTTAGTGTTATCGTAAGATCTATACTGTTCTTCTGGAGGGCTCTATCTTTTAACATGGGCTGGGGGCGTGGTTTTGGCGGTCAGCTGGCGACGTGGGTGTCCGTCCCTTATCGTAGGGCCTCCTAGCCTACACGATTCTGCTCTCGGCTTCTGTTCTCGTTTCTCCCCTCGGAACTGCGTCTCTTTCACGGTGGGAAGGTATGACATGCATTTAGGCGTTCTTGTGTTAGTCTGCGATATTCCATTTGCTCACTCATTGATCGTATTACTTTGGTTAATTTAATGTCAGGATTTATTTGGAGCTACGTGACTTACTGCCGGATTTGCTATCATGTCAGGGTTTTCATGGAAGGTGTTGGATTTGCCTGACACCTTACATGTTCTCCGGGCATGATAAGTTGCTACCTCCACCTGAGCAATTTCAGAAAAGTTAGACACACTCATAAGCCATCATATACTCACACTGTCATTCATCAGTAGTAACGATTTTTTTCTGAAGTGAAAATACTGAAAATGATCTCACGTAAGGGCGAAATTTCAGTCAGCATATCGCAAAGGCATGGAAATAATGGCGCATCCTTATGTTAGCGTTCGGTGAAGGTGTTCATAATGCAATACAAGGGGCGGTGAAATGAACACGAGACAGATGCAAAGAAGTAAGTAAACTGTTCATTATTTCAAAAGTAATCTCCATAACTGCCAATACATCTATATTACTGCGAGACAAGACGGTCAATGCCTTTACGGGAAAATGTTTGCGGTTGCCTACTTAACCATGATTGTACCCAGAGGTGCACCTTTTCGTCCGAAGGAAATCGAAAGCCACGAATGTCTTTCCTCAGGGCTCCAAAAGTACGGTAATAGCATGGGCAGAGTTCGAGATTGTGTGGAGGGTGTATAAGGGCATCCGCAGCTCAGTCAAAATCGCCTTAACAACATGAGGCCGTAGATGTGGTTCGCATGAAGAGGTGCACGCCTGGGCATTATCATGGATCCTTAGGCAACCACAAATATTTCTCCATGTAGGCATTGGTCACCTTGTGTCAGAGTGGCGTTAAACTGTGACCAATTGTTGTGGTTACTTTTGAAACAATAAACAGGTCTCGATTTCATTTTGTGTCTCTTATGTTTTACATTTCGGTATCTATATCAGCTGATTCCCTCTCACAGACTCAGTATCCTGTATAACGGATCTCTACACCCATCCGGAATATCTGAACTCTCAACATTCGCATATGTTATACTGGAGGTGTTCATTCTCCATCCTTTTCTCGCAAATAATTAATAAATTCGACGTCCCAATGATCCAGCCTGTATGTCTCTATCTTATAATGTTTGGTATCACACATACAAGGATAAACCTCTTTGTCTCATCATTGGCCACCATGTCACGTGTCAAAAGCAGAAGAAAAGTCCACCTCTGGTAATATCGACACCAGCAGTATCACTGTCAAGCACCATGTTCCACATAGCCTCTTAGGAGAAGATCCTCACAGGAAAACCACCGTTTATTTCACATTTTGCCAAGCACTCTCCCTTTCTGTGATTTACGGCAGTATTAATAAAGAGATCAAAAAGTAAATAGAGAGATTATGTTGTAGGAAAAAAAAGAGAGTATCGAAAAAAGAATGAACTATGGACCGTAATGAAAAATATTATGAGGGAAACCAGGAAAGAGATAGAACACAAGAAAAGCAATCAACTGCGTAACAGACAGGCATGTAACAGAAGGATGTAACAAGATAAAGCGTAAGATTTGAGGGGAAAAAAATATTAACTTCGCTCACATAAATGATATGTTGAACATACCACATACCTACTCGGAAACAAAATTACAATAACACTAATAATGACAAGTAAAGCAGTCATCAATTCGAAGGCTAATTTCAACGCCACACAGCTCTACTAGAGACGACCCCATTTGCGATGGTATGCCCTTGACATCCAGCTACCTGCGAAATGACATCATCTTAATCGTCATCAGACACTTGACATCGGGTGCTGAATAATGCCCTCTGTAGACTTTTCCAATTACTGCGGTCTAGACTTTTCAAAGTACTACGGTCTTCAGGCCTACACATCCATGTCGTTGTTACATTTACTTTTTACTGTGATCTACCCACGAAGCATTACGTCATATTCTAGATGTTTTTCTATTAGAATTTAGGAGAGAACGTCCTTAGTCCGTCTACCACCCGTTCGTCTGGCAACATATTCCAGCTATTCCCTGTTCACTGAACTGAGATACTGAAATATAATATTGTAGAATAACAATAAACCCACAGGTAACGACACATACACACAATATGTGTGTGTGTGTTTGTGGAGCATAAAAGTACCCTGTGTTCACCTCTCAGTTGTAAGTTGTTTAAAGTACAAATGCTCGCGCCGCAGCAATTACTGCTGTCTTTTTCTCCTGGCGCTCCTCCGGACTGTACATTAGGCAGAAGGTGATCTCATTTTTTTTTATTGTACATCTTATGATAATTACAATCTCAGTAAGATGAACCGCAACTGCTTATTACTTTTAAATAATCCTTTTCCTAACTCGTTCTCTAAATGTTTTTTTTCATCAATTTGTCAGCGTGCTTGAATCAAGCCGGTCGTTTAATACGGTGGTCATTTATAAGCCGCCACTGTAGCAGCCTTAAATGCATATCGCATGATCAATGCAAGAATCTGCCATCACTTTAAATTTTCGTTATGAAGTCCGATCTCATTTTTGCAGTATCCTTTTATTACAAAGCCAAAAGAGGTGTTAATTTCTTTAATTTTTTTCTCACGATTATGCATCGTCTTATTAAATACAGACCGACAACTATTAGTTACGCCGATTTCATTACACCTCACATCATTGATATTATTGAACTTTCTCTAGTTGCCTACTTTAACCTTTGCGATCAACATCTAAAATCTAATACCACAGGGAAAGAGCGATTGTAGCACCCAGATGATTACAGGGCTACAGTCTAGCGTGGGAGCGGAAATCACGGTACAAGTTGAAATTTTAGGAGTACACTGTGTTCTTCCAGATCTGAAGTAAAAAACACTTGATAGGAAGAAATACCCACCGTTAATAGCGACATGGAATCGAACGCCGAATCTCTGGATTCGTAATATGACGCCCACTAGGACAGTCCTCAGTAATAACAATATGATAACTTCAATCACTTTTTAAGCATTTAAATATTTTTCTTCAGCAGTCAAGTCATCAGTGATTGTAGTTTCCTTGTCTTGCTGCGTATTTCACGCTCTTTCGTGTTGTAAGAGCCTGGTAGATTATCCACGTCGTTTCTGTCAGACCTCCTTGCGTTGTGAGCGGCTGGTTAGGGCTGTGACTACTTTTTGTGACAGACGTCGTCTGGGTCCTGCACGTGCTAGATGCCGCTCCTCGCAGCTGACCTGGTGACCCGAACCGTTACTTCAGAGCGTCACAACTCTCTACGCGCGAGCTCGTCAAGATCTCGTTATGGCCATCAAAGCTTTTTTCGCACGCTGCTTGATGATGCGGCCTTGTATGGACTTTTTCAGGGCCCTGTGAACATTACGTGGACGCATTTCTGCGTGTGTAGTAGATACAGTGTGAGTACGACCAACCTCTTCCATCGACGACCTGGTCTGGTAAATGGCTGAGCTGTGTATGTGTGCGCATGTGTGTGCTTTTACAGTTATTTTGAGCCTGTTATCCGTTAACGTTGTGAATAAAGATAGTTTTGCGATTTCTTTCGTCACTCTAACTCATGGTAGGTAGACTAGGGTTTATTTCGATTTCACGACCTTCATCAGACGAACCATCAGTTCGAAATCACGCTGGATGTGGAAGGAAATCGCCGTGTTCGGTTAAATAGGAATTACCAAGCATTTGCCTTAATCAAGTTACGATAAATACAGAAAAAACAAAATCTGGATAACAAGATTTGGGTTCGAATCCCGATATTCCCAAATACGGGTCCAGTGTGATATCAGTGCGCCATCTCGATCAGTACTGTCGGCCGAATCTATTTTGTGTGGATCATTATGTGTGTCATTGCCATTTGTGATTTCACCGGAGCGCTAAAAATGCAATATGTTACTCAGGAAGAATAAACTGCGTACAGAGAGAGCATGAATACCTATTGTACCACGATCGGTGAGTGCTACCTGAAGATTGTCTCATGCAGAATGGTATGCTTCTCACAAAAACATTTTTGCTCAACGGAGGGGGCAACTCGTGGCTGTCATACTCCAGTTGGTTTTATTTTATGCTTGGACGCTTAGCGAGAAAAAAGATTAGAAGTCACAGTCATTGTCACAGTTCAGTCAATTTATTTATTGCTGTTCAACAGTGTTGCCATATCTAAATGTGAATCCTAAGTATCTGTGAGCAGAAAGCAAAAGGGTTTGTATACTTACAATACACTATTGTTTAACGCCACACAGTCAATTTTTTCCAAGTAAAATAAGTTGATATTTGTAGACAGGTTTAAGGAAAGTATTGTCTCCGATGCGTACAGATATCGAACATTCTTCAAATGCTTTCTTATTAGTTTTCCGGAGAATTTCTGCGCTAAAACCTACAATTCTCTGGGGAAATGTGGATTGGGACGGGGGAATTGGGGCGGGGAGGGGGGGGGGAGTGTTAGGAAGACTCAATGACTTTGTCACTGACTTCGCACAACTGAGGTGCCGAACAGGCTTTACGCGACTATTTCCGATCATGACTAATTTTCGAAGGTTGTTGTTGTTGTGGTCTTCAGTCCTGAGACTGGTTTGATACAGCTCTCCATGCTACTCTATCCTGTGCAAGCTTCTTCATCTCCCAGTACCTACTGCAACCTACATCCTTCTGAATCTGCTTAGTGTATTCATCTCTTGGTCTCCCCCTACGATTTTTACCCTCCACGCTGCCCTCCAATACTAAATTGGTGATCCCTTGATGCCTCAGAACATGTCCTACCAACCGATCCCTTCTTCTGGTCAAGTTGTGCCACAAACTCCTCTTCTCCCCAATCCTATTCAGTACCTCCTCATTAGTTATGTGATCTAACCATCTAATCTTCAGCATTCTTCTGTAGCACCACATTTCGAAAGCTTCTATTCTCTTCTTGTCCAAACTATTTACCGTCGATGTTTCACTTCCATACATGGCTACACTCCATACAAATACTTTCAGAAATGACTTCCTGACACTTAAATCTATATTCGATGTTAACAAATTTCTCTTCTTCAGAAACGCTTTCCTTGCCATTGCCAGTCTACATTTTATATCCTCTCTACTTCTACCATCATCTGTTATTTTGCTCCCCAAATAGCAAAACTCCTTTACTACTTTAAGTGTCTCATTTCCTAATCTAATACCCTCAACATCACCCGACTTCATTCGACCACATTCCATTATCCTCGTTTTGCTTTTGTTGATATCATCTTATATCCTCCCTTCAAGACACCATCCATTCCGTTCAACTGCTCTTCCAAGTCCTTTGCTGTCTCTGACAGAATTACAATGTCATCGGCGAACTTCAAGGTTTTTATTTCTTCTCCATGGATTTTAATACCTATTCCGAATTTTTCTTTTGTTTCCTTTACTGCTTGCTCAATATACAGATTGAATAACATCGGGGAGAGGCTACAACCCTGTCTTACTCCCTTCCCAACCACTGCTTCCCTTTCATGCCCCTCGACTCTTATAACTACCATCTGGTTTCTGTACAAATTGTAAATAGCCTTTCGCTCCCTGTATTTTACCCCTGCCACCGTTAGAATTTGAAAGAGAGTATTCCAGTCAATATTGTCAAAAGCTTTCTCTAAATCTACAAATGCTAGAAACGTAGGTTTGCCTTTCCTTAATCTTTCTTCTAAGATAAGTCGTAAGGTCAGTATTGCCTCACGTGTTCCAGTATTTCTACGAAATCCAAACTGATCTTCCCCGAGGTCGGCTTCTACTAGTTTTTCCATTCGTCTGTAAAGAATTCGTGTTAGTATTTTGCAGCTGTGGCTTACTAAACTGATTGTTCGGTAATTCTCACATCTGTCAACACCTGCTTTCTTTGGGATTGGAATTATTATATTTGTGGTGTCACTGCCAGACACCACACTTGCTAGGTGGTAGCTTAAATCGGCCGCGGTCCATTAGTACATGTCGGACCCGCGTGTCGCCACTGGGTGATCGCAGACCGAGCGCCACCACACGGCAGGTCTCGAGAGACGTACGACAACTCGCCCCAGTTGTACGGCGACGTTGCTAGCGACTATATTGACGAAGCCTTTGCTCTCATTTGCCGAGAGACAGTTAGAATAGCCTTCAGCTAAGTTAATGGCTACGACTTAGCAAGGCGCCAATTGTCACAGTGCATGTAGCTTACGAGTCTCATTTTTATAGTCAAGAGAGATGTACCAAAGGAAGCATTAAAAGTTAAGTATATTCCAAAGATACGTATTTTCTTTATATTATTCAATACGTAACCTGTTCCAGACTTGACGCCAGTCGGCGTGTGTGTACGCGTGCCTTTCGGCTTCCTCCTCAGTGTGGCGTGACTAGCTTGTTACGCCACAACAATAATCTTCTTGAAGTCTGAGGGTATTTCGCCTGTCTCATACATCTTGCTCACCAGATGGCAGAGTTTTGTCAGGACTGGCTCTCCCAAGGCCGTCAGTAGTTCCAATGGAATGTTGTCTACTCCGGGGGCCTTGTTTCGACTCAGGTCTTTCAGTGCTCTGTCAAACTCTTCGCGCAGTATCGTATCTCCCATTTCATCTTCATCTACATCCTCTTCCATTTCCATAATATTGTCCTCAAGTACATCGCCCTTGTATAAACCCTCTGTATACTCCTTCCACCTTTCTGCTTTCCCTTCTTTGCTTAGAACTGGGTTTCCATGTGAGCTCTTGATGTTCATACAAGTGGTTCTCTTATCTCCAAAGGTCTCTTTAATTTTCCTGTAGGCAGTATCTATCTTACCCCTAGTGAGATAAGCCTCTACATCCTTACATTTGTCCTCTAGCCATACCTGCTTAGCCATTTTGCACTTCCTGTCGATCTCATTTTTGAGACGTTTGTATTCCTTTTTGCCTGCTTCATTTACTGCATTTTTATATTTTCTCCTTTCATCAATTAAATTCAATATTTCTTCTGTTACCCAAGGATTTCTACTAGCCCTCGTCTTTTTACCTACTTGATCCTCTGCTGCCTTCACTACTTCATCCCTCAAAGCTACCCATTCTTCTTCTACTGTATTTCTTTCCCCCATTCCTGTCAATTGTTCCCTTATGCTCTCCCTGAAACTCTGTACAACCTCTGGTTCTTTCAGTTTATCCAGGTCCCATATCCTTAAATTCCCACCTTTTTGCAGTTTCTTCAGTTTTAATCTACAGGTCATAACCAATAGATTGTGGTCAGAGTTCACATCTGCCCTTGGAAATGTCTTAAAACCTGGTTCCTAAATCTCTGTCTTACCATTATATAATCTATCTGATACCTTTTAGTATCTCCAGGGTTCTTTCATGTATACAACCTTCTATCATGATTCTTAAACCAAGTGTTAGCTATGATTAAGTTGTGCTCTGTGCAAAATTCTACCAGGCGGCTTCCTCCTTCATTTCTTAGCCCCAATCCATATTCACCTACAACGTTTCCTTCTCTCCCTTTTCCTACACTCGAATTCCAGTCACCCATGACTATTAAATTTTCGTCTCCCTTCACTATCTGAATAATTTCTTTTATTTCATCATACATTTCTTCAATTTCTTCGTCATCTGCAGAGCTAGTTGGCATATAAACTTGTACTACTGTAGTAGGTGTGGGCTTCGTATCTATCGTGGCCATAATAATGCGTTCACTAAGCTGTTTGTAGTAGCTTACCCGCGTTCCTATTTTCCTATTCATTATTAAACGTACTCCAGCATTACCCCTATTTGACTTTGTGTTTATAACCTTGTAGTCACCTGACCAGAAGTCTTGTTCCTCCTGCCACCGAACTTCACTAATTCCCACTATATCTAACTTTAACCTATCCATTTCCCTTTTCAAATTTTCTAACCTACCTGCCCGATTAAGGGACCTGACATTCCACGCTCCGATCCGTAGAACGCCAGTTTTCTTTCTCCTGATAAAGACATCCTCTTGAGTAGTCCCCGCCCGGAGATCCGAATGGGGGACTATTTTACCTCCGGAATATTTTACCCAAGAGGATGCCATCATCATTTAATCATACAGTAAAGCTGCATGCCCTCGGGAAAAATTACGGCCGTAGTTTCCCCTTGCTTTCAGCCGTTCGCAGTACCAGCACAGCAAGGCCGTTTTGGTTATTGTTACAAGGCCAGATCAGTCAATCATCCAGACTGTTGCCCTTGCAACTACTGAAAAGGCTGCTGCCCCTCTTCAGGAACCACACGTTTGTCTGGCCTCTCAAGAGAGGCCAGATCAGTTGTGGCTGTACCTACGGTACGGCTATCTGTATCGCTGAGGCACGCAAGCCTCCCCACCAACCGCAAGGTCCATGGTTCATATAATATTACTAACCTACAATAACTGGTCTGTCGATCAGAAGTGATGTTATCGGTTGATCATGTGCCTTCGGTAAAACTGTCCTAGCCAAGGCACGAAGCCAAGACCTTGTGTTCTAAAGCCATGTCTAACGGCTGGGCCTGAATCACCGTACCCCTCCTACTAGTATTACTGGAATCATGGAACAGAATTATGATATTAAGATAACCGCAGACGATAAGACGGTCCCAGCGTACTTCTTTTTTACTTTTCCGACTAATCCACGCTATCACTGTTACTACAGCTACTGGATTATTTAAGAAAGGTTTACAAAATTTTAATTGAGATTGAGTTCACTCACGTAAACCACAATGCCTCTTACTGTAACTGGAAATACGAGCAAAAACAATACTCACACTCCACACTGTCAATAATGCTCCGTTAGTATGAGCTGATTATGCTGTCACAAGTACTTAAAACCTTAGAAAACAACGTGGTCGCGGCGGGACGTTCCTTTGACAGACTCATCTTAGTCCGACTGAATAAATACCTGAAGCCGTCCTGCATCTAGTTTTCCTCTCACGCATGAGCGAGATAACACACACACGAACGCGCATTCAGTCTTACAAAGCAATATACAGGAATATATGCAAGCCGGCCGAAGTGGCCGTGCGGTTAAAGGCGCTGCAGTCTGGAACCGCAAGACCGCTACGGTCGCAGGTTCGAATCCTGCCTCGGGCATGGATGTTTGTGATGTCCTTAGGTTAGTTAGGTTTAACTAGTTCTAAGTTCTAGGGGACTAATGACCTCAGCAGTTGAGTCCCATAGTGCTCAGAGCCATTTGAACCATTTGAATATATACAAACATAGATAAAAAAAGATCTTTTGTAATATTGATTACGTAGACGTTGACAGGTTACTATTGTAAATGGCTATGTGTGCAATTAAGCGTGTCAGTTTCGACTGATGCAATTATTATGCAATGAGCACGTAAACAGAAATGCTCTATTGACATATATCAGGTGTCCGGTACTGTGTGTGATATTAAAACTAAACTCCTCCCGAACAGCCCAGGAAGGCCCAACGGTACCGCTGGGTCATCCTCAGCCCACAGGCGTCTGGATGCGGATATGGAGGGGCATGTGGTCAACACACCACTCTCCCGGCCGTATGTCAGTTTACGTGACCGGAGATGGTACTTCTCAAGCAAGTAGCTCCTCAGTGTGCCTCACAAGGGCTGAGTGCACCCCGCTTGCCAACAGCGCTCGGCCGGCCGAAGTGGTCGTGCGGTTATAGGCGCTGCAGTCTGGAACCGCAAAACCGCTACGGTCGCAGGTTCGACTCCTGCCTCGGGCATGGATGTGTGTGCTGTCCTTAGGTTCGTTAGGTTTAACTTGTTCTACGTTCTAGGGGACTAATGACCTCAGGAGCTGAGTCCCATAGTGCTCAGAGCCATTTGAACCATTTTTGAACAGTGCTCGGCAGACTGGATGGGCACCCATCCAAGGGCTAGCCCAGCCCAACAGCACTTAACTTCGGTGTATGATATTTAGATCGAACGTTACAGCAAAATGTATACTATTGCAAATATCTATCACGTATGGACGTGTGAAGCCTGAATGCTTGGTATAGCCGTATAATATAACCGATAATACACCGAATGACAAAATTTCCGAACAAAATCTGGGATCAGAACTGTCAGTTCGATTTTATATTTGGTTATACGAGGGGCGTTCAATAAATAAAGCAACATTTTTTTCTGAGAGAATGTTGGTTTTATTCAGGATACCAATACTATATATGATTCCCCACTCTTTTGGCTACAAAACGCTATTTTTCAACATAGCCCCCGTTCAATGGAGCGGCCTTACGCCGCCTTCCTGGGAGGGCCAGTAATGCCCGCATGGTACCTCTCTACTGGTCGACATCGGAGCCAAGGTCTTGCTGCATCAATTACGTCCCTAAAATCCACGTACTGTTTCCCTTGGATTGCATCCTACCTTGCGTCAAACATATGGAAGTCGGAAGAGATATGAACTGCAGGGTGGATGAGGAGGAGCAGTCCAATGAAGTTTTGTGAGCTCCTCTCAAGTGCGCAGACTTGCCCGAGACCATGCGTTGTCGTGGTGATGGAGAAGTTTGTTTGGATTTTTGTGGGGAAGAAAATGCTGAAGTCCATTCTTCAGTTTAGTGAGGATAGCACAGTACAGTTCGGAGTTGATCGTTGGACCATGAGGGAGGACACCACACAGAATAATAGTCCTAGACGACCGTCGCCACTACTTTATCGGCAGAGGATGCTGCTTTGAACTATTTCTTTGTAGGAGAGGTAGTGTGACGCCACTCCAAGGACTGCCGTTTTGTTTCCGGTTCGAAGTGATGACCTCATGTTTCATCATCAGTCATAGTGTTCGACAAAAAATCGTTACGGTCAGCCTCGTATGCGCAAGCAGTTCCACACACATGGTCCTTCGTAGCTCTTTGCAGTCTTCTGCTAGGCGGCGGGGACTCCAGTGGGCACACAGCTTTGAGTACACCAGCTGGTGTCCGCCTGCTTAGCTGAGTGGTAACGTGTTTGCCTACCATGCAGCGCGCCGGGGTTAGATTCCCGGCCGGGTTGGAGATTTTCTCAGCTCGTGGACTGGGTGTCGTGTTGTCCTAATCATCACCGACGCGCAAGTCGCTCCATGTGGTGTCACCTGGAATGAGACCTGCACCTAGCGGCCGAACTTCCCCGTATGGGGCCTCCCGGCCATCAGTGCCACACGATCATTTCCTATCTCAACTGGTGGACGAGTGTGACAGCACTACCGACAGGGATGTCCAATTGAGCAGCAAGGTGTTTGACTGTAATGCATCGATCTCCTCGAACGAGAGCACCCGCACATTCTAACACTGCAGGAATCACAGGCGTGTGCGGCCCACAGGAGATCGGAATGGTTTGAGCGATCTTGTTGCCATGACGATAGGCGTCTAGCCCCAGGAAATTTGGAAATTTGTGGTAAGTATCTATGGGACCAAACTGCAAAGGTCATAGGTCGCTAGGCTCACACACTACTTAATCTAACTTAAACTAGCTTGCACCAACGACAACTGTCATACCCATGACCCAGAGAGGACTCGAACCTCTGACGGGGGAAGCCGCGCGAATCAAGGCAAGGCACCTAAGACTTCACGGCTACCCCGCGCGGCGCCTAGCCCAAGGGCTCACCGTGCTTTTGTTCACAGCCAGCTCTCAGTAGACACGCTGTAAGCGCCTATGAATGTCTGCGATGTTTTCGTTTTCCGCCAAAAGATGGTTCAAATGGCTCGAAGCACTAGGGAACTTAACATCTGACGTCATCAGTCCCCTAAACTTAGAATTACTTAAACCTAACTAACCTAAACGCTCGGTCACAGCGGCCGGCCGCCAAAAGAAACTCCGTGACAGCTCTCTGCTTGGAACGCATCTCCGCTACAGACGCCACTTTGAAGGCTACGTACAGCGCCGCCGCCTATCGGAACTTCTCGAAATTATGAGGGCTGAAGCGAAAATATTCCACTATGTCCCATAATGAATTCCACATTTTTGCCTCCGAAATTGGCCGAGGCAAAAATTTGGCACATTATGTACCGAATGTCTCTGGTATATATCGAATCAAGTTTAGATTTAAATTCTGTACGATATCGCAAACATTATTAATTTTCTGACCTTAACCTATAGTGACATACAATAAACAGTCTGTAATGCATCTACACAATTCCATTTCTACTGTACGACGGCAGATCTGTAACTGCGAGAGAATTCAGTTACTGACAATGTTATTTTCGAGGGCTATTCGGAAAGTAAAGTCTGATGGGGTGCGAAATGGAAACGACAGTGAAAATCAGATGAAGTTTCGCACAGACGTGTTGGTCAGTGTCTTTAGTATGCCCGTGGATCTCGTCAAGTGGCTATTTTCAGTTCTGAGCACACAGTGAGCACGTAAAAATGCTTAAAACAATAGTGTCTCCCACCAATTATGAGGGCCTATTGTGAGGTTGCGCCTGTGTGATGCAGCCCACATAACATAACTGTCATAGTTTCCTCCTGCATGACAATTCTCGGCCGCACTCTGCAGGAAGATGTTCCTGCAGCGTCTTCGATGAGAAGTGTTTGATCAGCCACAAAGAGCCCGTAACTGTCTCCCTGAGTTTCGTCTCTGCTCACACGAACCACTGTCTATGAAGACAACGTCCTGGCACAGACAACGAGCTGTAGACCAGCGTAGAGAATTGGCAGCAAGCACAGGCGGCTGCGTACTATGACGAGAGTATTGGAAAGTTGGTACATTGCTAACACAAATGTCTAAATCGGACCGGCGACTATGTGGAGAAGCAGCTGGAAGGTGTAGCTGACGGTTGCAAATAAAACATTTTTGATTTTCACAGTGCTTTCCATTTTGAGACTGGTCGGACGTTACTTTCCGAATAGGCCCCGTATATGCTGTGCAATGATGTTAATTATTTTCTTAAGGAAATTTTCACAGTGATATCTTACCTTTGTTCACTTTAATCTAATAGTTTTTCAAAATTTAGTTTTTTACGTGATATATCAATCAAGATGGCGGTAGAATCGCTGAATCGGATCTTCATCTACATGGATACTCTGAAAATCACTTTCAAGTGCCTGGCGGAGGGTTCATCGAACCACCTTCACAATTCTCTATTATTCCAATCTCGCATAGCGCGCGAAAAGAATGAACACCTATATCTTTCCGTACGAACTCTGATTTCCCTAATATTATCGTGGTGATCGTTCCGCACTATGTAGGTCGATGTCAACAAAATATTTTCGCATTCAGAGGAGAAAGTTGGTGATTAGAATTTCGTGAGAAGATTCCGTCGCAACGAAAAACACCTTTCTTTTAATGATTTCCAGCCCAAATCCTGTATCATTTCTGTGAAACTCTCCCATATTTGGCGATAATACAAAACGTACTGTCTTGATTTGAACTTTTTCGATGTACTCTGTCAGTCCTATCTGGTAAGGATCCCACACCGCGCAGCAGTATTCTTAAAGAGGACGGACAAGCGTAATGTAGGCAGTCTCCTTAGTAGGTCTGTTACATTTTCCTGCAAATAAAACGCAATCTTTGGTTAGCCTTCCCCACAACATTTTCCATGTGTTCCTTCCAATCACCTGGAGATGAACTTCAGTGGAAGAATTTCTTTGCTGCCTTCAAGATATTGCAGTTTCTTGAAGACCACAGCAAAATAGACGTTGCTATCTCCACAATTAGAGAATTTATTACTAAAATTCATACAAAATTACCGTTATCACTCCGACCTTGTGGCTGGGACCACCTTAAAATTTAGGAGAAAACTTTCTGTGCAGGATTCGGGTTGAAATGGTTCAAATGGCTCTGAGCACTATGGGACTTAACATCTTAGGTCATCAGTCCCCTAGAACTTAGAACTAGTTAAACCTAACTAACCTAAGGACATCACACACATCCATGCCCGAGGCAGGATTCGAACCTGCGACCGTAGCAGTCGCGCGGTTCCGGACCAGGATTCGGGACTGGGATATGCTGGATCGGTAAAATTTACGGAAACACATTTAATGGATGAGTGCATAATAGTGCATTTCAATGGGAGACACTCCATTTATTAATTTCAACTCAAAATTTTATTAATTCTGCCTTTTACACTGCTAAAGCTGTGTAGTATGGTAGTTCGGGCCGGCCGGGGTGGCCGAGCGGTTCTAGGCGCTACAGTCTGGAACCGCGCGACCGCTACGGTCGCAGGTTCGAATCCTAGCTCGGGCATGGATGTTTTTGATGTACTTCAGTTAGTTAGGTTTAAGTAGTTCTAAGTTCTAGGGGACTGATGACCTCAGAAGTTAAGTCCCATAGTGCTCAGAGCCATATGGTACTTCGGCACTGCTTCGGTAGTTAGCTGCTTGGAGATTCTGGGTAGCTCCTTGTTGATAGAAACAAGTAGGGATTACAGTGTCAATCGATCAATCACGAACGAAATACGAGGTTTTACAAACATCAGTGTGAAGTCGCGACGATTGTGCTCGTTTGCAGACGAACGAGAATCGTTGATCACACGCCGTATCGTTCACGAATCCGTGTCGATAATATTACGTAATATTCAGAGTGGAAAACGTAAAGCTGTTTATTCCATAACTCAACGTAGGTTATTTTCATATTGAAAGCATTGTAAATTTTAAGAGGATTATTGGCTATCACAACACTGTCTTAACATATATTTTGCAACGTAACTGCGAGTACTTTGTGTTCTATACGGAAAATTTCACAGGATGCTGTATCGAATAAATGCTTTGTTCTGAAGACAGTGTTTGGTAGAATACCCGAATTACGATGAAAGGAAACTGTCCTTGTATTTGCTTGGACAGTCGCCGAGCGGTGTGTGGTAAGAGACTGTTTGGTGTACAGACTTAACATGAATGCCCCTGATGCTTGATTCTTAAACAACGTAGCAGTAATGTTGGTAGGTCCCAAAATTTGGTAGTGAATTGTTGATTCTTAAAAACCGTAGCTGTAATGATGGCACGTCCCAAAATTGGTAGTGGATATATTATACATAACAGACGTTGTAGGACTGTGTAAGCATTACACGTGGCATCCCATGTAAGGATGTAATACACTGAGGTGACATATATCATTGGATACCTCCTAATATCGTGTCGGAGACCTCCTTTTGCCCGGCACTCTACAGCCGTCCACAATTTCAAAAGTGTTGCTGGTGCAGAATTTTGTGCACGTACTGGTCTCTCGATTATGTGCCATAAATGTTTGATGGGATTCGTGTCAGGTGATCTGGGTGGTCAAATCATTCTCACGAATTGTCCAGAATGTTCTTCAAACTTCAAACCAATAGCGAACATCTGTGGCCTGGTAACATGACACCTTGTCATCCGTAAAAATTCGATCGCTGTTTGGTAACAATAAATCCATGAATGGCTGCAAATGGTCCCCAAGTAACCGAACGTAACCGTTTCTTGTGAATGATCGGTAAAACCGGACCAGATGACCCAGTGCATTTCGTGTTAGCACTGCCTGCATCATTACAGAGCCCCCACCAGGTCGCACAGACTCTCGTTGATAGCTTGGGTCCATAATTTCCTGGGTTCTGCGCGACAGTCGAACCCTACCATCTGCTCTTACCAGCTGCAATCAAGACTCATCTGACCAGGTCACGGTTTTCCACTCGTATAGGGTCCAACCGACATAGTCACGAGCCCCGAAAAGGCGCTGCAAGCGATGCAGTACCGTTAGAAAAAGGCACTACCTTCGGTCACCTGCTGACACAGCCCGTTAACGTCAATTTTCGTCGCACTGTCCTAACGGATACGTCCGTCGTACGTTGCACATTGATTTCTGCTGTTACTTCATGCAGTGTTGCATGTCTGTTGGTACTGACAACTCTACGCATACAGCTCTGCACACGGTCGTAAAGTGAAGTCCATCAGCCACTGCGGTGTCCGTGTGCCTGAAATTTGGTATTCTAGGCACATTCTTGACGCTGTGGATCTCGGAATCCTGAATTCCCTAACGGTTTCCGAAACGCAATGTCCCTTGCGTCTAGCTCCAACTACCATTCCGCGTTCAGAGTCGTTAATTTGCGTCGTGCGGCCGCAATCACGTCTGTAACCTTTTTCACTTGGATCACCCGAGTACAAATGACAAAGCCGCCAATGCACTGACCTTCTGTTCCTTGTGTACGCGATACTAACGCTATCTGCGTATGTGCATGTCGCTACATGATGACTTTGTAACCTCGGTGTATCACGTCTGAAGAAGAACATTATTCTACCTGTCTGTGTCTTAAATTATTTCATTTGCACTGCAGTTTCGTGTAGTGCCCATTCTCAAGTGCAGCAGCAGTAGCAGATGTGGACACATGGTACTCGTTTCGTTAAAAAACCACGTTCCTTTATACTTACACACCGTACGGTGTGTAGACTCACTTGAGAATGGTCAGTGTTCGAAACTAGTAATGCAAATAAAATAATTTAAAACACCGTCTGGTGGAATAATGCCATTCTTCAAATTTACTGAACCTCTAAGCCTATCCAGAAGAAACTGATTAATATTATTACATCTCATTCAGGAGAGCAGCGCAGAAATGGATATGCTTTCATACACTATAATCTGCATAATATACGCAATACCGTTATAGATGTTGCAGATATCGAAAGAGTAGATATACGGCACAAGAATCTGCGCAGGCCATCGTGCACGTAATAACATGGCGCAGTCAGAACTTCTGGAGTCAAGCACGGAGCAGTCGATCAACAGTATTTATGCAAATAACCAGAAGACGTGTCGATGTGAGTACCCCTAGGCACACTGAGGGCCCACCGCCATTAGGACTTCCGTCTGTCTAATGATACCTTCTTGTATTACATGTACTGAGTTCTGCTGCTGCAACATTTTCTTTGCTAGTTTCATTCTTTCTTTTACTTTCTCGTATCTTTTCGCCTTGCATCCAAGATTATTATGGAACCGTGCGCTCACGTCAAGAAAGATCTAGAACAGCGACTGCAGCGATCTGCCTTTCTAAGAACACACTGCCTTAATACCATTGAATCTCACTGTCAGTGCTACAGTTGAAGAGGGGTAGAGTAGGAGTGGCGGGGTGGTGCGACACAAATGTTTTCTCACGTAGAATGAAGTAAGTAATAAAAGACGAAAAAACAGAGTATAGGAGTAAATATAAACAAATAACTCCAGGTCGCCACGGGAACGACATGTAGGTTATAGCAGTATCTTCCTAGATTCCTCGGTTACAGCAGCTTTCGCGAAATGGGTTCAGATTATCAAACTACCCTGCTGCTACGGTCGCAGGTTCGAATCCTGCCTCGGGCATGGATGTGTGTGATGTCCTTAGGTTAGTTAGGTTTAAGTTGTTCTAAGTTCTAGGGGACTGATGACCTCAGATGTTAAGTCCCATAGTGCTTAGAGCCATTTGAGTCATTTGAGTCTGATTATCAAAAAGCGTCAGAGAGTTCGCGTTTTTCAGTATCTCAATTACTCTCGTCTATGGCTCAAATAAACCTGAGACCATTCGTGCATGCTTTGTATTCATTCAATATCTCCTCCGACTCCTAATTGGTAAGGGTCTCACACACTTGACCATCATTCTAAGACGGATCACAGCACGAGTGTTTGGTAATCAGTCTCCGTAATAGATTCATTGCATTTGTACAAAAGTCTACAGATTACTTCCCCTACAACTGTCTCCGTGGAACGTTTCATTTCGTGGTCCTACGAATTGTTAAATAAAAATTACACTGTTGTGCAAATCTTGAGCACGTTGTGTTACTGCCAAGTAACACAGGTCGATGAACTTCCATACGTAGGAAGAATTTCTACAGTGTAGTACAGAAGGTAAGTGGATGAAACAGTAGACAGTGAGACGGACAGAAGATAACAAGGTATATGTTCAAAACTTTGATTTACAGATTTGTAAATACTCTCTTAGAAATTTATATACGTGTAAAAGTAGTAAAGAGCGTTTTGCCTGTTTAATAGAAAGAAAATAAAAACCTACTGATGATGTTGAAAGTTCAGGGAAACATGTCTGGGAAATAGAAGGTAAGATAATATTCTGTTCTGCACAAGGCGGACCTCTCAAAAAACAAATCTATCTTTAAGCAAGTACGGACGGAAGAGCTTCATCCTCAAGACAACTGAATACAATTCTCACAACTAAGTCACTGCGGTTCATGATGAACTCCGGGAAAGTACAAAAGGCGGGGCATCGGTCTTAATAGGTTTTGTGATAAGGCCATACAAGCTCTGCAACGTGTTCCCACGCTGTCTATACGGTTCGTACGGACTTCTAGTTGTATGGCGCTCCACTCCGTCACCAGTGCGGTACACGACTGCTGGGTGGTCGCTGGTGCATGTGAATATGCTGCACTACGTCTGCCCCGTACATCCCACACATACACGTTCCGGGTTTAAGTCGATGGTATGGACATGCCAGTCCATTCGCTGAATGTCCTCCCGTTACAAGACCTGCTCCATCTTCTCTGATCGATCGAAGTTATGGCCGAATGTACCCCAGAAAAGACACACATGGGGAAGGAGTACAGTACCAGAATATGGAGTACAGTGCCAGAATATAGAGTACAGTGCCACAATAATGTTGACCGGCAAGTGTACCATGTACAAGTATTCGGAGATCAGTACGCCCATGCAACATTATTCTTCCCGCACCTGGACCACCAACGCAAACATGTTCGACAATGATCCTGCTGCTATACGTCTCTGCAACGCATGGGGTTTACGTCGGAGGAACGGGCAGGGCAATCCATTCGCAGAATATTCTCTCGATCCTCTGTGCGTTACATGTTTCTGTCGCCACATGAGGCTATATACAGCACTGTCGAACATGACCGTTTTGGTAGTCCAAGTACTAGCCTGTGGGGAGGCATAACGGCTCCGCACACTGGAACACCTGGAACATCAAAACAATCATGTTCGACAGTGCTGTACATAGCCTCATGTGGCGACAGGAACATGTAACGCAAAGATGATCGAGAGAATATTCTGCGAATGGATTGCCCTGCCCGTTCCTCCGACTTAAACCCCATGCGTTGCAGAGACGTATAGCAGCAGTTCCACGTACACAAAATACCGTCCAACAGTTGTCAACGAGCTGTTGGAAGAATCGAACGCCCTATCACAAGAACTCCTTACCAATCATGTGGCGAACATGGGAGCACGTTGCAGAGCCAATATTGTCACCCGTGGCGATCACATACCCCACTGAGAACCATTTACAGCCGTTTGTAACGTTCACGAGAGCACCACTAATCGCGGTAATTTCAGTATAATTATTGTCATTAATAAGTGTGTTACTTCTGTCGTCTCATTGCGAATTTCAATTACCTTCTGTACTGTAGTAGTTCTTTTCATCTATGGTCCAAGTTTTATTGAGCTCACTTGACAGTGATACATCGAGCAAAAGTTACTTTAACTCAGTGACATTGTACGCCGCAACGGGAAATCCTCCTCTGGCATTACTTTTCGTCAGCAGTAGTTGTTGATGCCAGTATTATGTTTCAAATTTTGGATAGTTCAATACTATCTCAGCTGCTTTTCTGAAAATTTTATTTTGGATGTTATAATCGATAGGAACCAGTTATGAATGTTTTTAGGAATGTTTGAAATTACTAATTATTTGGCACACTTAAAATTTCTATTATTAATTACGCAATCTATTTATTTATTTATTTAACCTGATCATATTAGGGCCATCAGGCCCTCTCTTACATCGGATCAGTGTTCCACACATGCAGCATTTCACGCATCAGAGTTACATCATGACAACAGTTTAAATAAGAAGATTAGATTACTCTAGTGACAATATGAATAAAGAGTGCGTTTTGGGGAAGGGAGATTTAAGGAGGGGGAAAGAGGGAAGTAATGAGGTGAAGTGCGTTCGTGTTCAGAGGAAAGCATTACTGTTGTTTAAGTAGATACGTCATTAACTGTTTTTTGAAGCCGGACATGTTTTAAGTTCTCTAACATAACGAGGAGGCTATTCCAGAGTCGGGTTCCCGCTACTGTAAAGGACTTGGAGAAGGTGACTGAGCGATGCAGTGGAACAGAGAGGATTTTATTATGATGGGAACGTGTGTTTCTGTCATGTTGTTCCGACATAAGCGTTAAGGACGAGGAGAGATATGAGGGACAGTGTACATTTATGAGGCAGTAGATGAGACACAGTGTATGGAAATCTCTGCGTTTGTCTACACGCAGCCGGGACAATTTTGCATATGCTGGTGAAAATTGATCAAAAAGTCGAACGTCACAGATATATCGGACGCAAGCATTCATGACCAGTTCCAGACGTCGCGAGTTTTCCTGAGAGAGGCCTTGTAGGATAATATCGCTGTAGTCAATGATTGGGAGTATAAGCGTTTGTACTAATTTCTTTTTCAGATCGAAAGGGAAGAGTTTTTTATATTTTTGTAGAACATGAAGGGATGCTGATGCTTTTTTGCACACTGCAGTTACGTGCTCTGTCCAATTTAGATTGTATTGTTTATGTTTATTTCTAGATCCATTTATGAAATAATAATCGCAACAAATAGAAATTCATTTGTTAAGAAAAACTATAATCCCTTTGGAATACTGTTATTCTCACTGAGTGAGACTGTAGTAAGCAAGTCTGTGATGTGATCGGACGTATTTTTGTAGTTTGTGCGAACAATGAAATTTCGGCTTTGTTAATGAGTAAAATCAAAAGACCGTATGATGTAATAAAATGTGACAAAATATATTAAAACGTAACAACTGAAATTCTGCAACAAAAATCTTCAAAATTATTTAGATCAATTCAACCATGAGGACCTAAAATGTGAGAATTTCAGCTTCAAGAATCAGACACCTAGACAAGAAGAACTGGAGCCAGCTCTACGTGGTAAGATAAATAAACTAGAAAGTTTCCAGAATGAGATTTTCACTCAGCAGCGGAGTGGGCGCTGATATGAAACTTCCTGGCAAATTAAAACTGCGTGCCGGACCGAGACTCGAAATCGGGACGTTTGCCTTTCGCGGGAAAGAGCTCTACCATCTGAGCTACCCAAGCACGACTCACGCCCCGTCCTCACAGCTTTAATTCCGCCAGTACCTCATCTCCTACCTTCCAAACTTCACAGAAGCTCTCCTTCGAACCTTGCAGAACCAGCACTCTTGGTAGAAAGCATATTGCGGGGACATGGCATAGCCATAGCCTTGGCGATGTATCCAGAATGTTTCCAGAATTTAAGTTGTGAGGACGGGTCGTGAGTCGGGCTTGGGTAGCTCAGATGGCTTGCCGGCACGGTAGCTCAGTGTGTTCGGTCAGAGGGTTTAGCTACTACCCTCTGTAATAAAAAAAAAAACTGAATGAACAGATCAACGAACATCCTAAACGGGTGTCATCGGACGTCCGCTACGGACAAATTCAACGAACAAGATAGAACAAAATGAGATTAAAAAAAATATGGTAGAGGACTTGCCCGCGAAAGGCAAAGATCCCGAGTTCGAGTCTCGGTCCGGCAAACAGTTTTAATCTGCCAGAAAGTTTCAAACTAGAAAGTTTATTGTAATCTTCGGTCCTCTCAAATCTTCGTAAAAGACTAATGTGGACAATAACTGCAAGTAAGAAGGAGGGGGTAGGTTACACCGCACACGTTACTACGTTTCCTCGTTTTGTGAAGTTCTTGATTTTTCATTTCTGAACATTTAAACCGAGTTTTCCACTTTCCACCACTTCGAAACCTTATGAAGATCCGACTAAACATTTTGTGCGGCTTTTACCTGATCGCACTTTATCGTACAGAATCATCTGCAAAGACCTTTGGGTTATTATCAATAATAATGCCTGTCAAGTCGCTAATATACAACAGAAACAGAAATGATGGTTCATATGGCTCTGAGCACTATGGGACTTAACATCTGAGGTCATCAGTTCCCTAGAACAGGCCCGAGGCAGGATTCGAACCTGCGACCGTAGCAATCGCGCGGTTCTGGACTGAAGCGCCTAGGACCACTCGGTCACCGCGGCCGGCTAACAGAAATGATGCTAACTCACACACGTAGAGTTTGCTTGCAGGTATTCCTATATATGTAGATGAGACTCCACGCAAGGTATCATGCTGCAACTTCCCTGCGAAGAAATCGTCGATCCAGTCATAAAATTCGTTTGAAATTCCAGTTGCACGGTCATGCGTTAATAAGCGTTGATGTGGTGCTGAAGGCAAACGCTTTTCGGAAGCCGTCTGTGAATGACCTTTCTAAGTGAGGAGTCTCAACCTCGGAGCTTGACCTCGTCGCTGATGGGACGTTAAACCCTTACCTTTCAGTCTTACAGCGTAGGTGTCCACTTTCTCCACACTCGGTCCTCTAGTTGCTCGGGTGGAGGAGGTCTGGGAAATCACTTCATTAACGGCGTTGCAGTGGCCAGCAGCGCGCTACCACGCATGCGTCACGGTGAGGCGGCCATCTGGCGGGGTTCGGTCCGAAACTGCCGCCGGGAGCTGTGCGGGGGCGTCGCCTGGCGGCGCCTGATTAGAAGGCGGCACGCCGGTCAGCAGTCAGGAGTCAGCAGTCGGCGCGCATTCCCAGCCGCGCGTGACCGGGAGGGGGGGCGTAGCGCAGCGTCCTTCCACGGAGGTTGCGGTAGGCGCCCACCTCACTCCGGCTCACCTCGGCTCTCAAATTACCGGCCCGCCGATATTTCTCACCGCTTACTGGTCATTCGCTGCCGGCCGCTCTCTGCACCATCTCCGTTTCTTGCGTGGACAGCCGGCGGACAGCAACTGTGCCTGCTGTTCCCGGCTATCAGATTTGAAACGGGACGGCTTGTAGGTAGCCTCCGAGATTCTCCATTCCCACTCCCACTTGGCGCATTAAGTTATTTCATATATCTCTCCAGGAACCTGCTACTGAAATCGTATCAGTCCTTTCCTCCGCCCTGCAATAAGGTAATGTTTCCATTATCATCTCCCCACGTACGTCAGAATCACTTCTTGGAAAATCACTTGTAAGGCAAGGCTTTTTTCATCCACTGTTTTGTTGTTTCAATGTACTGATTGCTCCTGTCTAGTGTAGTTCGTTTTCGAAACAGTGCGATGAAATTCATCATAATTATCCCTTATTGACTTACCTCTGGATTCTGTGGGGCACGGATTCGACAAGTCGTCGGTCGCTTTCCTCAGGTAATCCGTTGGGGCAGAGCTGGCGTCCCAGATGTGTTCAGTCGCAGTCACCCCATGCGAATTTTGTGGCCGAGACATTAATCCCAGTTCACTATCATGCTTTTCAAACGACTGTAGTGTGGTTCTGGCCTTGGACAGTTATCCTACTGGAAAGTACCATCGTCATCGAGGAAGAATCAACCATGACGGTGTGCACGTGATCCGCAACAGTGTCCATGCAGCATGCAGCTGCTATGGTGCCTTGTATGATTACCACAGGTCCCATGGAGACCAAGGTAAAAGTAGCTCATACCATGATAATGTTCCCACCTGCCTTTGTCCATTACACCATGCATGTTTCGAGTAGCTGTTAGTGTGGATGATGGCGAATCTAGACACGACCACTGACCTCATGTAATAAGAAACGTAATTCTTATGACCAGGTGACACTTTGTAATATTTCTGGCTTAGTCAGCCATCATATTAGGCTCGAAGAAGCTGTTCCCAGAGCAGTGGAGATGCAAGAAGTATATAGATGACGAAATGTGGTGTGAGGTACCTGTGACAAATGTTAGATTCGCTACCACTCCCATGAGAAAGACCGCCTGCATAATGCTACTGCTCTGTGATTGGCTGCTGTCTTCGAAGCAAGGGCGCCAAAACGTTAAAGTATAGTTATTATTATTAGTTAAACTACTCATTGGAATGACTTCACTTTTAATATAAATATCTCACAACAGCTGACTATCAGTCAGTCATTTTATAATTATTAAAAACAATTTAAATCAAAAACAAAAGACTCACGAAATTGCAGACGAAGCACTTCGGAAGCGTTCGGGTCACGCCTTTTCTGTTATGGCGCGCGAAGTGTTTCGGGCTGTTCGTCACTCTGGATTAGGCAGTCGAGAAGAACAGACATGTTGCCTGTCGCAGTATTCAGTATTAAAAGATTCACTCCGGTAGTCATGAGGCACAGACACGTGCCACAATTAGTGTAAAGATACATTTTCGTAAACATTGTGTTTGATCATGTACTTTGCTGTATCAGAAGGTGTTGTATTAAGATCATGTAGTCTTCTCGTGTGGCTATATTAAAATACGCGTGTGTGATCCCAAAGAACTGATATATTATTTCAGAATAGAACGTCGCTAAAAGTCAGTTTCAGCCTCAAGATACAGAACCTACGATCTGCGTAATGTTTTATGTGCTGGGGACATCAACTTGAAGACAGCAGGTTAGTGAACTGTAACAGATCCTTCGTATTCCACACAGTGCAGTGGAAACAACTAGGCGCCTCACGTGTACTGCATGCACAGAACAAATGTGCTCAGTGGCACGTCATCTGCAGTAATGCAGAGGAGGTAAAGGAGGACGATCATTATTAACACCAACAATCAATTCATTCTTCCTTTCTTGCCGTAACGTGTCCAGTGATTAACTGTCCAATCTAGATATTGTTTGCCCATTGGATTGACGATGTCTTTAAGACAACATGGCAACATGTAAGGATCATCTACTGCAGAGTTCCATTTGATACAATATAAGCCGAACGGTGTGCTCCGATACACGTTTGCCCGCAGCAGCATTGCATTCCGTAGTCAGACATAGCAAGATCCTGCTGCTCAGAGTGGGCCAGACTCCGACCTTCACACCCTGTAATGAGGAGGGGATGTTCAGCACCTTGTTGGCCACTCGTGGCTTCACCGTCCTTCGAGCGATTTCGATAAATGTCCAAGATAGTAATACGCGAACAGCCGACCATCTTCTTCAGTTCCGAGATGTTTGTTCCCAGGCGCTAGGCCGTAACTGTCTGCCCTTTGTCAAAGTCAAAACGTAAAATCAGAGGTAGCAGAGCACCGAGAAGAGCGTAACGAGGTTGTGGATTTTAAGAGCATACGCCTGTTAGCCAATGAAAGTAATATTTACATAAGCACGTGCAGCAGTGGAAATATTGAAGAACGTGTACAATTCTAAGTACAGATGGCGGCTACAAGCTTCCGTTTTCGTGGCTATCCACTGTGACGGAAGTAAACCCAAAGCAACGGCGAGCGGGGAATGTGAACAGCTGCCACAAAACAACCGAGGAGGCACAACAGCAATAATATTTTGGAACCCACGTCTCTGTCAGTATCGGCTTTCACGAATTACCTAACAACGATGTCACATCAATGGTTGCTTCAAAGATTTGTACCCAGTAACTCCATTTTTCCGAGAAAGAACGGGAAAAAAGCCTTTTGTAAGTGAATGGGACACTGTCTTTCGACAGTGTTCAGCTATCCAGGGATATCGGTAGAATCGTAAAGAAGATCCCAGCAGAGGGGTCGAAACGTCGAGCAGTGAAGGAGTTTGGAGATGAATATGACGCGGCCTAACGACGTTAATGAATTACGATCTCCCAGAATTACCCTAATAAAGTGTAGTTAGCCTTTCACAAGGTTACGCGTACATATTGAACCAACATGACTGACTGAAGCAGCACACGATTAAAACTGTACCTGAAAATTACAGGTAAGTTTCTTCAAGTCCACACCATTAATCTACGTTCATCCACTTTTAAAGCTAGCCACCATTCATCTGATCAAATAAAAACGCTATCCCGAATCTATCTATGCACTCTACGGCGACTGTTTCCCGTACGTAACAGCGGTAGGAACGAACAATCTCAGATTACTGCCCATCCTCTCGGACTGATAGACCTGCACTTAACATTTTGTGGGCTTCCCTTGGGCACCTCCTGTTCACTATCGTGTTTGCCAGGAGCAGTTTTGTGGTTGGAGGGGAAGTGATTCTTTGGTAGGCCTGAAGATGATGAAGCGGATCTTTCCCTGAAGTGCAGTTGTCGGAGTCGACCAGGTTCATTTCAAGGTCAAGTAGTTTTCCCGTGATGGGTTCTGTTTTCAAACATCCGTTCAAGAGGAACTTCCAGAATTCCTAGCAGGAAGAAGTGCTGTAAGTGGGGGCAGGACGTGACCAATGAAACTGCCTGCGTTCCGCTCTCGATACTGGAAGGCAGGTATGCTAAAATAATATTTTGGAGCAGTTTAGAACCCGGACGTCAGTAGTTAGTGATCATTCATGACCAATGAGGATCCCTTTGCAGTATGGGAAGTCCGGAGGGTATTCAAAATTTTGTTTGCGTGGTCGGGCGTGCAATACTGCTTGTGCACTTCCTGTTTTTATCGGCGATTGCTGCGTTATAGTGAAAGTAGTCTTGTTCGGCACAAAGAGGTTTCATATTAGAGCGTGGAGGCATTTTCTTGCTGGAGGTGGTGTTGGATAAAGTTGATGCATCTGGCGAGGTTTAACTGCCGATAATAAATGATACATAGCGATAGGTCTTTAGTTATTGGTTTTAGAGTTGTGAGCCATCGAACATTGTCTTCCGTGTTAGAGCGGGACTCGCAACCCTCTTTCCCGCTGATTTTACATACTCTGTGATACGTGTAACAAACCGGACACAATAGGAAGGGCCAGGCCCCTTCGCTTTTTTCTTTTATCACTCGTTTATTACATCAGAGAAATACACATTTTAAGATAAAATTTAACTACATGGAAAATTGCTGCCAGTAAAGGTTAACATAGGCAGTGACAAAACTTAGTTCTCTTAAGGGTTTCTGCTGGCAACAAATTTTAAGGAGGCAACGTAAGGTTTATATCAATTTAGCTCAAACACATAGCTACTGATTGAATCACGACACAGACACTTTAACAATTTCGGCAACAAATAAATAGCGTGAATTTGTACTCATAGTAGCCGGCCGGAGTGGCCGAGCTGTTCTAGGCGCTACAGCCTGGAACCGAGCGACCGCTACGGTCGCAGGTTCGAATCCTGCCTCGGGCATGGATGTGTGTGATGTCCTTAGGTTAGTTAGGTTTAATTAGTTCTAAGTTCTGGGCGACTGATGACCTCAGAAGTTAAGTCGCATAGTGCTCAGAGCCATTTTTGTACTCACAGTAACCAACTAATCAACAGCCTTGCCATTGAATAAGCAGTAGGCCATCTGGAATGAATTAGCAACACCCAGCAACTAGGGGAGTTAATACCAACAGTCTTTAAATGTCTTGCTCCCCATTAAATAAACAAAATTACAGTAATTAAATGAATAAAATTAAATGAATAACAAATCAAACACACTATGCTCCACTCAAACTCTTCAGTGGAAGCCAAGCCAAAATGAAGATTCCATTAACTGAGTAGCACTGAAACCACACTAAAGCTCATCTCTGTGTTCCCGGACACACATGGGGCAAACTTATACAAGACAAGATTTTGGAGGGAGCACATCAGTAAAACCGGTAGTGGAGCTAACTCGTGGCACTGAAAATTAAGGTACTAGACCGGGGCACAAGGTGGTATACAGTGAGGTTGCCTTAGTGCTATACTGCGCTCCAAAATATTAATTCAAATGGCCAATTCAAAATTAAGTGACACCAGGTCGCTCGAAGGGATGACAGCACTTAATTGAAAAGACGAATGCCGAAGGCGGCAGTAACAACAAACACCTTCTCCGAGTTTTAACCAGGAGTCACTTCCCGCTATACAAGTAAACATTTAACCAAGCACAAGGAAGGAAACCCAAAGAGGAAATTCAAATAAAACCCCCAAACGATTATACAGGACAGGGAACCCCAACTATTTAAATTTAAAGGAATTAGCTCTCGCCAAAGGCAGTGCAAACGCTACGGCCACACTTAAGAGGCCACCAAAACTGGTTACAAAAGGTCTTATACATTTGCTCCTTTTCTTTAAAAGAAACACAAGGCTGCTTAACTTCTGCTGGACGTCCGGTATGGCTCGTGTAGGATACACCAGGCAGCAACCCAAGCTAGGCGGTCGCAAGGCACGGCGAGCAAAATCAGGAGAGCAGACAGGCAGGCAGCCAACACTATCCTCCATCCTGAACCGGCAGACCGCGTACCGCCAACTCCACATATACGTGATTGCTTCCCACCTCGTACCTCGCGGCGTCTCAGCAGGAAGCCCCCGAACAAACGTCAACTGCCACTCGCCCCGCGAATACGGAAAACAAGGCAAGGCAAGATAAGAAACATCGAAGGATTGATAATGGACCTCCAAGAGACTGGCGCGCCAGTAACGAGCGCCACGGCTCACTCTGCCTGATTCAATGTGTTTAGGCACCTATTAGTGGAGGTTAATAGGCGTGCGTCCAACATTCACCCTTACGACAGCTTGAATTCTGCTGGGAACACTTTGAATGAGGTGATGAATGTCTGCAGAGAAATGGCAGCCCGTACTTCTTCAAAAGCGAAAGCTAGAGAAAACAGTGATGGTGGATGCTGGGATCTGGAGCAAGGTCGACGTTTTAGCTCATCCGAAAAACGTTCCCTTGGTATCACGTCGGGATTCTGAACAGGTCAGTCCATTTCAAGCAACTGCTTCAAATATGCTGTTTTATGACAGGGTGCATCGTCATGCTCGTACAAACAATCATCATCTCCGTGAAAGACGCCAAGCTCTCACGGTCTGCCCCCCCCCCCCCCCAATTTTTGGTTCTTTTTTTTTTGTTTTCTTCTTTTTGTCTTGATTCTACTTTTTCTCGTTAAGTTCCCGAATGATGATGGCTAATGAAGGTCATTGGTGTAATGAAATCTGAAATGAGAGCTTTGATTTACTTTAGGCAGTAACTGGATAAAGGGGCTGGTGCACTTTAGTGAACATGGGACGATTTGTGGCGCACGGCTACCTGAGCGACAAGAGTACAGTACGGCCCGCTCGAGGCACCAGAGGGGTGACAGGCGTTTTTGCCTTTTGTAGGTAGCTGAGCACGGTTTCTGGGACATGGGCAGTGTCTGAGCCGGCGCTCTGCAAATCATTTACTGCACTGGGGCCCGCCAATCGCCTACCAGACGATGCTGGACGGCTGCATTGTCTGCGTCAGTTTGGAGAATTTTAACGTCTGCGTCCACGGGTGGTCGACAGTACATCGCCCACATAGACCACTGCCGTCCAACGGTCGGAGGCAGTTTCGGACCTATGATTTCCCGCACGTAGACCGGAAAACGCCATCTGATTGGTGAACTGGTATGACGTCCTGACGCAAAAGAGCACACTCCGAATTTGGAGGGACGACCCGCGATACGAGGAAAATTTGTTGTAATGGTTTTCGAGGTGGAAAGACGGCAGAATGTAAGAGTGTGATTGGCGGCTGTTTCTGTGTCCTCCCACGACTGGAGATTTTCCTGTGCAGTAGGGGCGAAGTGCTAGCCTTTCGGAGTGAGGGGGACGTGAGGAGTTCACGTGATTCGCTTCTGAACTGCTGGAGAGAACGGACGTGTTTCGCTTCCGGATCGCCAGAGCGAACGTTAGAGTTCTTCACTTCTGGTGAGCCAGAATGAAGGTGATCGCAAGGGTCACAAGTATTACTGTCACGGTAGTCCGGACAGAACCTCTCTGTTGCCACTTGCTGACAACAGTCGTTATTGTTTGTCAAGGCCTCTCGTTTCGGATCGTCCGTCCCGGTAGCAGAGTGGTCAGCGTGACATATTGCAGTCCTACGGGCACGGGTTCGATTCCCTTATATCTATCTGTCTATCGCTTGAGCCTTGTTCCGCAGTTACGCAGGGTCGGCCATGGTTAATCGGATTTGGCATGTTAATTGTAAGGGGTGGCCGGATGCCCTCCCTGCCACCACCCCGTACCCCCCGAGACTGAATTAGTGTACCCCAACTGTCTGCATCGAGTGTAATCCATGGAATAGTGCGAATGTGTTCAGATGTCTGCGAGCCGTTTAACTGAGGCGGAACATGGGGACCAGCCCGGCATTCACCTAGCTGGATGTGGAAAACCGCCTAAAAACCACATCCAGGCTGGCCGGCACATCGGCCCTCGTCGTTAATCCGCCGGGCGGACTCTATCCTCGGCCGCCGCGCCTACCCGAGACTAGGAAGCAGCGCGTTAGCGATCTCCGCTACCCTGGCAGGTCGTTCGATTCCCTTCTGGGTCGGAGATGTTCTCCGCTCAGGGACTGGATGTTGTTTTGCCTTCATCATCATTTCATCCCCGTCCGGCGCGCAGGTCACCCAATGTGGCGTCCAATGTAATAAGACCTGCATCAAGGCGGCCGGACCTGTCCCGCAAGGGGCCTCCCGGCCAATGACGCCAAACTCTCATTTCCATTTCGGATCGATACTGTTCGTAATAGTCAGGGGTAACGTGTTAAGGCATGCTCTCACTCACAAAGTTTGTAGGGCTCCATAACGTGATAGTTGATGTCACTCCTGTACGTGACTTATTCAGACAACGGCTCACAAACCAAGTTACATTGTCCTTATTTACATTCCATTCAATATTTGTGTCATGTTATACTTGAGAAATTCTCGCAATAAAACACTTTACAATACCTAAATTACGAGTGATCAACTATTTAATTATCGGAAATAGAATTATGTCGAAGGCGCAACTCCAAACTGACCACAATTAGGACCATATCATAGTTTCCTCCAAAGATTGTCTGTTGCGTGATTGGAACTATAGTAGTTAAGGAGGGGGGGGGGGTGGGGGAGTTGAGTATATTGCGCTAACTAATACGGATTTTTTTGATGAATTTGGGTGACATGTTCACCTCTCAACCCAGGTACCTTGCATCAGAACCCTTCCTCTATTGCCGGCCGTTGTGGCCTAGGGGTTCTAAGCGCTTCAGTCCGGACCCGCGCTGCTGCTACGGTCGCAGGTTCGAATCCTGCCTCGGGCATGGATGTGTGTAATGTCCTTAGGTTAGTTAGGTTTAAGTAGTTCTAGGTCTAGGTGACTGATGACCTCAGATGTTAAGTCCCATAGTGCTTAGAGCCATTTGGACCATTTTTGAACCCATCCTCTATTGGATACATAACGTAATGCTGTAAAATGTGTTCATATCCTTCCGCATTTAATGTTTTCTTACGCTTAATAACGAAAACACGTGCTAACCACAGGAAACGCCCCCATACGCCAACACATAGTACCCTGTACTTCATTATTGGCACTACAGATAATCACTCCAACTCACTTGTTCCTAGTCATTCACTGAACGGTGGTATCGCACTTTACACCACCTCCATCGTCACTTAGCACTGATTATAGAAATGCGTGGTTTATGAGAACCCGTTCGTTCATTGTGCCCGATTCTTTTTAACTCTCTACGCAGAGTCGTTGAGCTAGCTGGACTGCAGAGAGAGCTCTGTAACTCACGAATGAATCTTCATGCTCATTTCACTCGATTTTTTACGATCACCCTCTGCAGTGATCGATGGTCACAGTCCGTCAGTATGCTTGTTCTTGGTTTAGCTTTGTTTGTTCCTTCGCATTCCCACTTCACAATCACAGAAGGAACAGTTCACTAACGCCGCTTTTGAAGCGTTGAAATGTCCCTGATTAATTTGTTAAACAGTTCACATCCAGTGACTAGACCACTTTTGAAGTCCCTAAGTCTCCTGACCGACCGATTCTGCAGTTGAATAAACATTGCAATACACTTTTTGCTCGGCCAATTTCGATTGAAATAAATGCGGAATTTGTTGTGGGACATTGCTGAATATTCCCGCTTCAGCACCTTTAGTTTCATGAAGTTCCGATGGATGGCGGAGCTGTACGTAGCCTTCAGAATGGCGTCTGTAACTGTGATGCGTTCCAAGCAGAGAGCTGTTTACGGACAACTGTCACTGAACAAAAGCACGGTGAGACGTTGGGCGAGGCGTACGTCATAATCGCAACAAGGGCGCGCAAATGTGTCCGATCTCTGGCCTGCCGACCGGCTGCACACAGCTGTGACTCCTGCAATGTCGGAACGTTCGGAGTGATCGACGAATGACAACCAAACACCTCGCTGCTCAACTGGGGATGTCGGTTGGTACTTCTGACACACCCGTCCACCAGCTGCGGTACCCAAAGGCGTGTGCCTGCCGCGTTCCTCGCCGCCTAACAGAAGACCATAAACAGCAACAAAGGACCATCTGGGCGGAATTTTTTGCGCGTTATGAGGCTGATTGCGATAATTTTTTGTCAGACATCACCACGGGTGATGAAACATGGTCTCATCTTTCGGACCGGAAAGAAAACGGCAATCCATGGAGTGGCACCACACCACCTCTCCTCCGATGAAGAAGTTCAAAGCCGTACCCTCATCCTCAGCCAGTAAAGTCATGGATACGGCTTCTGGTACTATGAGGGGTTTATTCTGTTTGAGTCCTCCCTCATGGTGCAACGATAAAGTTTGAACTGTATTATGCTACCCCCAGGAGCCTGCAAAAACGACTACAGCGTGTTCGTCGGCACAAAAGTGCAAAAGTAATTCTCCTTCTCCACGACAACGCAACGCCTCACAGAAGTCTGCGCACCCAAGAGGAGCTCACAGAACTTCACTGGACTGTTCCTGAAGATCCAGCCTAAAGCCAGGATCTCGCACCTTCCGACTTCTGTCTAGCTGGCCTAGTGAAGGATGCACTCCATGGGAATCAGTACGTGGACGATGGGAGGTTACTGATGCAGCAAGACGTTTGGCTCCGACGTCGATCCGTGGATAGGTACTATGCAGGCATAGAGGCCCTCCAAGTAATGCGACATAAAGCCATACCACTGAACGGGGTTTATGTTGAAAAACTGCGTTTCGTAGCCAAAAGAATGGAAATAATATGGGGTGCGGTAATCCGGAATAAAACTGACTTGTTTTCAAAGAAAAAGTGTAGGATTACTTCTATAGGGTGGCAGCTCCGCCTCTCATAACATCTAATGGTCTGTTTCACATTTCACGTGGGGGTACGGATACTGTTGATGAAAGTGCAAGAGTCCGTCAATAAACATTTTCGATCATACCTGTGGAGCATTACTCAGCGTAATTTGCTTCGAGCGCTGCTTATTTCGTCGAGTCTGGCTCGGCCGCAATTGTGTTTGCAGGCGACGTCACTGAAGCTCCGAAGCACGGAAGAAAGCTAAAAAATGCATCAGATCAGGACGCGGAAGAGCCAACGGTACCCACCGACCGCCGTGTCATCCTCAGCCGGTAGCCGCTGCCACGGTCGCGGGTTCGAATCCTGCCGCGGGCATGGATTATGTGATGTCCTTAGGTTAGTTAGGTTTGAGTAGTTCTAAGTGTAGGGGACTGATGACCTCAGATGTTAAGTCCCATACTGCTTAGAGCCATCTGAACCATTTTGAACCATCCTCAGTCCACAGGCCTCACTGGATGCGGGTATGGAGGGGCCAGTGGCCAGCACACCGCTCTCCCGGCCATTGTCAGTTTTCGTTACCTCAGCCGCTACTTCTCATTCAAGTAACTCCTCAACGGGCCTCACAGGCGTTGAGAGCACCCCGCTTGCCAAAAGCGCTCGACAGATTCATCTATATCTACACTTATACTCCGCAAGCCAGCCAACGGTGAGTGGCGGAGGGCACTTTACGTGCCACTGTCATTACCTCCCTTTCCTCTTCCAGTCGCCTATGGTTCGCGGGAAGAACGACTGCCGGAAAGTCTCCGTGCGCACTCCAATCTCTCTAATTTTACAATCGTGATCTGCTGGGGAGGTATAAGTAGGGAGAAGCAAAATATTCGATACCTCATCCAGAAACGCACCCTCTCGAAACCTGGACAGCAAGCTACACCGCGATGCAGAGCGCGTCTCTTGCAGAGTCTGCCACTTGAGTTTGCTGAACATCTCCGTAACGCTATCACGCTTACCAAATAACCCTGTGACGGAACGCGCCGCTCATCTTTGGGCCTTCTCTATCTCCTCTGTCAACCCGACCTGGTACTCAAGTATTGGTCGATCGAGTGTCTTGTAAGCCACCTCCTTTGTTGAAGGACTACATTTTCTCAGGACTCTCCCAATGACTCTCAACCTGGTACCCGCCTTACCAACAATTAATTTTATAGGATCATTCCACTTCAAATCGTTCCGTACGCATACTCCCAGATATTTTACAGAAGTAACTGCTACCAGTGATTGTTCTGCTATCATATAATCATACAATAAGGGATCCTTCTTTCTATGTATTCTTAATACATTACGTTTGTCTACGTTAAGGATCAGTTGCCACTCCCTGCACCAAGTGCCTATCCGCTGCAGGTCTTCCTGCATTTCGCTGCAAATTTCTAATGGCTCTGAGCACTATGGGACTCCGCCCGCATCTCGTGGTCGTGCGGTAGCGTTCTCGCTTCCCACGCCCGGGTTCCCGGGTTCGATTCCCGGCGGGGTCAGGGATTTTCTCTGCCTCGTGATGGCTGGGTGTTGTGTGCTGTCCTTAGGTTAGTTAGGTTTAAGTAGTTCTAAGCTCTAGGGGACTTATGACCACAGCAGTTGAGTCCCATAGTGCTCAGAGCCATTTGAACCATTTGAGCCACTATGGGACTCAACTGCTGAGGTCATTAGTCGCCTAGAACTTAGAACTAGTTAAACCTAACCAACCTAAGGACATCACAAACATCCATGCCCGAGGCAGGATTGGAACCTGCGACCGTAGCGGTCTTGCGGTTCCAGACTGCAGCGCCTTTAACCGCACGGCCACTTCGGCCGGCTACTGCAATTTTCTAATGCTGCAACTTCTCTGTATACTACAGCATCATCTGCGAAAAGCCGCATGGAACGTCCGACGGTCGCCTATCCAAGTGCTAGACAAGCCTTCCAGCGTGCCCCGGTTATCTGACGGGAACCAGCGATTCCACTGCGGAAGGCCGTTGGCCACAAAGGAAAGGAATGTTTTAACTCGTGGAGAATAGGAGCAGGCCTGGCACAGTGCCCTGGGGCACCTGTGAGATGTCAAGTTGCGCCAACAGACATGAACTTCGGGCGAAGACTCGCTGCCATTTAAGTTATGAGTCCATCCACTAAGCATTCAACAGTAACTTCATAATGAACGAGTAAGTAATCGGGTCAAGTTTGTGCGAACCTGATGCCACGCAGTCGCCGGCAGCAGGCCTTTTGATTAGCGCCGCGCGGTGCCTGTCAGGCAGCATGACGTGATTTATGTGCCGGCGAAAACGAGCCGGCTCCCAGCAACCGCCGCCGCCGCCGGCTACCGGCGTCTTCGGCGCTGCGGTGCGGAGCCGACGGCGCCAGCCGCTGCCTCGTTAGGGCGCGGCCTGTGGCGCCTCGTCTCTGCAGAACGGCCCGGCTCCCGCCTCCACAGCTGGGGCCCCACCCCACCTCTCTGCCTCCTCATACTCAGAAACTATACACTGAAGCTCCAAAGAAACTAGTATATGCATGTAGATCCAAAAAAGATAAGTAAACAGGCAGAATACGGCGCTGCGGTCTGCAACACCTATATGAGACGACAAGTGTCTGGCGCAGCTGTTATATCGGCTACTGCTCCTACAATAGCAGGTTATCAAGATTTAAGTGACTTTGAACGTGGTGTTACAGTCGGCGCACGAGTGATGGGACACAGCACCACCTAGGTAGCGATGAAGTGAGGATTTTCCCGTACGACCATTTGACGAGCGTACCGTGAATATCAGGTATCCGGTAAAACATGAAATCTCCGACGTCGCTGCTACCGGAAAAAGATCCTGCAAGAACGGGACCAACGATGACTGAAGAGAATCGTTCAGTGTGACAGGTGAGCAACCCTTCCACAAACTGCTACAGATTTCAATGCTGGGCTATCAACAAAGTCAGCTTGCGAACTATTCAACGAAACACCATCGATATGGGCTTTCGGAGCCGAAGATTACCTCATGTACCCTAGTTTACTGAACGAAGCAAAGCTTTATCCTTCGCCTGCGCCCGTCAACACCAACATTGGGCTATTCGGGACTGGAAACAGGTTGCCTGTGTCGTTTCAAATTGTATCGAGCGGATGGACGTGTACGGGTATGAAGACAGCCTCATGAATCCACAGACCCTGGATGTCAGCTGGGGACTGTTCAAGCTTTTGGAGGCTCTGTAATGGTGTGGGGCGTGTGCAGTTGGAGTTATATGGGACCCCTGATACGTGTAGATACGATTATGATAGGTGACACGTACGTAAGCATCCTGTCTGATCACCTGCATCCATTCGTGTCCATTGTGATTGGGCAGTTCTATCAGGACAATCCGACACTCCACAAGTCCAGAATGGCTACAGAGTGGCTCCAAGAACACTCTTGTGAGTTTAAACACTTCCACTGGCCACCAAACGCCCCTGACATGAACATTATTGAGGATATCTGGGATGCCTTGCTACGTGCTGTTCGGAAGAGATCTCCAGCCCCTCGTACTCTTACGGATTTATGGACAGCCCTGAAGAATTCATGGAGTCAGTTCCGTCCAGCACTACTTCAGACATTAGTCGAATCCGTGCCGCGTCGTGTTGCGGCACTTGGGCGTGCTCGCGGGGGCCCTACACTATATTAGGTAGGTGTAACAGTTTCTTTTGCTCCTCAGTGTATAAATATGGAGGGATTTACCCCAGCATCTACACTGATCGACAAAAAACATATGTACTCACAGGAAGAGGAGGAAATGAAATGTAACTTCGGAAGTTGAGAAGGCAGAATAAGGATGCCGTCAGTGCACCAGTTCCGTAGACGAACCGTCGCTATATTTTTGTTTGGTCGATAGCTGCTGTAATGAACCGACTTACCAGTTGAGAAGCATGCCACTGTATTAGTTTGAAAGTGGTAGGCTACAGTAAAGATCGTACAACGGTCCTACGTTTTCGGATAATTCAAATAACCTATGACACGTGTTCCTGATGCCCTTGGTGTATGGGAAAAAGTATCGGTTCCGTCGGTTTGTCGGTTCCAAATGACAAATTAAATAAAAAACATGTAGAATCAGTCATAACCGAGTCGTTATTGCGCCACTACTTCTATGCCATAACGATCGAAAGCATTTTGACAAATAATAGTGAAACACCCTGCTTAAGTCCGCAGGACAGAACAGGTAGTTGGAATTGTGGAAAGGGTCCAAAAGGGGGCTATCAGTTACACTCAAACACATATAACTTTATTTAGTTGTCCAAACAATACAGCAAAAATTTTTGAACTTAGTTACCGGCTGAATGGGCCACACTATCTTATGCCTTAAGGACACAACCACTTAAATTTAAAAACGGCTGAAAGCCATTAGACTCAAAATAGAATATTTAAAAGGCAGAAGGCCTCACGTAATTAAGTTCTATAACTTGGCTGAAGGCCCAACAAATCTACCACTTGAAAGGCAAACAAGTTTAATTTAATGACGGCTGAAAGCCCATGATTGAAGACTGCAGCTAAAATTAATTAAAAAAAAACACAAGGCAGAAGGCCTCATCTTCAATTAGGCTGAAGGCCCGACACAGTCTGATACTTGAAAGACAAGAACTTTAATTTAGAAATGGCTGAAGGTCGATTACTGAAAACAACTAAAATCAATTTTGGTAGGCAGAAGGCCCAAAGCTTTATCTTTAAACAATATTTTACACAGGCTGAAGGCCCAAACAATCTAAGATTTAACAATTAAAGACTTTATATTTTAAAGTGGCTTAAGACCCATTATTGAAAAACACAACTACAATAAATTTTCAAAAGGCAGAAGACTCAAAGCTTTATAAAAAAATATTTTAAACGAGGCTAAAGGCCCAAACAATGCAAGACTTGACAAGAAATGGAATTCCAATTTTAAAGAGGCTGAAGGCCATTATTTAAAACCCAGCCAAAAGCATACAAATTCAAACCATCGGCTGTAAGCCATTAAAATACACAATCAAACACCAATAAGAAAATGCAGTACAGCCAGCGGCGCTCAGGGTCGGTCTGCACTTGAAATATTAACGTTCGCTTAGGGGAGACAGGTAGTAGGCCCAACTATATCTGATCCGCCAGCAACTCAACCAAGAGACAGTCAACGGACCCACTGACAAGACGACTTGCTTCCCACCCGACCAGTGCACAAGGAACTCGCGTAGCCGTCCACAACCAAGTATGCAAAAGCTGTCAAAGCTACACACACGTGTTGGACAGCGACAACACGGTGAGGAAAGGACACTGCCTGAATTTTACGTCAGCGGTCAGGGCAGGTAACCAGAACGCTGACGGCTACAAGTCAGACAATTCCGCTGGTGCACTTGGACTTCAAATAACGGATGGTGACCAAACTTTCGCCGAGTCGAACACTCTCTGTTGCTCACGGGAATACCCCCAACAGCCAACCATGGAAACCAAGGGGACAATGTGAACAGTCTGGCTTCGGTAATTAAGTCACCACTCATCTTTGATGTCCTGGGTCGGTGAGCCACGAACGCCGTAGCAATCGGAACAGCTCCCACACACTCCGACGCTGCGTAGAGACCGCCAGCGGGCCCAGCCCACTGCGCCGCGCGGAGATTTCCTGGCTGATCCACACCAACCGACCGACTCCTCAGATTCAGTACGCCGACAACATTTAAATTAAATTGTCAATCAAAATCACACAAACTACACACAGTTTCACGAACACTTGCACGAAGAACTAAACAATGCTAATGGCAGTGACTGTACATTTACGAGTCGGAACACACAGTCAACCCATTAGCGATCGCCGACCAAATACATGTCGTCCGACAAGACGACCGACCGACGACCAACAAAGGTGATAAGCACTCATGTCATATGTATCGGCAATCGTCCGGCCAGTCATGGCTGTCCGGACCTCAATGCAGCCGCGCCCCAACTGAACTTCTGCCACGTGCTAACTCAACCACTCGCAGGTCCGAACTAACTGCTGGCACTTTCCAACTGACTGGTCGACACATGACGACCGGGAAGTAATAGCAGTCCAGCAAAGATAATACGACAGGGCTTATCGATAAGCGCTGCTGCTGCCGCTCACGGGCAGGCAAAGCAGCAACTCAGTGACACAAGTACTTGAAACTAACACAACGAGGTGGCAGTACGGCAAAAACAGGATGTTAAATAAGAGATGGCACGAACACGAGCCACGCACGGCTCAGATAGAAACTGCAAGCTAGCTAGCGAAGTCTCAGATATTGAAGTCAAATATTTTTCAGTTTATATTGTAATTGTTATAGAAAACGGTGTCCAGCTAATGATGCGAGCGAGCAACATTGTGTAGCTGATAATCAATTTCGAAAACTTTTTCTGTAATAATTAATGCAAGAAAATTCGACAGGAACGGGCGCAACAACACTGACTCGAGCTCAGATTCAAAATCACAGTTACCAACATGAAATAAATCTAATGTGAAATCAGTAAAGCAAATTGCGCTAGGCAAATGTGCTTGATTACTAACTGTTTAGCACTCAGTTTGCGTAATAAATAACTTCGGGCAGCCTACCTAAATGCGTACGTTAATATTTTTACTATTGTGGTTCTTCTTAAGTTATTTTCTGTTGAGCAAAGTACGTCTTATCAGCACGTAACTTTCATTAAATAATTACTGATTAACTTTTACATGACGTTCTTATGTATTTTGGAAATGAGACCACAAATTATTGATCACACAAAGAAATTAAACATTCTGATCTATAGCAATCTTAAAAACTCACTGTAATTACTTCTTTCATAATCAACGGATATTAATATTGGTTTTAAGTGAAGATTTCGTTGAGCAGCAAACTCCATTATATTTAACTATCACTCTCAGTTATTTTTTTCCTAGACTGTCTGAAGATGCCTTTCAACACAGGCGAAACGCATCGCAAATGACGAGGTCGCAATAAATCCAACTTTATTGCAACCACGACTGAAGTTTCTCTATCAATTATTTTTGAATTTTTAATAACTTTATTTTCTTAAACAAATTACGAAAATTAAATTGTATGACCAGTTTTAGTCTTCGTATCATCAAGACTGGCACTCGACTTAAATTAATAGTGGCAGGGTAGGATCCTGCCCGGTAATTTTCGCGTTTAACCACTTGTAACATAGCGTAAACCTTAAGTTGATGATTATTCACAAAATGGAAGTACTACGCCGGCTAGCCTTGTTATACTCCTACATATAAAAGTTGGTCTGGTCTCACTTCAGTGAGTGGCTGCTGGTGCGGCGTAACGTAATAATCGCCGACAATGAATTATCCTGAATCACGCTGTATACATAACTGGTTGCCCCCTCTCAAAAGTAATACTGTGGCCATGTAGCTTGGTGAATACGTTAGTATTTGCCCTTCAAATAGGAACATTTTTCCCAACTATGTTTGTCTTTGCGGATGCCTAGTCGTATAAGTCCGCGTTTTGGCTGTTGAATAATAATTGCCTCGTCTCTATTCTGTAAATGTCACCCGCGCGACGTTTTCTCCATCCATGGAAAAAGGAGAAATCAATTGGAACCATGTCATGAAACTTCAAGGATGGGTCAAAATTTTATAGCCTAAAAAAAAAACAATATGTGGCACTGTGTCCTGTCCAGAAAGAACTGGGGCGTTCTCGTGGAGCAAGAACACCCACTTGGACAGCTTCTCGTGGCAGTTTGTCTGGCAGCCTCCTGTAACCTCGCCAAGAGATTTCAGCAGTCCCAAAAAACTCTTAAAATCAACTTGCCCGATGATTCTCTCCTCGCCTGTTTCAGCTGTGGTGAATGCATATGTTTCCACTGTTTGGTCATAGTGATACACGCAGCACTCGTCCATGGTGGATAGGTGGCTCAAGAAACGACGTGGACTTGCTTGACACAACTGCCTCATTAATGTTACTCTTTCGGTTCAACATCCTCTTTGAAATGGATGTGATAAGTGGCGAAACCCAGAGAACGGTGATCTTCATCCTGTTCAAAAGAAGAGGACTGATGCGTGACTTATTCCACTGTCAACTCGATTATGATTGTGGTGTCACCGCCAGACACCACACTTGCTAGGTGGTAGCCTTTAAATCGGCCGCGGTCCGTCAGTATACGTCGGACCCGCGTGTCACCACTATCAGTGATTGCAGACCGAGCGCCGCCATACGGCAGGTCTAGAGAGACTTCCTAGCACTCGCCCCAGTTGTACAGCCGACTTTGCTAGCGATGGTTCACTGACAAAATACGCTCTCATTTGCCGAGGCGATAGTTAGCATAGCCTTCAGCTACGTCATTTGCTACGACCTAGCAACGCGCCATTACCAGTTACTATTGATGCTGTAAAAACATGTACCGTCAAGAGCGATGTTCACCAATTATGGATTAAAGTTAAGTATTCCAGCAGACACGTACGTCTTTTGTTATTTCCTTGACCTGTTCCAGACCTCACGCCAGCCTGCGTGAGCTAAAACGCGTGCCTTTCGGCTTCCTCTCACAGTGGGTTGGCTGTCTTGCCAATCCACAACAATGATGTTTCGATCTTCGAGCACCTGGGCGACTACTTTCCTCGCGATTCGCGGTTCGTTATAGAGAGCTGGTCGGCCACTTCGTTCTTCATCATTCAGCCTTGTCTGACCATGTTCAAAGCATCTGCAGCGCCTAACCACTCTGTCACATAATGGTGAGGATATTTCCATTAACTCAGCATAGATATGCGCAGCGCTGTTCCCCTTCAGATTCAGGCAACTAATTACCTCACGAAAAGGCACATTATCAGATGGCATCGCCTTTTTATTTTGGCTCTGCTAGCTACGTGCTACGGCACTGCGGTGCCGTGTCTTAAGTACGTACTCTAACCGCAGTCGTTTACTTGCAAACAAACAAAACATTAATTACGGTTTTTATCTTATGCAAGTGATAATTAAATTTCATAATCGTATCGAGGTCACACTTTAAGTTTTCACAAATCACCACCAGATGGCACTACTGATATGTGGAATTACTATTGTTCTACAATTTGTCAGTGTTCCTTTTTCCTTTCTTTTTTTGTAAAAAAAAAGAAAAAGGACAGCGGGCTCAAAAGCAGACCGAGTCGTACAGTAGGCGCTTGTGATGTTGTATTCTAAAAGCCCACAGCACTGTTACTATAGGCTTGTTCGTGCATGTTTCATCACAAAGAACTTTTCCTCATAAGGTGTGGTCGCCATTTTGTAGCAAGCGGGAGCAGAACTTCCGGCGATAAATACATGAACCACACAAACAGATGTGAAACTATTGGAATTTCAGCATTACTTTTGCACCATCGTATTTTAATCAGCCTGTAAATAATATTACGCTCACTTCGGAGAAAAAAGTTAGAACTTTATTCGTGAAAACCCGATTCCTAGTGCTGTACGTGGGGAAAACGAGAACAATGTGGACGGCAAGAAAAATGGAACCCTCTTCAAACGTGAGCTTGCCTACGCCATAGGAACTGCTTCAAATTAAGTTCATTAACTAGTACGATTCCAATTTTCATGCTCTAAAAATATTCGGCTACCGGAACAAAAGTTTGACCCATGAATCAACAACACTGCGATCTAACTTCTGTTCATGATAACTTATGGCACTACACAGGACTGACCTAGTGCAAAAGTATGAACAAGACATTCGATCATTGTGCCTCGAACCTCTTAGTGGCGAAAATCGATCTTATATTTGCTGTAATGTGCATGAAAAGAAATAAATATCTAATTGCCGAATGCAGTTTGTAATGATAGTGGATATACTGAAAGCAGAATGTACTGAGTGAATTGCCCTCGGATCAGCTACGAACATATATAAACGAAAAGTGGGCACGTAGGGACTGAGCATGAGAAACGTAATAAATTGTGACTTCTGTATGGGAAATATTCAACCAGAATTTCAAATAGCTTTTGGTTATTATTTAATGCACCAGCACAATAATTAGTAATAAGATTACATATGTTCTGCAAGGGACCGCGTGGTAATAGTATGCCACATATTATCAAAAACAGGAGCCCAGCAACTCCACATTTAATGTCAAAACCTCATGATAACATTAAATATGTGGAAAATTAACGTGAACCATGACTTATATCCGCTTGTGACTCCATATATCGGAACAAAAAGATTTAATCTTCGTCACAAAGAAAACCCATCGATAGAGATGATAGTCGAGTAACAGACTATTACACCAGAGCACGCTAGCAAGCAACGCTGTCGTCATGAATTCCTGACTGCTGCAGCTTAGAAATATTCACATCGGCGGTACAAGTGACAAAGGTATCTGAAGTTAACAAAAAGAACAATGACGGCTGCACGCAGGGTCAACGCAAAGGAGAAGACAGGACACAGTGGTCAGCGGAAGAGTAGTGATATATCGTCTGATCGTCACCATGACGAAGATTAAATCTTACCTGTTCAGTCACCTGACGCCTGACAGGGCTCCGTCTCGAAGTGTAGTGTACAGATTTACTCTTACTATGCAATAACAGATGTGACTTCCCTAGCAGACGAGAACAGTACGTACAGAGTCTTCGAACCATGCTGTCGACTTACAAATCCAATAGTTGTCTTCAATACACTGTCCAGTTGCATTTATGTCTGAATGACCCTCTTGTGCAGAGCGGATCGCTGCGAGGCGTGCAGGAAGAGAGTCAATAAGGTTCTGGAAAATATAAGACAGTTATGTGGAGCCATGCCAACACCAGTACCGCAACCAGTTGCGCTGGGTTTCTCGGTTGACGACCCATGGTGCAAACAGCTCGATTAGGTTTAAATCTGAGATGTCTGGTGGCCAGGGGAGTACGGTAAACTCAGGGACGAATTTCAGTCTCTTCCCCTACACTTGTTATCCCCTAGAGCTCCCTCTAGTACCATGGAAGTTATTACCTGATGTCTTAAGAGATGTCCTATCATCCTGTTCTTTCTTATTGTCAGTGTTTTCCGTTTGTCCTTTCCCTCCGTGATTCCGAGCAGAGCTTCCTCATACCTTACCTTATCAGTCCACCTAATTTTAATCATTCTTCTGCAGCATCACATATTAAATAATTAGATTCTCTTCTGTTCCAGTTTTTCCACAGTCCGCGTTTCACTACCATACAATTCTGTGCTCCAGACGTACATTCCGAGAAATTTATTCCTGAAATGAGACCTATGTTTGATAGCACTAGACTTCTCTTGGCCAGGAATGGGCTTTTCGCCAGAGATAGTCTGCTTCTTATGTCCTACTTGCTCTGTCCGCCGTGCATTATTGTAGTTCCAAGATGGCAGATTTCATGAACTTCGTGTACTTCGTGATCCACAATTATGATTTTATTTTGCTCGCTGTTCTCATTTCTGCTGCATTTCATTACTTTCGTCTTTCTTCGATATACTTCCAATAGATACTCTGTACTGATTAGACTTTTCATTCCGTTCGATAGATACTGTAATTCTTCTTCAATTTCACTGAAGACAGCAATTTCATCAGCGAATCTAATCATTTGTATATTTTTATCTTCAGTTTTAATCCCACTCTTGAACCTTCCTTTTAATTTCGTTATTGTTTCTTCAAAGTATAGACTAAACAGCAGGGACGAGAGACTACATCCCTGTCTTATACGAATTTTAATCTGAGCACTTCGTTCCTAGTCTTCCAGTCTTATTGCTCCTTCTTGATTCTTGTATGAATGGTATATTATCCATCTTTCCCTATAACATACCCCTATTTTTCTCAGAATTTCGTATCTCTTGTACTCTTTACACTTTCGAACGCATATCTTAGATTGATAAATCCTATGGAAGTTGTTTTGATATTTCAGAATGGTTCAGATGGCTGTAAGCACTATGGCACTTAACATCTGAGGTCATCAGTCCCCTAGACTGAGAATTACTTAAACCTAACTAACCTAAGGACATCACACACATCCATGCCCGAGGCAGGATTCGAACCTGCGACCGTAGCAGCAGCGCCGTTCCGGACTGAAGAGCCTACAATCGCTCGGTCATTGCGGCCGGCACCACAATATCACAGAACGTGTAAACAAAATGTCCAGTAGCTGCTCTCTAGAAATTCTTGTGGCGATTCTATATATATAATCGCCAATATATATATTCACCAACGTGAATAGTCGTTTTGTTGCCACTTGTCCCAAAGATTTTTAAAAAATTACAGTGGAACATTATTTATCCCTTCTGCCTTATGTGATCTCCAGTTGTCAAAAACACCTTCAAAATCTGATTCTAGTACTGGATCCCCTATCTTTCCCATGTCGACTCCCGTTCCTTCTTCTATCACGTCATCTGACAAACTCCTGTCCGTCGTAGAGGTGTTGTTGTTGTGGTCTTCAGTCCTGAGACTGGTTTGATGCAGCTCTCCATGCTACTCTATCCTGTGTAAGCTGCTTCATCTCCCAGTACGTGCTGCAGCCTGCATCCTTCTGAATCTGCTTAGTGTATTCATTTCTTGGTCTCCCTCTACGATTTCTACCCTCCACACTGCCCTCCAACACTAAATTGGTGATCTCTTGATGCCTCAGAACAAGTCCTACCAACCGATCCCTTCTTCTAGTCAAGTTGTGCCACAAACTCCTCTTCTCCCCAATTCTGTTCAATACCTCCTCATTAGTTATGTGATCTACTCATCTAATCTTCAGAATTCTTCTGTAGCACATTTCGAAAGCTTCTATTCTCTTCTTGTCCGAACTATTTATTGTCCATGTTTCACTTCCATACATGGCTACACTCCATACAAATACTCTCAGAAACAACTTCCTGACACTTAAATCTATACTTGATGTTGACAAATTTCTCTTCTTCAGAAACGCTTTCCTTGCCATTGCCAGTCTACACTTTATATCCTCTCTACTTCGACAATCATCAGTTATTTTGCTTCCCAAATAGCAAAAATCCTTTACTACTTCAAGTGTCTCATTTCCTAATCTAATTCCCTCTGCATCACCCGAGTTAACACCACTACATTCCACTATTCATGTTTTGCTTTTGTTGATGTTCATCTTATACCCTACTTTCAAGACACTGTCCATTCCGTTCAACTGCTCTTCCAAGTCCTTTGCTGTCTCTGACAGAAATACAATGTCATTGGCGAATCTTAAAGTTTTTATTTCTTCTCCATGGATTTTAATACCTACTCCGAATTTTTCTTTTGTTTCATTCACTGCTTGCTCAATATACAGATTGAATAACATCGGGGAGAGGCTACAACCCTGTCTCGCTCCCTTCCCAACCACTGCTTCTGCTTTCTGTACAAATTGTAAAATTGTAAATAGCGTTTCGCTCCCTGTATTATACCCCTGCCACCTTCAGAATTTGAAAGAGAGTATTCCAGTCAACATTGTCAAAAGCTTTCTCTAAGTCTACAAATGCTAGAAATGTAGGCTTGCCTTTTCTTAATCTAGCTTCTAAGATAAGCCGTAGGGTCAGTATTGCCTCACGTTTTCCAATATTTCTACGGAATCCAAACTGATCTTCCCCGAGGGCGGCTTCTACCAGTTTTTCCATTCGTCTGTAAAGAATTCGCGTTAGTATTTTGCAGCCGTGAGTTATTAAACTGATAGTTCGGTAATTTTCACATCTGTAAACACCTGCTTTCTTTGGGATTGGAATTATTATATTCTTCTTGAAGTCTGAGGGTATTTCGCCTGTCTCATACATTTTGTTCACCAGATGGTAGAGTTTTGTCAGGACTGGCTCTCCCAAGGCTGTCAGTAGTTCTAATGGAATGTTGTCTAATCGCGAGGCCTTGTTTCGACTTAGGTCTTTCAGTGCTCTGTCAAACTCTTCACGCAGTATCATATCTCCCATTTCATCTTCGTCTACATCCTCTTCCATTTCCATAATATTGCCCTCAAGTACATCGCCCTTGTATAGACCCTCTATATACTCCTTCCACCTTTCTGCTTTCCCTTCCTTGCTTAGAACTAGGTTTCCATCTGAGCTTTTGATATTCATACAAGTAGTTCTCTTTTCTCCAAAGGTCTCTTTAATTTTCCTGTAGGCAGTATCTATCTTACCCCTAGTGAGATAAGCCTCTACATCCTTACATTTGTTCTCTAGTCATCCCTGCTTATCCATTTTGCACTTCCGGTCGATCTCATTTATGAGACGTTTGTATTCCTTTTTGCCTGCTTCATTTACTGCATTTTTATATTTTCTCCTTCCATCAATTGAATTCAACATATCTTCTGTTACCCAAGGATTTCTACTAGCCCTCGTCTTTCTACCTACTTGATCCTCTGCTGCCTTCACTATTTCATCCTCCAAAACTACCCATTCTTCTTCTACTGTATTTCTTTACCCCATTCCTGACAATCGTTCCCTTATGCTCTCCCTGAAACTCTGTGGAACCTCTGGTTTAGTCAGTTTATCCAGGTCCCATCTGCTTAAATTCCCACCATTTAGCAGTTTCTTCAGTTTTAACCTACAGTTCATGTCGTAGAGGTAAGCCCTTGTAATTACAATATGTCCTTCTCACGCCCTTTCGGCACACGACATAAGGCCTTCAGTGCACTCTTTCCATCTACCCGCCCCTCCTCTGCATTTAGCAGTCGAATTCCTGTTGCACTCTTAATATTACCGCTATTGTTTTTCTATATGCTGAGTCAGTACTTGCGACAATCACTTCCTCTCGATTTCTTCACACTTTTTATGCAGATATTTCCCCTTAGCTTACGAGACTTCCTATTTATTTCATCCTAAGTGGTTTGTATTTCTGTATTTCTGAATTCCCCTGAACATTTTTTTATTTCCTTATTTCGTCGATCAGCTGAAGTACTTCGTCTGTTACACATGGTTTCTTCAGTTATCTTCCTTATACCCATGATCCTTTTTCATACTCCTGTGGTTGCCTCTTTTAGATATTCCCATTCTTCTTCAACTGAACTGCCTACTGAGGTATTCATCATCGCAGGGTCTGTATCTGCTCCTTCGTACACTTTACAGTCCAATATTTGATTTCGTAATCTCTGTCTGACCATGATGTTATCGAAGTGAAATCTTCCTGTATGTCTCGACAATTTCCAAGTATGCCTCGTATTGTGGTTCTTGAACAAAATATTTCCCGTCAGAAATCTATTGCAGAGCTCAATTAGTCTTCCTCCTTTCTCATTCTTACTACCAAGCCCATATTCTCCCGTAACCCTTTCTTTACTCCTTTCCATATAACCACATTCCAATCCCCCTTGACTACTAGATTTTCATCTCCCTTTATGTACTGAATTAGCCGTTCAACGTCCTCATACACTTTACCTATCTCTTCATCTACAGCTACCGCGGGATGGTTCAAATGGCTCTAAGCATTATGGGACTTAACATCTGAGGTCATCAGTCCCCTAGACTTATAACTAACTAAACCTAACTAACCTAAGGACATCACACTCATCCATTCCCGAAGCAGGATTCGAACCTGCGACCATAGCAGCAGCGCGGTTCCTGACTGAAGCGCCTAGAACCGGCCGGCCCGTCGGGATGTGTACCTGAACTATTGTTGTCGGTGTATGTTTGCTGTCAGTTTTGATAAGAACAACCCTATCACCGAACTGTTCACAGAAACTCACTCTCTACCCTACCTTTCTGTTCATAATGAATCCTACTCCTGTCATACCGTTTTCTGATCCTGTTGATTTTGCCCTACACTTGTCTGACTTGAAATCCTTGTGTTCTTTCCATATCACTTCATTGCCCATCACTATATCTAGAATGAACACTAACATTTCCCTTTTCAGGTTTTATAGCTTCCCTACCACGTTCAAACTTCTGACATTCCATGCTCCGACTCTTAGAAGTTACCATTTCGTTGGTTGCTCAGTCTTTTTCTCATCACCTCCCTCTTGATAGTACCCTCCCGGAGATCCGAATGGGTGACTAGTCCGGAATGTTTTGCCAAAGGAGAGACCATGATGACACTTTCTCAATTGCAGGCCATATATCTTGTGGATACAAATTACGTTAAATTTAATGCAGTGGTTTCCATTGCCTTCTGCATCCTCATTCCGTTGATCATTACTGATTCTTCCGCCTTTTGAAGGTATTTTTCTATCCCAAGGGCTGGAGAATACCTCTGTCCGCTCCTACGTCATCTTCCACAAAGCCGGTGGCTGAACGAGGTTGACTTCTTATGCCGGAAATCTTCGGCCGCCATTGATGATGATATTTATTAAAAATTTAAGCAGTGGCAAGTTTCGAACTCAGGATTCAGAACGTTCTTCGATTATTAGCAAAAATAAATAAATAAATAAACCAACCTAGTCAAAGACGCTACCCCATTCAAGATTGAAACGTCATACCTGCGTGGAGACCATGCCAGTCTTCTCTGTATGGTCTAATTTTAGTATATGTACCACTGAAGCGAATACACCTCTAGACCAGCTCCCTCTTGTGCAAGGTAAAGTCGGCCTAACCAATTTCCAGCCTAGATCTTTGGCGATCGTTCAGATTTCGATAGCAGTGGACGATGATTCGCACAAATTCACGATCTTTGGTGCGCAGAGTAGGTCTGAGGTTTTCTTAAGTTGCCAGCTCCGTCGTCTCGGCGGTGTACACAACGGATAGCTTTGGGTACCGGACGCTGTGTCGCAATTCCCGGTCTGGCTGTGGTACTTGAAAGGTGTGCATCGTTTCCTACCACGCTGTGGAGTCTTCCTCCTGCAGTGAAATTAATTAATGATTGGACACGTATAAAAGTCTTATCTCTTGTAGACCACTGGCGCGTTTGCCAGCTCATCTTCTTCACATAACCTCGACGCATATTCCCTCCACACTTTAATTCTGCCAGTTAATTGACCTAATAGGCGCTCTGTCTCAGCTGTTCAAAGACATGCGGATAGACCACCCAAGGCACGGCAGAGAACGTGTAGTTAAGGGTCTACTCCTTCAGTCAGTCTATAAATTAAGCGATTTTTATGATTTTTTTTTGAAAAAACTAATGAAGCAATCAACGTACATCTTTTTACATATTGTTTATTGATTCCAGGACAACTTTTCCTATTTTTGTTATCAGTCGTCATTAAGCCTCCATTCGAGCACTTAAAAGTTGCTCTGTCCACAGTTAGGTATGTCAGCGACGGAGGTCCTGCAGTTTGCGAATATTATCTCAAATAAAAGAAACAAAAAATTTTCTTCATCTACGTATACGATATTGTGCACAGAGTAATAGCACAGTTTTTTTTAATTTCGAAGAAATAATAAAGTAGCCGACGTTTGAAACAAATTTAGTTTCGCTGTGTTTGTTTGGTCACGTTTTTTGCAGAAAGTAATGAATAAATTAAAATACCAAAATAGGCCTATCATCCTTTGTTAACAGGAGTAATTCAGCAAAATTTTAGAAAAATATCTTTATTGGTGTGCTTGTAATCCATTTCGTCAATTTTTTTTCCTCGAAATTCTCCTGCTGCACGGTGTTCGCATGTCTCCTGGACGCACCAGCTAGCGGTTCTAGTTGCTTCAGTCCGGAAACGCGCTGCTGCTACGGTCGCAGGCTCGAATCCTGCCTCGGGCATGGATGTGTGTGCTGTCCTTAGGTTAGTTAGGTTTAAGTAGTTCTAAGTTCTAGGGGACTGATGACTTCAGAAGTTAAGTCCTATAGTGCTCAGAGCCATTTGAACCATTTTTGAACCCCCAAAAAACGTAAGTTTTTCATATGAGGTGCATAGTGCTGCCACCTACAGCCAGGTACTTCATATCAGCCACCTCAGTAGTGAGAGAGCAGAATGGGGCACTCCGCGGAACTCACGGATTTCGAACGTGGTCAGGTGATTGGGAGTCACTTGTGTCGTACGTCTGTACGCGAGATTTCCACACTCATAAACATCCCTAGCTCCACTGCTTACGATATCATACTGAAGTGGAAACGTGAAGGAAAGCGTACATTAAAAAGCGTACAGGCCGACCTCTTCTGTTGACTGACAGAGAGCGCCGACAGTTGAAGAGGGTCGTACGCGGACATCTATCCAGACCAACACACAGGAATTCCAAACTACATCAGGATCCACTGCAAGTACTGTGACAGTCATGGCAGGAGGTGAGAAAACTTGGGTTTCATGGCGAGCCACCGCTCACACATCAAGCCCGTAAGTGCCAAACGACGCCTCGCTTTGTGTAAGGAGCGTAAACATTGAACGATTGAACAGTGGAAAAACGTTGTGTGGAGCGACGAAGTACGGTACAACAATGTGGCGATCCGATGGAAGGTGTGGGTATGGCGAATGCCCGGTGAATGTCATCTGCCAGCGTGTGTAGTGCCAACACTAAAACTCGGAGGCGTTGGTGTTATGGTGTAGACGTGTTTTTCATGGAGGGGGCTTGCACCGCTTATTCCTTTGCGTGACAATATCACAGCACAGGCCTACATGGGTGTTTTAAGCACCTTCTTACTTCCCAATGTTGAAGAGCAATTAGGAGATGGCGATTGCATCTTTCAAAACGATCGAGCACCTGTTCAAAATGCACGGCCTGTGGCGGAGTGGTTGCACGACAGTAACATCCCTGTAATGGACTGGCCTGCACAGAGTCCTGACCTGAATCCTACAGAACACCTTTGGGATGTTTTGGAACGTCGACTTCGTGCCAGGCCTCACCGACCGACATCGATGTGGTGTCACCGCCAGACACCACACTTGCTAGGTGGTAGCTTTAAATCGGTCGCGGTTCATTAGTACATGTCGGACCCGCGTGTCGCCACTGTCAGTGATCGCAGACCGAGCGCCACCACACGGCAGGTCTCGAGAGACTTACTAGCACTCGCCCCAGTTGTACAGCCGACGTTGCTAGGAAAGGTTCACTGAGAATTACGCTCTCATTAGCCGAGACGATAGTTAGCATAGCCTTCAGCTTAGTCAATTGCTACGACCTAGCAAGGCGCCATTTATCCTTTGCTATGTATCTAATGAAGCATGTACGGTAACAAGACCAATGTTCACCAATTATTGATTAAAGTTAAGTATTTCAGAAGCTACGTACTTTTCTTTATAGCATTCATTAAGTATCCTGTTTCAGACCTCACGCCATCCTGCGTGAGCTTATAGCGTGCATTTCGGCTTCCTCAAACAACACGGTGTTGTCACTTCTGCCGACACATCAATCGATACCTCTCCTCAGTGCCGCACTCCGTGAAGAAGGCGCTGCCATTGCCCAAGAAACCTTTCAGCACTTGATTGAACGTATGCCTGCGATAGTGGAAGCTGCCATCAAGGCTAAGGTTGGCCCAACACCACATTGAATTCCAGCATTACCGGTGCAGGGCGCCACGAGCTTGTAAGTAATTTTCAGCTAGGTGTCCGGTCCTTTTTGATCACATAGTGTATATGGGAAAGTCGCCTCGATTTCCTGTTAACATCCATGAAGTATGGTCGATCCAAGGCGAGAATTATTCTAGCTGTCAGTTGGTCTTATGAACGGTCCTGTTCTTGATTAAAATCTGCATGGTAACTAACCTCTGGTGAAACAATTGTGGTATTGAGTGAAAGTCACTTGTTTCATCGTACAGCATGTTTACTATCGGCAGAATTCGACCTGATTGACAGGTACTGACAAAGACCTGCGTGTGTTCGTGCACCTGCCGTACTTGCACAGCCTCGGCCACCTCGTGTTTAAAGTCGAGGCCCAAGCACGGTGTTTTCATTTCTTGCCGTGGGGAGGGTCGTAACATTACGTATGGATACATCAACTGGTTTGAACTATCAAAAACTCATATCCTCCATTTTGCAATTATTTTATTTTACTAATAAAATTGGGCACCATCCTGTCACAATTATTATCAGTTGGCCAAAAGAGAAAATTGTTTGGTGTCACAAATCCTGTGTAAATTGCCATTCGCGTATTCCTTTTGCAGCAGTTTGTGTGTAGTGTTTCCGTGGTGGACGCTGGGAATCAGCTTCCAATACTGCATCTAGGTCTACTCAGCGAAAGCTATCTCACGATGCGTGGTGGAGGATACTTGTAGCACCAGTATCAATTGCTCCTCTCCCTGCTGCATTCGCAAATCGTGCGTGTGAAGAACGGTTGTTAACGTATCATCTCTATACATATAACATGTCAGCCTCAGTTGCGAATCGAAAGTAATCTTTCCCTAGGTTTCAGCCAAAATAATTTGGCGTTCTTCAGAAGCTATTGTAACTAGGGGTTCTCTTTTGATGCTAGTCAATTGCCAGGATGAGCATTACTTCAAAGGGCATTTGATTCTAAAGCATTATGACAGGGTGAAAAACACTAAATAAATTACTTTTTCTCTCTTAACAACATGTGGGCAGGGTGGGTTCTTCCTTGGCTCAGGTATGAAGTAGAATGAAACAACATTTTTACATGAGATAACTTTTACTGGAAGTTTTGTACAACTGTTTCCTTACTGGATGTTCTGGCTGGGAGAGCGGCAGCTGTGTTGTTTGCGAAGCCTTCTGCTGCGGCAGCGGCGGCGTCTGATTACGCGTGGCGGTGTGTATCTCGTGTCGCCGTCTCGCCCAGTTGACTGGAGACGCGCCTCGTGCGGTGGCCCGTTTAATTATTGAGAACGAAGTCGTGCATCGGATGGTGATACCCTGGATGTGGCGTCCCAGTGTTTCTCTTCTCTAAGCGGCCGCGTGTGTCAGTGTTGTGCGTCGGCCAGCGGAGCGGCGCGGCGGGGGAAGGCCAGTGTCCCGGACTCGAACAACGGACTCCAGCTTGCCAGTCTTCGGCTGTCCGATCTTCATCCAAGCTCACAGGTGACTTCTGATGTGAGACCGTCACCTTCCCGTCCTCACGAGTCACCCGGGTAAGTAAAAACCAGACTTAAAATACCTTTTACTTCCGTTTTTTGGCGGCGAGGCTGCGGCTTGCTATTCCATCACACCGGCGTACTAGGTGCTTCTGTGCACGGTGTAGTCTCTTCCTGCATGACGGTCTTCAACTCCAAAACTGAACTGAAAACTACTCCTGTCGGGCCCACTGCGTCTCGCGTATTTATTCACTTCAGTTCACTGGAGGTGAATGACTTCACGGTCATTGCCTCTTCTGTCATGTTGGAAAGCTTCTCGAAGAATCTTCTTAACGTCAGTCATTGGCTCTTGGAATGTAGGCGAGGGCCTTTGATCACATGTGACAATTGAGAAACACGTGAGCCGGTCGGGCGATGCCCTGACGGCTGAATCGACAGCTTCTGCTTATGTGGGAAGGGCGATGGCTTCTCCTCAATGTGCTGACTTCATGGTCTTTGGCTCTTCTGTTACTGCTGCTCTGCCCGCTGTTTGCCAGCGTGTAATTCTTCTAAAGTAAACTAAGTTTTTCATTTATTTTCTAATTTCTACTTCACTTCACATTGATTTCACTAATTTATTTACCCATCTTAAGTACCACTCAGCACTATTGACAGTAAACTATTGCATGGTAAAGTTTTGCCATGTCAGGTATAAAACTATAGTACCGTAGTACCCAGTCATAAATCTACATTACTTAGGTGAAGAGAAACAGCAGGCACCACTGCGCGGACGAGTTCAGTAGGCTGCGAGAGCTGCGCCGGAACTAATCGCCGCGAGCAGCTGATGGTCATGCGCATGCGTGCGTAGAAATATAGATGCATAACTGTAGCTATTATTACGTGAGCAATTGGATTAATATAACCATTAAAACTGTTAATGACGTAATATGAAACCGAACTTACTTCTGAGGAGAACGAGAAACCCTATAAACGGATTCGGAGCCCGTAAGAAAGACTAGCTATTACTTGGCAACTCAATTTTGAATACATTACTATTCGACTAAAGAAAGTCGAGTCAGGCGTCGGCGACTGCAAAGGCAACGTTAACATCAGGGCCGGTGAAGCAAAGGTTGAAAACCTTCGAAAAAATTCTTTTTTCTCAATTGTAGCTGATCCTTAAGTAGGTTTTCTTTATCAAGCAACAAGTGTTTGAAGATTTGCAACTCCTCGAGGATATCAACCCTAGTGCCTTTAACATCGCAGTTTCATAGCTCTGTGTTATTTGGTGGATTGGGAGCATGGGCCAACTGAACAAGGTGCTCGGCAAAAGTCGAGCCACGCGTGCCATCCACCTTTTCGTGGGTATATGTACTTTATATCTAGCTGAGAGGGCTCTCCCTGTCTGGCCGATGTAATAACTCTAGCAGTTACTACAGGTGATTGTGTACATCCCAGAACGAGATAATTTGTCATTAGTATTCTTTAACGAGTGGACCAAGTTCTTTTTGAGGCTGTTGGTCGTAGAATATGCAATCTTAAAGCCTTGGCTCTTTAAGAGCCGCCCTATTTTAGAAGATGCTTTGCCTATGAAGGGAATAGAAATGAAGCTAGTGGAGTTATCCTCTGGTGCGACACCTAGTGTAGATGAGGTCGCAGATTTTCTGCCTGTATTCTTGTTAAAGAGCTGTCTCACAATTTCTGGTTTAAATCCATTATTACAGGCGACAGCTTCTAGGGCTCGTAACTCGTTCTCCATTGCGTCGGCTGAAAGACACGTGTGGAAACAGCTCGAATATCAACTCGACATACCAGTGGCAGTCCTAGGATATGAAGGATCAGTTGTGAGCCAACTTGTCTAAGAATAGAATACGGCGGCTTTGTGACACTCTTCGCAACCGTATCAGAGAGTGCATCCAGCCCGAGAGGATGCAACGTCATACTGATAAATGTGCTCATACTGCCAATTCCTTGGTAAACTTGACTCGATTTTGTAATTAGTAAAATATTATCACACACGCCGTGCACCTGTGAAGTTTAATTTCATTTCCTCCTCTCGTTCATAGAGCTTCACTCAGTTTTTCATCAGGCTTTGAAATAGTTTGCTTCAAAAGTTCTTTCATACTGACTGTTTAGGGGGTAGGCCTACCCTTGTGGCCGCCAGAGAGCAATTTGTCACATGGTTTTAGTATGCGTCTAGCTTACCCACGAGAGCAGCTGTGTAATATTTTTTTTAGATTTTACTTTGCGAATGGTGTAGCTGGCAAGTAGTTTTATACTGTGAATAACTGAATTTTATGCTTACGATGTAATTGTTATCAACTGTTTAGTTATACTTTGATGAGTTACTGTGTAATCTAATCAAGTGCGTGTACTGTTCTGTCTTCTTACACTTCATTATGTATGTCTGCCAGTTCACCTCTTCTGCCACTGCCTTATTTTTCTCACACCCATTTCCCCCCACCCCCTGCTATCATTGCTGTTCTAATTCAATCAAATGGTTCATTCTCTCCCCCCCCCCCCATAATCTTCATTGTACTTTCTTCCCATTCCCTCCCAAGCTTTCATCTCCTTGTTAATCGCTCTGTCTGTCGTAATTTATTTATCGCCCCCCCCCCTCTCAACTCTTCTCCCACCCACCCCTCACCCCATTCTGACCTACCCAGCTTCAACAATCAATCAACTATTCATTTATATTTTTATAATGTTTCCCTCCTCCATAGCCCCTCGTCTCCTACCCCCCCCCCTATCCACTTCCCACAATAACTACTTCTAACACTAGAGTTCCTACTTACCCATTCCACTAACTGATCTCAATAGTTGGGCAACCCCTTCCACTCCAATCCCCTCTAATCTCCTCCCCCCCCTCCCTCTTGTTTTTCCAGCTACACTTGAAAGGTCTCTGTTGGATTCCTTTCATGTTAATTTCTTAAAACTGTTGTCATTTACGGCATACATTCCACTTCAAATTTACTGTGGTGTTTCTGACTATCTGGGAGGACACTGAGCAGTGAAACGTGTTACTTTTACACATAAACAAGAACGATCTGTCGCACTACTACACTTTAAAACACAGTTTATATGTAATTCATGTCACACAGTCTCATACTGAACCTACATCCACTTTCTTTTATATACTGTATATGATAAGATACTGTCATCCCCCTTCCCTTTTGTGTGAAAGAATGAATGAATGAGCAAATGTATTTCTAGTTGCATGCTTGATGGTAGCAGACAAGCCGGTCTGCTAGAGAACAGTAGGACCAACTTCGGAACAGGTAGCTACGCTTTCTAAAAGCAAGGAGGTTTCTATTCTTGGTATGGTCCTGTCCGTCCCTTGTCATGTTGGTATTGGAAGCTGCCTCTCTGGCCACTTCCGTTTATATCTGTGAGGTACCCTCGGTAGGGGCCCACGCCAGTCTGTCTGCGGCGAGCGTCTGACGTGGTAAGATCTCCGGCTAAGCGCGTCTCTGCTAAGTCCGTAGGACAATGCATTTCTTAAGTTCAGTCTAACTGAAAATTTAATCACCTTTATTTCAGGTTTAGATCTAAAATATCTTATGTTATCTTAAATTGCAATGCAGTGTAATTCGAGTGTGAAGTTCAGAATATCTTCCAGTAGTTGCTTTGTCACTACTTTGTGAGTAAAGTGGAACCATGTGTTGATGATCCGTAACTCTAACTAAGATCATCAATCTTAAACGCAAATGTGCGTGAGATTATAACGTCTCGTCCTGACAATATTTTTCAATATAGCAATTTTTCTTTATGTTCAACCCACATGGGGTGTAGTTTGTGAGACCAGTACCACGTGCTTATACAGTTGTTTGACCCATCAAGTTAATAGTAAGACGATAGTAACCAGTTCGAGGTTTTTCTTTTGTAAATTGCGTTTCGATGTAATTTATTTTAATTATCAAAATTATTCTGGAGTTACACTCTTTGTATAAACCAAGTTGACCACATGAAGCATGTGTTGTAATCATCAAAGTAGCCCTCAGCTATTCGTTTCGGGAAGATTCCACAGAGAGTTAGTATGAATTTAGTATACCAGTGTGTGGTAATTTCATGACGGACAGGATTCCACTACGAACGTAACGTCTTTGGATGAAAATTGAATCGGTTCGTTGTGGTTAATTTCCTCTTGCATATGTTTCAACGTTCTTCGTGTGTTACTTTATGAATGCAGTGTTGTATGCAGTCTCCCAATCTTGGCTTCATATTTGATGTGTTCCGTAAGATTACAAACTCAGATTTTCACAATCCTAAATAAGGAACCAGTTTAGTTATGAATCAAGTTTAATGTGCTGAAATTTTAACGGAACAATGATCAATGTTAAAATAAATGTCCAAATATAAACTGATTTATTTCTTTTTATTTAAATTCTCTTTTTATATTTATGTCACCAGCTGTCGTAAGATGACTATTAAAAGATTATAATTAATGTTAGTCTGGTTGGGAATTTGGTAAGCTAGACTGGATACCTGGTGAAACAGTTGCTCAGTAATGCAAGGTTAACTTCCCCAGATAGCTCACAGCTTTTAACCCGCTTTTATTGTCTTGAATATCAGCACCGCTTTCAGAACAACTTAATGCATCAACATTACACACTCTTCACCTTCTCCACTTTCTTAATCTTAAACGACTTTCACCTAACAAAATCTATTCCTATTTATTGTCCGCGCTCCATTTCCACCCCCCCCCCCCACTATTTTTCTCCCTTACCCCTTTTTTCACTCATATTGGGTTATATTTAGTACTTCTTGTTATTACTACGTGCTCTTATTATATCGTTAAGTGCGAGTCCTTGGCTTTCGTAGTTTATTTCCTCTGTTCCTTACAGACATCAGTTTCTACATGCTGCATAACCTATGTTCACTTCATATTATTAACGACCTGACGTATAAATGTAAGTGCAAAGGTAATATATTTATTTATTTATTTATTTATGCATTTATTTTACCTGGCAAGATTAGGGCCTTCAGGCCCTCTCTTACACCTAACCAGGCATACTCAGATTCAACAAATTTCAGTTTCTACAGAACATTAAGGACATATAACATGTTATATAGTATTAATGTTAAAGAAAAAAAATAGAGATTATAAAAGTAGTACAATGATAATTATAACAATCAAAAAATAATTATAACAATCAAGAATAATAATAATAATAATAGTAATGACTATGTATATGAAAGTAAACATGTTTTTCTTTTATGAATGTCAGTCCTATTGCTAGTTGGGAATTTTCTCGTTATATATTCTTGCAGCTTGTGAGTTATTCTCATCAAGCAGAGACATAAGACGATAGTATGGGGTGAAAGAGATATAGAAGAGGTAGATGGGTTAGAGGAAGAGAAATAGAATGGTAAAATTCGAAGCTATGATGGAGAGGAGAAAGAAAGAGATGAGAGGGGCATAACAATGGTGGCTATACCGTCCCTAATATGTAAGTATTGAGTTCCCTCTTGAATGTTGAGGGGTTCTGGATAAGACGCAGATCACAGGGGAGCGCGTTCCATAGTCGTATGGCTGAGATGGAGAATGACACGGAGAAAGATTGTGTGTTATGTAAAGGTACAGCCAAGATGCTAGACGTATCCGATCTGGTATTGCGGTTGTGGAATGATGATAGGTGTTTAATGTGAGAAGATAAGTATTGGAGGCACCAGTGGCTAAGAAGTCGATGAAGTAAGCACATCGTGTGGAGATCGCGTGCCTTATGTGGGCGTATCCAACCTAGCTGGGAGTATGAAGGACTGATATGATCATACAACCGTATATTGCACACGTATCTAACGCAAGCATTCATCACTAGCTCGAGGCGTCTCGAATTTTCACTATTTTTGCCGTGTTCAACAACACCACAGTAGTAAAGATTAGGCAAGACTAGTGTTGGGACTAATTTTTGTTTAACATGGGTTGGAAATATTTTTCTAAATTTTTGAATTGCATGTAGGGAGGAGAGCGATTTCCGGCAAGCTGTGACTGTTTGTTCTTCCCAGTTTAGGTGTTCATCCAAGATTATTCCAAGGTCTTTTACTGTTTCTTGGTATGGTAGTTGGGTACCATTGAGGAGTATTTGAGGGACTGTTTCGCGAAAGTACCGACTGATTAACTTTGGATGAGATATAAGTATGACCTGGGATTTCTTGGGGTTTAGTTTCAGACCTAGGTTCTGTGCCCATCGAGAAACAGAGCAAAGATCTGCGTTCATACTCGCTACTGCGTCAGCAATGTTCTTGGGGCTTGCACTTATGTACAGTTGGATGTCGTCGGCATATAGATGGTAGTTGCGGGAGTGAATCACTGAAGAAATATCATTAATGTACAGTGAGAAGAGTAATGGACCAAGGACGGAGCCTTGGGGAACTCCAGAGCGCACGTTTTTCCATGATGACTTTTCCGACCCACAAATGACTTGTTGACTTCCGTTTTTGAGGTAGCTGTCGAACCAGTGTATTGCGCTGTTTAAGAAATTCAGCTCCTTCATTTTAATTAGTAATATCTCAAAGTCAACTGTATCAAAAGCCTTGCTAAAGTTAAGCAGTGTTAGGATGGTAGCTTCACGTCTGTCCATAGCATGTTTAATGTCGTCAGTTACTCTGATTAATGTAGTTGCTGTACTATGGTGCTTTCGAAAGCCTGACTGATATTTGTCGTGGATGTTATGAGTTTTGAGGTAATCCGTCAGGTGTTCATGGACGATGTATTCTAGGGCTTTAGATATTGCAGGTAGTATGCTGATCGGCCTGTAGTCACCTGGCGACTTACGGTTTTCAGTCTTGGGTGTAGGTTGAATTAAACTTTGCTTCCACTCAGTAGGATATGTACTACTGACGAGAGACAGGTTGAAGATGTCTGTGATAACTGGAGTAATAGTGTCTACGACGTTCTTAATCGTGCCAATGCTCACTCCATGATTTCCTACTGCCTCGGAAGAGATTTTCATAATTGCCTTGTCTACTGTGCCGGTAGTGACATGTTTTAGGAAAAACTTGTCTCTCGAGAGATTGATATCTTGGGGCTGGTAATTTGTCGCTGCGTGGCAGTTTACAGCTGTTGAGAAGAAATCATTTAATTCTTCTGCAGACGCTTGATAAACAGCGTCAGATCTTCGCTTCCCTATACCGAAACTGCGCAGCTTTTTCCACAGTGCAGCAGGTTTTGATATGCCGCATACGACAGAGCGGGCATGTCTGATTTTGGCATTCCTCACGCTTTGCTTGCCTCCAAAGATAATCACATGCGGTCAGATGACACACAGTACTTGTAAGCTAATATCTGTGAACATTTAAAGGGCTTGTGTTAGTCTTGTTTACCTGCTGTAGACCCCCTTTATAGATATGACGTATTAATTGTCTAATAAATAAGTGAATATTTTTACTACCGGTATGTCTCTTGCTATTAGCATGTTCCAGCTTTTACCTCTGTACTTGACAACGGCGTAAAAGCCGAAATTTAGATGTACAGAAGATAAATACAGTAATACACAGTCATATGGCAATTTATTCTCTCAAAAAATATTGTACGACTGTGGGTCAACACTATCGAAAGCTTTCTGAACACAGTTTGTTTAATGTTCACGTTTCTAACAGGAAATTGGCAACGTGAATACTTGCGCAGAGCCAGGTTTGTCAGCTAGTGTAATATAAGGCTTTTGGTTACAATAGGGTCGCAATATTTCACTAAGGAAGCATGTCTAGCGTGTGTTTGTTTTTAAAAATGGCTGTGCAGTAGCCTGCGCACTGTTTGAAATTGTTACCAGACTGGGACTCGAACCCGGAACCGTGCCCTTTGGGGACAGTGCAAGGAAACATTCACGGAACTTTTTGACCAACACGCTGGTATAACGGAAATACTGCAAAATCTGAAGTAGCTGACACTTAAAGAAATTCTCTAATATCTAGCTACTACCTTCTTAAAAAATACATTTTGCTTCTAAAATTCGGAGCCACACGCTGGCACACCACGACACGTCTCGATTACCTACAAAGGTGCGACGCTACCTTGGCGGGATAATAGCTGGAGATGTCCTCGGCGCGAGAAGCAGCTCTTCCCAGGACGGCACTATCACGCCCCTGGCGGCAGGCGCTGAAAGCGCGACCGTGTCTCGCTAGTTAGTGGCAATTAGCCATCTAGCGGCGCGCCGGCGCACTAGCGCCCCGCCCACCCGGCGGCCATTAGCAGCGGCGGCGCCTTTGATGTCGGCGGCGCTCGCGGCGCTGCTCGGCGGTGGTCGGCCGCATCCGCCGCCGGGCGCCGACGCACCACGTAGCGCCAGGCAAGCGGCGTGTCGCAGCCCTGCAATATAACGGCGCCGCGTCCGGCGCTCTTTAAGCCATCACTAGCGAGCGTTTTCCTCCTAAATCATAACACGGACTAATTGCTTTATTGCTGCTGTTATTAACTGCTTACAGCTGTAGTCGGGGCCTCCGCCTTCTTATGCAGGACATAGTTCTTCCTTCCACCTTCACCCAAACGGCTTTTGACACTTAAGTCCCAATAGCAGTGAATCTAGATTTTAAGTAATATTACTGTGACTGACTGTTCCTTCGGTTCTTGGTAGACTGTTTTATACATTATCAATGAAACACACACAACAATGGTGTAATATTCCACATTGTTTATTATTTGTTATTCGAACCGGTTTTCGGCTGTAACGCCATCATCAGGTACAAAGAAAAGTATGTGGTGCAGTGAAACTTTGTTGCATCAAATATTTAAAACTAATGTATCTACAGAATATCTCCATTTCCAGAGATGGAAAATGTTAATGTTGGAATCAGGAATACAACAGCGTAAATGCGATGAAAGATTATTTAACTAAGATTTATCTTAGTTAAGGGATGTAACATCAATTTACACTGAAATAATAACAATAAATCTTAGTTAAATAATCTCACATTTCATTTCCACTGAAATAATCCCTCTTGTTTTATTCGTAATTGTAACAATAACATTTTTTATCTCTGGAAATGGAGATATTCTGTAAATGCACTAGTTCAAAATCTCTGATCCAACAAAAGTTTTCTTTTGAATACATTATGGGCACAGCAGTGATCAATGTCTTATAGATAATTACTATTAAAAACAGTCTTGATCACGATTTATTTAACAAGGTGACCGGTTTCAACCACTACTGTGGTCATCTTCAGACCATTGAGTAGGAACCTCTTTCTGTTGAAGAATCACTACTAGTGATTCTTCAACAGAAAGAGGTTCCTACTCAATGGTCTGAAGATGACCACGGTTTCAACCACTACTGTGGTCATCTTCAGACCATTGAGTAGGAACCTCTTTCTGTTGAAGAATCACTACTAGTGATTCTTCAACAGAAAGAGGTTCCTACTCAATGGTCTGAAGATGACCACAGTAGTGGTTGAAACCGGTCACCTTGTTAAATAAATCGTGATCAAGACTGTTTTTAAAAGTTTTCTGCTCCACACTCTTACCTTTTTATCTGATGCTGGCGTAACAGCCAAAAAACCGATTCGTGTAACTAATTATAAATATTGTACAATATTTCACTAGTGTTGCGTGTGTTTCATTTATACTTTATACAGTATCTTAAAACCGTGTTTCTAAAAGTTCCGTAGAACGTAGCTTTAAAAATATAGAAAATGAGTGCATCAAAACAATCTACTGCATGCTCCGGAGGTATTTAGTCATTTTTCTATGGACTGTAATCTGTTGACTACCCAAAAATATCACCACATTTAACACCGTTGGACTGTTAGTTGTTGAGTCTTACTAAGAATTTGATGAATTACTAACCTTGGGAAATACCGAAACTAGCGTTTCTGCGATTTTCAGAATTGTCAAGAGTCTCTTGTAGGGTCTGCCAGTCCCCTCAAAACAGATGCAAGCTAAAGGTGGATTGGATAAGATTACATTTCTCCGTAATGTTTACTTCTTACCTTAAGTTCAGGTTTTCGCTCAACAACTATCCTACGCGTCAATTCAACATATCTGTTCAGCCTACAAACTACAACAACGTAGCTCTTTTGGAACACAGAGTACAATTTATTAAAAAATGAGCTATAATTTGAGTGTCGTGCGAAATGTTCTTTCTGGCTTAATGCTGTTGGCCATGTTGCTGTTTTTGTTTGTGCAAACAACAGAGAAATAAAACTGCTTCCATCATTATCGTAGAAATAAAAAACATTTTCTATCTGAAATTTTGTAAAACATTGCCATTTTTTCTTAACCGCCAGCACTTGTCCGGTACAGAGAGCTTAGTAATGCCGTTCTGACGCAGCTTGTGCAATAGTTTTATTTCTGATCGCTCTACACATGGTTTCCTTTATCGATGATGCGTGTGTGTGGTGTGTGTGTGTGTGTGTGTGTGTGTGTGTGTGTGTGTGTGTGGAGGGGGGGGGGGGCAGCTAGATTCATACAGGCAAGTGGCGGAGAGGGAAAAGTCTTTCTTCCCTTCTGTTCGCTGTTTTGTTTGTAAACTTCATTTTAACGCGAGAAATAGACATCTTGTAACACAGATTTGTATGTTCGTTAATGCCTGTTTACTTTTTGACATTTTTCTCTTTATATAGTAAGTAGACACGAAAAAACTTATTAATGTTTTATCGGTGATATATTGTACGTCAAATGAACCATCAAATATACCCACAAATAAGAAAATGTTGTCATCGATTCGATTATGCTGTCTGTCTTTCATCGTTTCTTCTACCGTGGCTTCTTGGGTTGTTTTAAATATTCTTTATGTGCTCCTTGTATTTACTTGCATTCCTTCGATGATGAGTGTAAACTTTCGTTATGTGTCAGTTAACTTGGCAGTTCATGCGTTCACTTTATTTGGTCTATTGTTCTTAATCTGCGCTACAGCTTTTAACTTCCAAACGTATTCCATTTCCACTTAGGATTCGTACAGAAGTTGGTCGCAATATCTTCATTCTTTCTCTCAGCGCCCTTCTGAATTTTATGTACGCTCATTCTAACATGACCGTACGAATTTGGTGACCACTCAAAACTATTTTTTTTTTTACAGGTTATATCATTCACTCTACGAAGGAGTATACGCTGTTAAGAAATTTCTTGGCAGAATAAAACTGTGTGCCAGACCAGATCTTGCCAAAAACCATAATCTGGCAGGTATTTTCAATCCTAGTTTTTCTTTCCTTTTCAATTTAATGTGTCTTTTTTTAATTTTCCCTACTGAGTTTTGTACAGTTTGTGTCAACCGCATATTGTTCGCCACTCTCGAATATTTTCTCAGTACAGACACTCATTATACAAACTAAACGCCGCGTACGTCTTATTTCCAGCAGGGATAAGCTTATAATATCTCCCCAGATAAAATCATCAAAAAATAAACCTAGCAGCAGGACAAAACTATTACTGTCTTCGGCATCACTATTTTTGCATATTTTAATAGCGTCGATCTCATCCCTTCATGAACGACAAAGGGTTACAGTAACTAAATTATATCCATTTTTTTCAGTGGAAATGCAGATGGATTTCAACTTATTTAGTTCTACATACATTTTAAGCCTATCTTTCTGAACAGACTTTATACTTATCCCTTTCTGGAAGGGACATGAGGTACCAATAATCGTGTGTCACGCCTGAAACCTTTTTGGGTATTTTTCACCCAAAATTTCTGTGCTTTTTTACCATTGTGTATTTTATACCATTGAAAGTCGGAAACAAAATTCTCTTTCGCTATCAATACATCTCTGAATTCTATGTCATCCAGACATCATGTTATGAAGCGATGTGACGCAGAACAAGTGAGAAACAAATATTCATTTTGGTTGAAAATATTCTGATAATAAATACGACATGTTGAAATGAAATCAGACGCAACATTTATCGTGCAAGTTATTATTTCTTGAGAAGTGGGTGAGTACTTGAGACCCAATACAAGTGTGACTTCAGGAATACCTGGAAAGAGTTCGCATGCATAGCGTTGAGGTGGAAATGGTGTTATGCTGCTCGGAGAAGATGCATGCCAATCGATGGAAGAAATATGGGTTTCTTATCACTAATGATACACATACATCATTTGATTTGGAGGCACCAATGTCGAGACAGATTGTGAAGTGATGCTGCTGTGACTACAACATATTACTGTATCTTATTCTTTTTTATTCCTTTATTTATTTTAACAAATTTACCTATTTTATTCAATATATTTGTATTTGGTTTAGCTCATGGATGAGCATCGATCGATTACGAAAATCAAACCTGTCTCTTATAAAATGTAAAGGAAAACTTTCCATGAACACACTAAGTTAAAGTTGTCAAGAAATCAGCGCTACCGACTGACAATAGACTTAACGCTCGAAACTAGTAACGGGACAACAAAATAATTTCTAAATAACTTTAGACTGGTTGCAGTATTTCCTACAGTTCAGTCCTTTAATTTAAATTTTGCATTTGTCAATTTTCTCTACACTTTCATAACTTGCTTATGTACAGTATATTATGATGTAATAATAGGGGACGTTTTCAATTTTTTATGCAAAATGTCTATTGTTTCTTGTTATTACACATTATATATTATTCAAATACTGGACCAAAACTGTCTGGAAACGTCAATATAAAAATGACTTTCTCTGTGATGGAGGATTAGCGTCGCAAAAGCGGTGTAGAATGGAATGACTGAGTAAGGAGCATTTGCTTTGATGTAAAATATTTTGGCAAAGCGCGGTGCATTTTCAAACGAGAATGGAACCAACTTCCTAGTGAAGCCTATTTATTCTTGAAAACTCCTTGACGACAGAAAGAATCAGTAGCAGCGAGACTGAAGGAATAACTGAGGGACTGAGAGCAAAAGTGATGTATGTGACATTCCTCAACAAAACGATCGAGTCCAAATTTGTTAAGCTAAAATATGGATCTCTTCAGAGTACTAGAAATACAGAAGTATTGTTCTTGCATAGTTGTACGCTCTGTGATGACAAAGTTATAGGGTCTCAACCAGTGCCTGGACTGCATTTAGAATACGAATAGTGCAAGTGAAATATTTTTGAAAGTAGTCCAATAGCCCAATGTGTATGCTTTTGACATTACTTATAGTAATATTTAACGCATGTTTAATTAGGCCTTCTTCGAAAGAGTAGATGTAGATGTTGATGCAAAATCAGCATATTGACTCAAAAGATCGCAAGTTGCTTGAACCTGGCCATACGTACACAGAATATGATAATCAAAGAAACACGTGAAGTATGTCTTTGTTCGCCAAGACTCGATGGGGGCGGTGCAGAAGATGAGCATGAAGTTTTCCGTATTGGGAATGAAAACAGAAAACTTACTCTCAATTAAAGCCACTGATATGGCACAAATTTGAAATATAGAAAGGTCTTGATCGTACAGTTCTCTACTAAGCGTTACGCGTTTTAAAATTTCATCAACAGAGTGAATCTGTGGAGTAAAGTGTACGAGAAAATTAACGATAGCAAATACGTACATAATAACATCAATATGCTTCTTAGTATATATAGAAATTTCAATCAGTATCGTACTTACATTAAAATAAAACTTTAGTACAAAGCTCACGAAACTGAATATAATACAAATGTCATCTCACGTAGGCATATATCCTTGGGGTCGAGCGAATCTATAGCGCAAACCTGGCGAGACAGCCACATCAGATCGCTCCGTGAAATTAGTAGCACCATCTAACACGGCGGAGGATACTAACGTACCTACAGTTATAATGGTTGCGTCGTATGTAGCTCACGAATTCTAGATAATTATGGCTAATCTAATCAACTTTAGATCAATTGGGTCAAATTCGAGATACATTTCGTGTAGTGTCTTCAAATAAATTTAAGAAGCAGCTGCTACCGAAAAACTCCTGCTCTTTAAATAACCGATGTGACTGACAGAGTCGATGTATGCTTTCAAATTCTTCCAAACTTCTTCCGCAGAGCCGACGGTGTGGCCGAGCGGTTCTAGGCGCTTCAGTCTGGACCGCTACGGTCGCAGGTTCGAATCCTGCCTCGGGCATGGATGTGTGTGACGTCCTTAGGTTAGTTAGGTTTAAGTAGTTCTAAGTTCTCGGGGACTGATGACCTCAGCTGTTAAGTCCCGTAGTGATCAGAGCCATTTTGAATCTTCCACAGACGACTGTGAGGAGCGACGTGCAAAACCTCAAGACCTCCGGCTATCGACAACAAGCCGTGCTATTTCGTTTTCAAATGCTGCCCCAAAGTACTGGCATTACTGGGAAATGATTGCTCTCTGTATCTAGTTCTGAAATCTTTCGCCGTCTTACCAACACGGAAATTATCACAATCTCATCATTGTATCTTACATACCCCTGATTTACTAAAAATACTACTTGGCTTTGCCCTACGTCATGGTTTAATCACATGTGGAAATTACCTCTTGTTTTAAACGAAAAATTCATGTCAGCTTCTTTCATAACTTTCGCAGTTTTGTCACGATGGCGGCCATTATAGGCTATATTAACGAAACGACCTTTTTTATCCTCTTTTCTTACTACCTTCAATTTCTTCTTGTGTACAGAATAAAACAATTTACGAATACTTTTAGCTTTAGGTCTATATCCATTTGCTACGCCTACTTGAACAATCGTCTGGAATCCCTTATACCTTGCCTCCCGATTGATATCCAACCTCAAAATTCAGTGTATTATTCAGCGAAAATACGCCCATCTGTAGGTGTTCGGATGACTTGAAAGTTTATTAATTGTAACACTGATGGAATTGAATTTACGAAAACGCCGAAAATAGGATTATTGTCTTCCCTAGTAAAAGAGAGATTTAAATAATTTGAATCTTTCAATGTCCTCATCACATCCTCTATACAATAGTAACACGACATCTGCATAACGCTGACACGATTTAATTTTTGGTATGAACTTGAATGTGGTTCAAAAAATGTGCATTTCAAGTGATTGACAAAAGTCTCTGCCAGGGTACGAGCTACTGAATTACCCATAGCTAAGCCATTTGTCAGTGAGTAGAATTTGTGATTTGATGGTAAAGTCGTTGAAAGACAACGAAAATTTTACTAACTCATTTAATTCCACAGCCTGACCATGGGAAAATACGTTATGGGTCAATATATTTTTCCTAATTATATCAAAGATTTCATTAACTGGTCTACACGAGTACAAGTCAGCAATGTCCACTGAAACTACACGGACACCATCCAGTATGTGAAGAGTTTTAAGTTTGTCCATTAATTCACAGGAGTTTTTTTACACTAAATGTCTTTGGAAAGATATAGGGGGTCTTTTACGTTTTTGCTTAAAAACTGTAACGTTAATAATTACGTCTGGAACAATGATTAAGAATAGGCTCAAAAATGGCTCTGAGGACTATGAGACTCAACATCTTAGGTCATAAGTCCCCTAGAACTTAGAACTACTTAAACCTAACTAACCTAAGGACATCACACACACCCATGCCCGAGGCAGGATTCGAACCTGCGACCGTAGCAGTCCCGCGGTTCCGGACTGCAGCGCCAGAACCGCTAGACCGCCGCGGCCGGCTAAGAATAGGCCTTAGAAGCAAACGTTCCTTGTAAAACTTCAGTTGAAATGTAATAGTTGGTATTTTTGGGTTCATCATAACAACACTTTTCTACAGTATGTGCCTCTACCATGGATGTATTTTGCCAGCAAGTAACGGAAAGCCATCGATCTCACAGTAGAGGACAAAGTTGCTAAAGATATTCAAGGAAACACAATAATACAGTGGTGGAACATTAGTAGGATCAGAATCAGCAAGGAAAATCGTTTAACAATGCGGTTCAAGTATTCACTAAACGTGATCTAATATTTATTGAAGCGGATTTTATGAGGCACAATACGTGTCACCCATCAATACCTCTTCTGCATCCTTCGAATCATAAAGAGCATCAAATAAAATTTGAGAGGTGATAAAAATCCTCAGGAAATAAAGAACTCCACTTTATCATGAGTCCCATAACAATAGGTCCAATTCCTTGGCAGCAGTTACAATGGGTGTAAGAAGAGGGACAGGAGAAAGAAGGGTACAAGGAAGGTTGAAAAATGCACAGCACAACGGTACAGCATGAGTGATCGCCGGGAAGGACATTCTTCAAGAGATAGCACAGAAGGAAAAGATTCTGATTCCATATTAAGGTACTAACTGTTAGAGGATTACAGAAAATGACAATGAATAATCTCTCATACGTGTCGGAAACACACCAATATATTTTCATTTTGGTATTTTTACTTGATTTGCTGTTTACCTACTGTTTATCAGTTCGTTATATTAATTTTGCATTAATTACGCACATATTCTTGTTTTATAACGAAAATGTGTTGTACTGTGAGCGTCGTCTGTGTTGTACCAAAAAATGTTCAGAATAAAGCACAGTGAATAAAATGTTTTCGACCTTTTACCTGCTTTACTCTAAAAAGTTTTAAGGTGCAAAGAGTATTTGTATTTTTAATACGGTATTTAAAAATGGAGAAGCAGAACAACAATCTCGAGCCGTAGCTACAGCTATACACGGACTAAGTGACTATTTAAAAAAATCTTATGTTTAGGTAGTAACTAATATAATTTATAAATGACATTTAACTATGGCAGTCATTTACTCATTTTGCTTCAGCAAGCTCTTGTAGCACTTGTACTCTCAGCCCCTCAATTTGAAAAGTCTCAGAAGCGTACTGTTACTACCGTAACAGGTCGGTTCTGTTGGAGACTGTGTTACAACGCTCGCTGGAGAGCAAGAAAAGAGCGGTTGCGTCACATGAGTGATACACGTTTGACTATATAGACGTTACAATTCAAATCGATTAAAAAATAATGTTGGTACCAGTGCAGCTTAGCCATAAACAGACTAATATTATTCCTGAACATCACAGGAAACGGAGTGACCGAACTGTTTCCACCATGCAGCGTAGAGGGCATCTCCATAAGTAAATGCAGGACACTTTAACGACGTCAAATGTCAGTCAGAAACAACTTGAAGTCATTTTTTCCTACGATATGAGTTTAATATTCGTTGCTTACCAACGAATCTGACTTCCAACACTTTTAGCGATCGTCTTACGTATGTGATCATTTGATTCTGTTTCTCATCCAGCGGCAAAGAGAATTCGACGTTACGTTCTTCTTATTTTGCAACGTCGTATTTTGCATCTTACGTCGATGCATCTGATTTCTTACATTTCAGTTACTTTATTGTCGATGTTTTCTACCCTTTCACAATTCTGCACATACATGTCTTCACTGAAGTGCGATACGTTTTCTAGAATTAACCACGCAATCAAGACCTACAGTTTTGAGAGTGTAGCGTCAATTTCTGGTTTTCCCAAAGTGCATAGCCTTTGACTACAGAACAAATTTGAATCATTTAAATCATTAATTGTAGTGAGTTGTGTAACTGTGGTTCAGGCTTATAAAAACTTGTCTATTTGATCATCTGCTACGCATTATGTTTATAAATTCCGTTACGAACACTTAGGGAAGCTATCGAGCGCCGGGTATATAAACATTTCACTAACATCCAGTGTCTGGAGGCGAACGGTTTCAGTGCTTCAGTAACAAACACATAAAACTGTATTTCACTCTCTTTCATCTGCTTCATGAAAGAACGAGTGTAATTGTTGGAAACAGTGAGTACTTTTACATATGGAACCGGTGAACTAACGTTAGACGCTTACTTGTGTTTCAGCTTCAATTAGTCAAGTAAAAACAAAATTAAAGCTCTAAGTACTGTTTGAAAGTCATGCTGAATATCGTTGTTGTCAGTTTAAGGGAGTTTCCGAGTTTCAGTAATGTATGCCATACGCAAAATATTCCATATGCAAAATGGGACTTCGTACTGAGTACCTTGACAGACATATACCGATAGCAATGGCTCGGTGCGTGACACTGAGAAAAGGTAAATGATGATTCATTTTCTTTGGATTTTTCACTGTTTTTCTCTCTCGCAACAGTGCATTAATTTTGGATCCACAAATAGCATTATGTTCATGTCAATGTATTTCGTTCGCTCCAGAAACATCATCTGACAGTTTTTTTTTTTTTTTTTTGCTGTTGACTGTGGGATTATTCGCACATAATTGTATTCGAAATTATTATTATACATAACAATAACTAAATTGTTATTGATGTTATTATTATTTTTACAATGTCCGCCCCCGATGGTAGAGTGGTACCCGACACGGTAGCTCAGCGTGTTCGGTCAGAGGGTTTAGCTACCCTCTGTAATAAAAATCTGAGTGAACGAATCAACGAACAACGTGAAAGGGTGTCATCGGACGTCCGCCACGAACAAATTAAACGAACAGTATAGAACAAAATGAGATAAAAGAAAGTGGCCAGCGTGACAGAATGTCAATCCCAAGGGCCCGGGTTAGATTCCCGGCAGGGTCGGAGATTTTCGCCGCTCAGGTTCTGGGTGTTGTGTTGTCCTAATCATGATCATTTCATCCCCATCGACGCGCAAGTCGCCGAAGTGGCGTCAAATCGAAAGACTTGCACCCAGCGAACGGTCTACCCGACGGGAGGCCCTAGTCACACGACATTTAGTTATTTATTTTTACAATACAACCAAAGGTGTGAAATTTCCTCTCTTTGGTAGTTTTAAATAATGACAGTATTTGGAATAACTGTTGGCGTTGGGATAAGGTTAGTTGCGGGAATTAAAACGTCTTTAAAAATGAACTGCACGAAGTGAAATCATAATAATCAAACCTTGAATACACATTTCCATGTGTCCAAACTGTGTTTTGCTGTAGGAATGTTTGGCTGCGGCTCGTACGACGGGCCTAGATCGGGACTGTCAGTAGGGTCACGTAAACTGTAACTCGACAAACATTTTCAATTACAGTCAGCACATCAGGTCGCAGTAGCAATAGGTAAATCACAATTCAAGACGACGACGACGAATATGTTTGTCATTTCTAAACGTATATTCGTTTGGAAAAGTCAACTGTACGATGGGCAGAGCCAATGGACTACCGCAGTAGTCACGGTTATTATCTATGGCATTGCTGTATACCACAAATTACCAGCGCTGCGCGGGACTAACCGAGCGGTCTTAGGCGCTGCAGTCATGGACTGTGGGGCTGGTCCCGGCAGAGGTTCGAGTCCTCCTTCGGGTATGGGTGTGTGTTTGTCCTTAGGATAATTTAGGTTAAATAGTGTGTAAGCTTAGGGACTGATGACCTTTGCAGTTAAGTCCCGTAAGATTTCACTCACACAATTACCCACAGAATAAGTACCTTAAAACAAATTAAGTGGTATTTGTAATAAACTAATATATAAAGGAGTCTCTTATTCGTTAGTAATAAGTTTAAATATAGGTATGAAGCTGGGCATCAATGATGCCCTTTTGCCTATGGTAGTTGAAAGTCTCTCTTGTATTAACATTTTCCACAAACGAACTTTTTAGCGCGAAATACGTATGCAATGCAAGAAGTCGGTTAAAAACCGTTTGTAACGATACCTCATTCATCCCTGTACTTAGTATGTACTGACAAAAAGGGATGTTGACTTGAGAAATAATATACTTGAATGATTCAACAAATGTTTTACAGCTCTCGTCTCCCGAACCCCGTCGTCTCTTGGAGTCCTCTTGCGATCATCGCATCACGACGCTTTCCAGCCCTATCTCGATGAAAGTATGGGTTTCAATCAATAGGGGTGACCCCAGTCCTGTACTGTTTCTGGCCATCTGATTTCATCCACCATTTCCAGGTACTCCTGCCAAATTAGACATTTCGTATCACTTCCATTTATTGTCCCCTCACCTACCATATCTTTTCATACTGGACCGATTCGAACATGGTCCCTCGTAGGGATGGTGTCGGTTCACCTTGTTGTTTCCAACGTAATTACTTCTGAACTTATTTTGATGAACTTTAGAACATCAACAAATCGAGGAAGAGCAGTTGTTTCCTCCAGCGGATGTTTGAACGTACCTATTCCGTCTGTGCTTTACGTCCGCCAATGTTTCATTTTCATTCGTTTAAAAACTGTCGAAAGAGAGTAAGACAGAGAAAAATATTGCTGTCTGGTCATGCGTTCTGCTTCTGTTTCCAATATAGTCAGTAAACAATGTAAACATAGCTACATTATGAATAGTAAGATAATTCATCCAGAAAGGCTGCAGCCCGTCAGTTACCACCTATCTGGTTCACCAGATCTAAAAATGGACAGTCAGAAAATGGTATATTTGGAGTGGGGAATGAAATAAACTGACAAGAAAATTGTCGTATTTAGGTTCTCCGCCGACAATCTTTGAACTCATAGATAACGTCGCATTAAAATAAAAAAGGGAACTGATATTTCAAACATCAATCTGGACAAGTGCAGTAAATCAACGCAACAGTCTCTGCATCAGTCGCCTTCTCCTTTCTTTCTAAACAAAAATAGAAAGCAACTAACTTCAGTACTGATGTGACTACACGAAACACTACTTTTTTTATGTCGCCACTACATATTCATGGTTTTCCGATTTCATACGTGTCATTTTATTGTGCCACTTTTCATCTAAATATACTGCCGAAAAAGATAGTACACCTTTAAAGACGATGTCAATTTTGATCTGAAGACGGCATATGCCACCTAGGGGATAATACACACACCAAAAAAAGTTTTGCATCACCTCGATTCCGAGAGTTCCGGAACCTGTACAGGAAACTGGAACAGAAATCAACATAAACATCCTTTCCGCCCTTTTTATTGCTCATGAGAACTTCACATTGCATGTTGTATCACCATACAGCGAGACCTTCAGAGGTGGTGGTGCAGACTGCTGAAAACCCCGGCACCTCTAATACCCAGTAGCACGTCCTCTTGCATTGATGCATGCCTGTATTCGTCGTGGCATACTATCCACAAGTTAATCAAGGCACTAATGGTCCAGAATGTCCCACTCCTCAACAGCGATTCGGTGTGGATCCCTCAGAGTGGTTGGTGGGTCACGTTGTCCATAAACAGCCATTTTCAGTCTATGCCAGGCATGTTCGATAGGGTCCATGTTTGGAGAACATGCTGGCGCTCTAGTCGAGCAATGTCGATATCCTGAAGGGAGTAATTCAGGAGATGTGCACGATGGGGGCGCGAATTGTCATCCATGAAGACGAATGCGTCGCCAATATGCTGCCGATATGGCTGCATTATGGCAGGATGGCATTCACGTACCGTACAGCCGTTACGGCGCCTTCCATGACCACCAGAGGCGTACGTTGGCCCCACATAATGCCACCACAAAACAGCAGGGAACGTCCAAATTGCTGCACCCGCTGGACAGTGTGTCTAACGCGTTCATCCTGACCCCAAACACGTCTCCGACGATTGTCGGTTGGAGGCATATGCGACACTCATCTGTGAAGAGAACGTGATGCCAGTCCTGAGCGGCCAATTCGGCATCTTGTTGGGTCCATGTGTACCGCGCTGCATGGTGTCGTGGTTGCAAAGATGGACGTCGCCATGGACATCGGGAGTGAAGTCGCGCATCATGCAGCCTATTGCGCACAGTTTGAGTCGTAACACGACGTCCTATAGCTGCACGAAAAGCATAATTCAACATGGTCGCGTTGCTGTCAGCGTTCCTCCGAGCCATAATCCATAGGTAGCGACCATCCACTGCAGTAGTAGCCCTTGGGCGGACTGAGCGAGGCATGTAATCGACAGTTCCTTTCTCTCTGTATCTCCTCCATGTCCGAACGACAACGCTTTGGTTCAATCCGAGACACCGGGACACTTCCCTTGTTGAGAGCCCTTCCTGGCACAAAGAAACAATGCGGGTGCGATCGAACCTCGAGCGTCTAGGCATGGTTGATATATAGACAACACGAGCCATGTACCTCCTTCCAGGTGGAGTGAGTGAAACTGATCGGCTGTTGGACCCCCTCCGTCTAATAGGCGCTGCTCACGCGTGGTTGTTTACATCTTTGGGCGGGTTTAGTGACATCTCTGTGCAGTCAAAGGGACTGTGTCGGTGATACAATATCCAGAGTCAACGTTTATCTTCAGGAGTTCTGGGAACCGGAGTGATGCAAAACTTTTTTTGATACGTGTAGATGTACTGATGGCGGTTTCAATGTCGTCCACCAACGGACAGCGGAGTGGTATTGCTACCAGGGCGCCATCTGTGTCTTCCCTCTAAGAGGGAATGCTCACATCCAGAAGGCTCTGTGTAGTATAGACGTGTTTCCTACAGTCACCTGAGCGACTTTCAAAGGGGTCAAAATGTGGCCTTCCGGGTGGCGGGATGGTCCTTTCGGAGAACTGCCATACAAAATGGGCGTGCTGCGTCTGTTGCGCAACGATGCTGGTATCAGGGGTCACCTGAGTATTCTCACACCCGTAAACGAGCTTCTGGACGTCCACGCAGGACAGACGCCCGCCAGAATCGTCGTATTGTAAGGACAATATTGGCGGATCATGCAGCTACCACACCACACATAAGCGTGCTTGTGAGCCCAAACGTGTCAACACGAACTGTCACTAACCCGAATGTAATATCGAAAAAAATTGTTTTCCATGGAACTTTGACATTTCAAGAGTATCTGTTAGACGCGAAAAGCTGTAAGTTGTGAGGAGGCTTACGATTCTAAAAGTTTTATGATTATTTGCTTCTGGAAGTACTGCAGCCCCTATACATGCTGTTATTGAACTTGTTGTGTTGCCTAAACCCGCATACAACAGCAAATCATGCTGCGGAACACAGGGAAATACTACAGTACCTTTCCTTTGGACTGTTGTAGGATACGACTTTTTTAATCCGCATTTTCCATCCGTGTAACCATTGCTTCAGCTGTTGAGATCAGTCGTGCCTCTCGGCAATACTGCTTGTGTCAAATCGGAATTCGGGTAAGGTGACTCTTGCATTTGCACGCTAACACGTAAACATCACTTGTTCAGTACGACGTATCTAAAATAGAGAAACATGAATGGTTCAGTGTGAGATGATCCCGAACAGTTTCTGTAAGCTGGACGCAGTTGCTTGACTTATCTACGACGAGATTTTTAAGCGTCTCTTTGGCAACGCATTTCACAGGTCTCTAGACTCTATTGTTTTCGCCCACAGCCATTTGCGCTTCGCAGTTGGAAGCTGTCAAAAACGCTGCCACGTGTAAGAGATTTCCTTAAGTTGACTTGACAGTGGGAGTGTCTTAGTAGTAAGGAATAAATATATTAAAACTTCATCCATGATGCGTCAATTTTTTTTTTTTTTTTTGCGCATCTCAGAGTCCATGACGTCATACCTCTTGAACTGTGTGTCGTACAACGGTATATTTATACAGCTACATTGGGCGACATATGTGGATGCCGTCTGTGAAATATGTTGCGAAAAGGAATCCAATGTGTCAATCCCTTCGCCACCTCGCTATATCTATACACCTGGGTTTCATGATGGTTTAGTGAGTGCGCCAGGTGAGAAGCGGAATGCGGACTGAGACGACACTGCTGTGGTGAAGCTAACGAAGCGTGCGCTGCGAAGAAGTGTGCGCAAAAAGACAGTGAGCAGACAAATTGCTTACTCCCAACGATGAGGGAAGGCCTCTACGTTCAGCTAAGCGCATATACACAACAAAATTAAGAATGAAAAAGTTCTTGTTGACTGTAGCGACAGATGGCCGCTACATGAAGAGCCGTACGCCAATATTTTATAGCTGGTGAATATCGCTGTAGGAGGGAGAAAATGCTCAAGCACTGATGAATCACTCCTTAGAGAATACTGTCGTGAGTCGGCGTATTATTAGAGGACGGCACAGACCGGAGGATTATTGACTGTGTAGTCGTACTGACAGAGGACAGGGTTCACCTTCAGGGAATCTCAACATAGAAAGAAAGTTATCTCTGTCGTATGACTCTGTTTTCGTAATCACAAAGTCTATTTCTCGTAGCTTATGCTCTTAATTCAGCAGCGGTTGTTACTGTAATGGAACACCATTGATCATATTTTACTATTAACTGGATACCCTGCGTTGGATAGGTTCTTCTCATCCCAGTCACATGCTCCATTCCCATACCCGCCTAATATCACAGTATTTCATTTAGAGGTAGCAATTCATTTGTGTAACAAATATGACTGAATTTTTATATTTTGACTAAAGTTCAGTCTTGATCACACCATTTATGTTTCAATGACATAGGTAACCGGTTTCGGTTATTTTCACATAACCATCATCAGACCTGTGGATTAATTTTAGGAAATACTAGAAACCAATCTTTAAATAAAATGAAAGTGTCTAATGACGTCAAAATTTAACAGGATAAAATAAAATTAATTATACCCATGACTCCCTTAGGATGGCAGGCGGAGCTCTCCTCAGCTGATACGAAGTCAACTGATGGTTATGAGTGCTGGGTAATATGCAGAGTCTCCGCCTACCTCCTGTCACACTACTTCACAACTGCCAATCAGCGTTCACAATATGACGCTATCGTCAAAGTATAAAAGTAGGAAATACACTAATAACATAAAATTGATTCATTTAAAATGTCTGATTAACAGATAGTTAGTATGTGTACAGCCTATTTATATTTTAGATAAAAACAGTAAACTACGATGTGTAATAGTTGTGCCCTCTATGGGCAACCTTAATACTATTACAGTGTCAGTTACATCAAAGATGTGAAAGTCCTTGGAGTTGTCGTATATATCGATTATACCGAGTCGCCTATATCACAATTGCATCTTTGTTGGATGCTGCAGAATCGTCTTACTTTAACTGTAGTTTTCATAGCAATATTCTTTATAGCAGTAGGGTAGCAGCCAAGAGTTCCGCATTATATATGTCTGAATAACTGATGAGACCGCTGATTAAATTTTTTTAGAACTCATCGATCTACTAGTTTTTATAATAATCAATGTCAATGTAAAAAAATTTTTATATATTGTACAGCATATTTTACATACATAGCTTTTGCCATGGGTATAACTAGTCTTATATTTTAAAACAAAAGAGTAGGTGCTTTTATTATAAAATTTCGTCAAAAAGGTCGTAAAAATATTTTTCGCGAAAATCTAATTGTTCATTGAGCAGCATTGATGATTTGGTTTTCAAATGAGCATATATCTCGATTTCTTCTAAGATATTCATAAGTAAGCCTTTATTTGCATAATGAAGAACTTGTAAATTCTGCTCTACTGTCCCCTCAGCATGATTATTGAATGCTATATGATGGCCGAATACAGACTTTTTTCGTGAGGTACCCGACGTATGTTCTTTGTACCTTACTGCAAAATTTCGATCTGTTTGGCCGATGTATATTTTCTCACAGTCTCTACATTGGATCTTGTACACTCCTGATCTGGTAAATTTTCCATTATCTTTACTTACGGTATGTCTTAATTTTTGTTGTAAAGTATTGTCATTTGTAAATGCTATTGTTATATGACTGAAGTTGCTCTGAGCGCTTGAGATCTGTAGTTTCCATGTAGACCCTTCGTACCGCCACTCCAACGCATAATACTCAAATGTCATCGCAACTCTCACCAATCAATTCGGCAACGCCGAAAACCGTTGATTTGATTCTGATATAATTAGTTCTCGAGTACTTTTGCATGTCACTGTTCTTTCCACGTTCCCCTCTAATGACGCAAAGGCTGACTAACTCCAACAGTATATTTTTCCAGATAGTTGCTACTACATGTATCAGGTTTGGTTGATATTGTTCCAGGAGTTCCAGAGCTACGCTTAGACTTCACCATCTCTCCACCCCACCACAAAAATAAAGACAGGAGTGTTACACACATGCTATTTCTCTCATGGTAGCAAATCATATGTGAAATTTCCCGTGTAGATGCAGACTAATAACACAGTAAGTTAGCTGGTCCTAATTTTCAACATTTTATTACTATGTCGATATTATATGTAAGATAGTGCACTGCAGTTCGTTTGTTTTCTAGGTAACATGGTCTTCTGTTGCTGTACAGCAGTGGTTCCCAATCTTTATCACTGGGTGCAATTTCATATTAGCTTATAACCCTCACCCACCAACACCAAAATCAGCACCTAATCAGACTTCAAAATGTTAAAAAAACTTTCTTTGAATACTTCTGTTTTTAAAATGGTAAGATATAAATGATATTTATGTTTTAGGTGTTATATTAATCCACGAACTAATGAATCAATGAAGCAATGGTACTGCTTGTTTCTAACAACCGTTTTTTATCAAAATGTTCAAATGTTTGAATTCCTAAGGGACCAAACTGCTAAGGTCGATTGGTCCCTAGACTCACACTCAAAACAACTCAAGCTAAAGACAACATACACACCCATACCCGAGGGAGGACTCGAACCTCCGGCGGGAGGGGCCACGCAATTCGTGACATGGTGCCTCTAACCGCCGGCGTTTTTTACCGAATGCTGAAGCAATTCTCAGTGCATGTTGAGTGCTACCTGCAACTCCTTCTCAGAAAAGAAAGCTACCTATCCACTTTGAGGGTAGACACTTTTTACAAAACATGCTTGCTCCGCACCAGTCCTTTCCCTAGGAACTTTGCTTCTCTCACATCATGCGCCCTGTGTTTGAAATGAACCAACTTAAGTGAGTACAAGACAAAAGTACATGCACATACACTGAGGATCCAAAACATTATGATCCTGCCTAACGCGCGGCTGAATGCCTCCTGGTGGTGTTGCGGGTACGTGGCACAGTAAGGAAAGAATGTAAGTGGAAGAGAGGCGTATGGGCAGCAATTATAGCGAAGGTATGGGCTGCGAGTTCGGAAATCCACTGAAAAAGGGCACATTGTTGTGGGGCTGCTGCAGGAAACGAGAATCTCTGAAACGGCGAAGCTGGTAGCCTGTTCGGTTGTTTGGTTATTACTGTCATGGGCACCTATGGACAGTGGTTGAAGATGGTGAAACAACGATTAGGCAGTATTGTACTGGGGGTCGACGTCTCATCACAAAACATAGCGATGGGAGGATCCCTCGCTGTGTAGTTCAGGATAGGCAGCGATCTGTGGCAGATCTGACGACAGATTACAATGCTGATGCAGACAGACGTGTTTTGGAGCACACGTTTCAAAGGCCGTTGTTCATCACGGAGCTCCACATAACACGACTCCTACGTATTCCTGTGTGAACCTGACGACATCATCAGATGTGGCTCAAATTCAAAGATACAGTATCGACAGCAATAGATAGATTCATACCGCGTAAGTTAATAAGGGACGGGGCTGGTCCACCATGGTACACAAAACACGTCAGAGCACTGTTGCAGAAGCAACGGAAAAAGCATGCCAAATTCAGAAGAATGCAAAATCCCCAAGACTGGCTATGTTTCACGTCAGCTCGAAATTTAGTGCGGACGTCAATGCGAGATACTTTTAATAGTTTCCACAATTAAACATTGTCTCAAAATATTGTAGAAAACCCAAAGATATTCTGGTCGTATGTAAAGAACACCAGTGGCAAAAAACAGTCAATACCGTCACTGCGCGATAGCGATGGAAATGTTCCCGATGATGGTGCCACTAAAGCGGAGTTACTAAATACAGTTTCCTGTAATTCCTTCACGAAAGAAGAATAGAAAATATTCCAGAATTCGAAACCACAACAGCTGTTAGCATGAGTGACATAAAAGTACATATCTCAGGTGTTGCGAAACAATTCAAATCACTTATGAAAGGCGTCGTCCGGTCCAGATGGTATACAAGTCATGTTCCTTTTAGAGTATGCAGAAGCAATAGCGCCTTTCTTAGCCATCATATATATATAACCGCTCACTTGACGAAAGGTCTGTTCCTAAAGACTGGAAAGTAGCACAGGTCACACCAGTATTCAAGAAAGGAAATAGGAGTAACTCACTGAAGTACGTACCCATATGACTGACCTCAATTTGCAGTCGGATTTTGGAGCATATACTGTACTCGAACATTATGAATCACCTTGAAGAAAATGAGTTACTGATGCACAACCGACACGGATTCAGAAAATATCGTTCTTGTGCAACGCAGCTAGTTCTTCATTCCCTTGAAGTAATGAGTGCTGTCGACAAGGGATCTCAGATCGATTCCATATTCCTAGATTTACAGAAGGCTTTTGATACCGTTCCTCACAAGCGACTGTTAATCAAATTGTGTGCATATGGAATATCGTCTCAGTTGTGTGACTGGAGTCTTGATTTCCTCTCAGAGAGGTCATAGTTCGTAGTGATAGACGGTAAATCATCGAGCAGAACAGAAGTGATATCTGGCGTTCCGCAAGGTAGTGTCAAAGGCCCTCTGCTGTTCCTGATTTACATAAATGATCTAGGTGACAATCTGAGCAGCCTCCTTAGACTGTTTGCAGATGACGCTGTAATTTTCCGTCTAGTGAAATCATCAGGCGATCAATTCCAATTACAAAATGATCTAGAGAGAATTTCTGTATAGTGCGAAAAGTGGCAATTGGCACTAAACAAAGAAAAGTGCGAAGTCATGCACATGGGTACTAAAAGAAATCTGATAAATCGCACAAATATAAGGGCTGTCAATTCGACCAAATACCTAGGAATATACAATTACGAGCAACTTGGAAAGACCACATAGATAATACTGTGGGGAAGGCGAAACAAAGACTGCGCTTTGTTGGCAGAACACTTAGAAGATGCGACAAGCCCACTGAAGGCACGCAGCTCGTGGTCGTGCGGTAGCGTTCTCGCTTCCCACGCCCGGGTTCCCGGGTTCGATTCCCGGCGGGGTCAGGGATTTTCTCTGCCTCGTGATGGCTGGGTGTTGTGTGATGTCCTTAGGTTAGTTAGGTTTAAGTAGTTCTAAGTTCTAGGGGACTGATGACCATAGATGTTTAGTCCCATACTGCTCAGAGCCATTTGAAACATTTGATTTGAGCCCACTGAAGAGACAGCCTACATTACACTTGTCCGTCCTCTGCTGGAACACTGCTGCGCGGTTTGGGATCCTTACCAGATAGGACTGACGGAGAACATCGAAAAGGTGCAAAGAAGGGTAGCTCGTTTCATGTTATCCCGCAATAGGGGTGAGAGTGTCACTGATATTATACGCAAGTTGGGGTGGCAGTCACTGAAACAAAGGCGGTTTTCTTTGCGGCGAGATCTATTTAAGAAATTTCAGTCACCAACTTTCTCTTCCGAATACGAAAATATTTTGTTGACACCCACCTACGTAGGGAGAAATGATCATCATAATTTGGAAGCGAATGGTAGAGAAGTAGTACGAAAATGGTTCGATGAACCCTCTGCCAGGCAGTTAAATGTGAATTGCTGAGTAACCATGTAGTAACCATGTACATGTGATTCCAATGGGAACAGCATCACTGAGTTTTCACCGTGGATAAATAGAAACTTGTAGCCTGTCGAATGCATCGCGTTTCTTGTTACACCAGGTCGATGGTCGGGTCGTTGCACGCCGTTATCTAGCCGAATGGCTGCTTGAAACGTGCACGGTGCCACCGATGCAGGCCGGTGAGGGCAGCATTATGCTATGGGGTATATTGCGCCGGACTTCCACGTGAGCTGTGGTGGTAATCGAAGGCTTCATGACAGCAGAGAACTACGTGAACACTATTACGGACCACCTGAGGCTCTTTATAGTTGAAGTCTCCTCTGATGGCGGTGACATCTTTCAGCAGGATAACTCCTCGTGACACAATGCCAGAATCGTGCTGCACTGGTTTGACGGACGTAATGGTGAACTCACATCGATGTCTTAGCCAGCAACGCCCCCTGATCTGTACCCACGGGAACACATATCATGCACCAGCTGTGTACCCACTAACCACCATCCCGTAATTTTCGGAAATTTTGTGGCCTGTGAGTTGACATCAGGTGCCGCACACATCTGGAAACCCGACTCCATGCCAAGGAGAACCGCTGCTGTATTCTGTTTGAAAACTGGACCAAGACGCTATTATCATTTGTCATTTGTACTCAGGTGATTAATGTGAAAGGGTTTCCGACGTGATTATAGCTGCACGACGGCAATTAACAGACTTTGAAGGCGGAATGGTAGTTGGAGCTATACGAATGGGTCATTCTATTTCGGAAATCTATAGGGAATTCAATATTCCGCGAATCACGGTATCGAGAGTGTGCCGTGAATACCAAATTTCAAGCAATATCTCTCACCACGGACGTCTACGCCACCCACACTCTATATATCTGTCAAAATTCTTGGAAAGTTATCGGTAAAAGATACGTTACAGAAAGATAAATCTGACATCCTACAAAAACAATGTATTCAAGAGAAGCCAAAATATTTATCAAGCAAATTGGACATCAGTTTACTAACATACTAGGCTTTCGAATAGCAAGAATAGTTCAAAAATAAGTATTAATGACATATAGTTGATATTCCTGAGAAATATTGAGTCTCATCTTTATTTACGATAATGATGTAAGCTGAAGCAATGAATTAAAATTTGTAACCCCTCCAGGATTCGACCCTAAGTCTCCTGCCTTCTAGGCAGATACGCTAGCCTTTATTTATTTATTTTGTGCCAAGCCCCGGACTTTGTTTTAACTAGGATTTTAAGAGATCAAATCGTGGGTTACAGAGGGAGGGTGAGCACAGGTCGCTACCCGACGCCTGGCGGCAATTTCTCCTCCCTCCCGTTTGTGGGAATGTGTTCAAAGGGATAAAATGGTTTCTTATTTGCATTTATTTTATTCTTCTATTTGTTTACCGCTATTTTGCGATTTACAGATTAAAAAAAATCCAGGAACTAAAGGTACCATTCAACACACCCAAACGCAAAACAATTCTCAACGGAGCCTAGATGTAACGAATTCACTAACAAAACAAGACCCGACCCTGCAACAGCCCTGTTGACTTGTATCCAGGTCGGCTCCTCCCTAACCTAAAAGTGATATATAGTCGCCCGAATACATCAGGGATGAACGTAAGGTCCTGAACCATGATCTGTATTCTCACTTCACTTCCTGCAGCTGGAACACTGCAGCTAGCCGGTGGGTACGTGAGTAACGAATGCAAGTAATTGGCTAAACATGTTCTATATTTTATGTTTTGCCGCAAGATCATACGTTGCTCTTGCAGTATGTACCGGCAGTCTAAGATATCCTTGTAACCGGCGCGATACAGATAAGACGCCGCCGTCCCCTTTATCCAATTCACGGCGTTTGTCCGGGCGGGGGCCAAAGTCTGTTTCGTCGGGGAAGAGTATATCGTCAGCACTGATAGCCATATACACCGTACGCAATAAGAGGGCCAACATTTTCTTCGTCAGCAGCCAGCACTCGATTGCTGTCTCACAAACCAAACGATGTTCGCCGGAGTTGACGCAGTGGGGGCAAATCAGTATGTCGACCAGGCGAATAGAGTGCAACCGTTGACGGTTGGTAAATCTGCCATTCGCCAGTACATATCACAACGTACTTACCTCCGTAGGGATAGAGAGAAGATGAAACGCTCTCCGTATTCTTTGCCACTGCTTTGCCGGGTACTTCTGTTCGACCATTCTGCGAGGATGTAGTTGTAGGTAGCTACGATAAACATCTTGTGGGCAGCCTGGTCTCCGGGGAACCGTCCTGAATGTAGCTGGTAATCGACGAAAAAGTTCGGAGGTCCCGTAATGTGACCAACGCTAACTGGTGGACGGACTGAATGGGGCAGACTTCGTCGATCACTGTGCCCGTTAAGGTGACGTGTGCGGTCCCCCAAAGCCGTGAATCGTACCAAGAAATATCGCACGTGCTCTGTTCCTCACGTTTGCGAGTCCGAGGCTTCCTCCTCTCGGTGGCAGCTTCAAGGCATCACAGCCGATTTTAAAGAGGAAGTCAGCACTCACTAAATGTCCAAGGTTGAATGTAACCTTCACGCAGTCGTGGTAGGCAACGGAAGTACATGCGCAAATGACCTACTTTTGGTGCCAAAGAGAGGTTGAAATACTGTGCGCTGGAACATATCTGTTGCACGCAGTACCTTTTGTCGTACTAATGCGCGATTCTCCCAATTCTGCAGCAGTATCCGCCGATAACTATCCGTCGCTGTACGTCTTATGTTTCCATGGAACACTATTACCAAACACTTGAGAATGGGGACCTTGGTAATGGGCACTGCTGGCCCTGGTGGCAGATCTCTGCCCACTTCCATACATTGGGTCTTCTGTGGGTTAATGACACTATCCGCCACAGTCCCACACTGCTGAAGCCATCCCAGCTCCGCCTGGATTTCGTTTGTGATTTGACCAAAAGCAGCATCGGAGAGCTGTGGTCAGTAGTTGGACACCTTCAAGGCATCATAGAAGGCCATGTAGTGCAGGCTCAAGAGCGTTTGCAAATAAAATGGCCGAAAGGGAGCGACCTTGCTGCACTGAGTGCTGGATCGGTAAAGGTTCTGATGGGCGCCACGAATCAAACGCAAGATCGTGTACAAATACATGAGTGGGATTCCCATCCGTTCCATGACCGCGCATAGGAACACACGGCCACTCGGTCGAAAGCGTGATCCAAATACACTGCCACCACTGCTCCTCGTAATGTGCATGCCGACATCTGTGCTATGACGTCCCTGTAATCCCCTAGCGCCGTGTACATGTTGCTCTTCCTACCTAGACACGTTCGATTGAAGTGTATCCTGCACTTTGCTGCCACTAAAAGGCGGGCGCGAAGGATACGTACAAAGTCACGACCACCACTTGGTTTTGGAACGGGTATCATGATACCCTCTGTGTACTCGGTAGGGACCTGTAAGGTAGGTGTTAAGATTTCGTTGTACATTTGTATCCACGTCGGTCCCATCAGAGGAACAAAGGTGAGAAAGAATTCAAGGAGGATTCCGTCCGGTCTAGGAGGTTTGTTTTACGCACCACACTTTGGGGCTGCGTCCAGATGGTCTATGGTAATTTCAGCCATAAGGTCGTCCAAATGGTTCAAATGGCTCTGAGCACTATGGGACTTAACTTCTAAGGTCATCAGTCCCCTAGAACTTAGAACTACTTAAACCTAACTAACCTAAGGACATCACACACATCCATGCCCGAGGCGGGATTCCAACCTGCGACCGTAGCGGCCGCGCGGTTCCAGACTGTAGCGTCTAGAACCGCTTGGCCTAAGGTCGTTCACTGCAATGGAATGTTCGGCCGCTGGCATTTCTCGAAGGACGTCCTCGAGTCTTGCTTTGTCCAATTGGTCGTCAGCATAGGAACTGCGATATCCTTCTGCAACGTGGCCCGCGATCCAGCGACCATTTCGACGCCCCATATAATTGTACGTCACCGCTGTCGCCTTGCTCTCACTATATAGTATAATGACAGATGTTCGTTACATAATTCGTCGAGTACCTTCGCCCATACTTTAACTCCTTCCATCTTCACCTTCGCAAGACGCAGCAGTTGTGCTTTGATACGTTGAACAACCCGCTGACGTTCGGAAACGGCAGGGCTGAGAATTAAAATTCGGAAGTCAGGCGTTGCCTACATAACTTACCTCGGCCATATCGTGTGAACGTTCTGCGTAAAGCTCGTCTGACACAGCAGATCACCACTGAAGCATTAAATCTTCCGCTCGTTCACGCCGTTGGCAATGATGCCGTGTATCTGCAACCTCTTGAGAACAGTTCTCGTCCCATAGGTGGCTAACGTTTAGCTTCCATGGACCCTCGCTGCGCCATGTCTTTAGTCTTAGCGTAGCGATAGTGCACACGCAAGCCTGGTGGTATGTAAAGGCCATAGGTCACACATTACTGCAAATCGTCGCCGCGCGTCACAGACACCCTATTTAGTAGACTGGCCGAATGGCTTGCAAGTTACGTACATCCGCGGCTGTCGCCGTGCTTCATTTCCCAGGATGTCATGCAGTGTAAGGTCCCGGATCAGTGTTTGTAACGTCGGGCGAGGGACGAAGTGTGGGCATTCGTCCTCGGGCCGCAGAACGCACTAAATGTCGCCGCCGACAATGTAATTCTCCTGACGTCCCCGAAAGAGCATGTCACTTGCTCCGTGTAAAAAGCTGTGCGTACGTCTCTCTTCGTCGAGCCAGATGGCTCCTAAACATTCACCCAGAGGACATGCCGTACGGTAAGAGCAACGTCATGGGTCGATGGTAGGTATTCCACATCTTCCACCACTATTATTCATTTTCGTAACGGTATGGCAATTCTGCCGTCGCCCGTTAAACGATAGACGTCATAACCATAAAACGCAATAGGAGTATAGTTTCGTACCTTCTGCAGAAAAACTATGTCGATGTCCGCTGCCTACAGCATATTTCGTAGCATTTGGATCCTCATGGTAATGTACATGTGCGTCAGGGAAAAAGATCAATAAAAAGGTGTTAGCATGTGGACGTAATGTGCTGTTCCAGTCTCTTCTGTACCTAAGGTCCATCACCGTTCCCTTTGGATCCCTACGTAATTCGGTGCTCTCCGATACACACGATCGAACAGCGGAGGAGTGGTTCTCAAGCGTCAACTTTAGGTTACAATATCTCCGGATGTAATTAACATTTTACAATGCAACAAACGGCACTGATTACGTATTTGTTTATATGTTCAGATGTGCTAACAAAACTAACGGGATTCCATTTAAAAAAACGTAGGTTTGTGTTAAAAACATACTTCCGTGCATTTTTTTATGGTTTGTATTATCCAATTACACTAGCCGCTCTCCTCACGTTCGGTCTGTGGAATCGATTCGTCAGTATTTGATGTGGTTTACGAAATATATGCAGCGGTAATGTTAGGTGACTCACCCTATATATATATATATATATATATATATATATATATATATATATATATATAAACTTTATAATTAATTTAGCAATATCAACTCAAAAATTCAATGTCTCTGTACTAGCGTAAAAGGCATTACATTTGTGTAAACGAATATATGACCGTTTCCAAACATAGAACATCATCGTCAAATGTTACGATATATCATAGCATCTGTGATACACATATGTTTGTAAGCTCTTTGTATGTATCAAAACATGTGGTGCGTGGTAGAAATCGGCTCAGTGACAACTCTTAAGTGTTCAGTGAGAACAATTTACGTGTGCAACAATAAGAATGCAGTGGGAATGCTGGACGAATTTTATGAAAACAAACACTCGAAACCGACATTTGACGTAAGTCACATGCAACGAAAATCTGTAACGCAACCATCTGTGTGTGGCGAGTTTATAATTATGTATTATTTATATTTTAGGACAATTAATCTGTAAAAAACACACCACATTGAAAGGTCTCTGTTGGATTCCTTTCATGATTAATTTCTTAAATCTGTTGTCATTTACGGCATAAATTCCTCTTCTAAATTTACTGTGGCGTTTCTGACTATCTGGGAGGAGACTGAGTAGTGGAACGTGTTACTTTTACACGTAAACAAGAACGATCTGTCACACTACTACACTTTAAAACACAGTTTATATGTAATTCATGTCACACAGTCTCATACGGAACCTACATCCGCTTTCTTTTATATACTGTATATGATAAGATACTGTCATCCCCCTTCCCTTCTGTGTGAGAGGATGAATGAGCAAATGTATTTCTAGTTGCATGCTTGAGGGTAGCAGACAAGGCTGTCTGCTAGAGAACAGTAGGACCAACGTCAGAACAGGTAGCTACGCTTTCTAAAAGCAAAGAGGTTTCTATCCTTAGTATGGTCCTGTCCGTCCGTTGTCATGTTGGTATAGGAAGCTGCCCCTCTGGCCACTTCCGTTTGTATTTCTGAGCCACCCTCAGGAAGCACGCTGGGTAGGAGCGCAGGTCAGTCTGTCCGTGGCGAGCGTCTGAAGTGGTAAGATCTCCGGCTAAGCGCGTGTCTGCTAAGTCCGTAGGACAATGGATTTGTTAAGTTCAGCCTAACTGAAAATTTGATCACCTTTATTTCGGGTTTAGCTCTAAAATATCTAATGTTATCTTAAATTGCAGCGCAGTGTAATTCTCGTGTGAAGTTCAGATTATTTTCCGGTAGTTGCTTTGTCACTACTTTGTGAGTAAAGTGGAACCACGTGTTGATCAGTAACTCTAACTAAGATCAATCTTAAATGCGAATGCTTGTTTGATTATAATGTCTCGTCTTGACAATATTTTCAATATAGCAACTTTTCTTTATGTTCAACCCACGTGGGATGTACTTTGCGAGACCAGTACCACGTGCTTATATAACTGTTTGACCCGTCAGGTTAACAGTAAGACGTTAATAACCAGTTCGAGGTTTTTCTTTTGTAAATTGCTTTTAGATCTAATTTATTTTAATTATCAAAATTATTGTGGAGTTATACGCTTTGTGTAAACCAAGTTGACCACGTGAAGCATGTGGTGTAATCATCAAAGTAGCCCTCAGCTATTCTTTTCGCGAAGATTTCACAAAGAGTTAATATGAATTTAGTATACCAGTGTGTGGTAATTACATGACGGACAGGATTGTGCTACGAACGTAATTTCTTTGGGTGAAAATTTGAATCTGTTTGTAGTGGTTAACTTTCTCTTGCATGCGTTTCAACGTTCTTTGTGTGTTGTTTTATGAATGCAGTGTTGTATGCAGTCTCCCAATCTTGGCTCCATATTTGATGTGTTCCGTAAGATTGCAATCTCACATTTTCACAATCCTAAATAAGGCGCCAGTTTAGTTAGGAATCAAGTGTAATATGCTGAAATTTCAATGATCAATCTTAAAACAAATTTCCAAATATAAACTGATTTCTTTCTTTTTATTTAAATTCTCTTTTTTTATATATATATTACCGGTTGTTGTATGACTATTAAAAGATTATAATTAATGTTAGTCTGTTTGGGAATTTGGTAAACCTAGACTAGATACATGATAAAAAAAAACAGTTGCTTAGTAATGCAAGATTAACTTCCCCAGGCAGCTCACAGCTTTTAACCCGCTTTTATTGGCTAACAGTACCGTTAACATAGCAAAATTAAAGTAACAAACGTTACACATGGCGACCCTGTTCTGTGATTCCGCTAGACTCTGGAATCTCTGAAACGTTGGATTGCGAGCGTTGTATAATCTTAATTTTTTTTTTCCCTACAGCGCTCAAACAAATTCTGCGTTGTTTCTGAGCAGACTTTCAAAAGATTCACGGCGTTGTTGAGCGGCGTTGTGTTGTTTGTCTTGTTTTGTGTTCTATATTTGTGTGTTTTATATGTGTGTGTGTGTTTTTTTTTTTCTCTCGCTTGTAAATTCCACGGTTTCGATCAAAGATAAAAATTTGTTTTGCGTGTGAAAAAGTGCATACTAGGTTGGGTATCTTTCGTGTGACTGTCGTAATCTTTGTGGGATACATTTATTGTGATTAGTGTGTTGCGTACTGGGTATAAAGTGCACTAATGCAGACACGTAACCAAGCTAAAAGTAAGCGGTCCGACAACTTAAGCAACATGGACCGTGGGGATAATTTGATTTCGAATATTAACACGCCGGACGGTTCCGATAATGCATTGGGGAATGCTTCAGAGGAAATGCAAAACAGCACGAACTGGCTCACATCAGAGCCAGAAATTAATTTGCCTCCAACTAACCAAATTGATTTGGCAGAACTCATGAAAGTCTTATTGCAACAAAATAAAGAAAACGCAGAGAAATCAGAAAAATCGATCTGCGTGCTAGGCGAACAAATGACGCAGAAATCAGAAAAATCGTTCCGAGAACAAAAAGAATCATCCGAAAAATCGATCCGCGAGCTAGGCGAACAAATGATGCAGAAATCAGAAAAATCGATCCGAGAGCTAGGCGAACAAATAGACGAAAAATTAATCCAGCAGACAAATAAAGTTGACCAGTCGATGCAGAGAGTGTCCGATGATATCTCACAAAGAATAAACAATCTGGCAAGTGAAATAAAAAGTGAGATTATGAAAGAATTAGGCCGTACATTTGAACAAATCGATGATCGTCTGCAAGCCTTAGAACAGGGCAAGCGGATTCGCGATACGGAATCGAAAGAGAGCGAAGAACAGCTACTTAGGAATTTCCAAGCGCTGAGAGAAGAATGCCAAAGAGAACACCAGCAGGTACTCTCGAGGGTCCAAGAGGCGGAAATGCATTGTCCTACGTCCGTTAGCAACACAATAGCGGACAACAGTCTACCGATCCACGCGTTGGAACAGCAAGTAGAACAATTGAAACAGACTGGGGCGGAGGACAAGAGACAAATACATGATAAGATTGCGGCATTAGCGGACATTGTAGGCACGATGAAGCTGACAGAAAGCGAGAACAATACTACACCGGTAGCGGCCGCAGAGACCGAAGAAGTGCGTTCGCTTCTTAGATTTCAGAAGGGACAGTTCGAAGTGAACAGGCAGCACAAAGCTGTAACAGGCGAATTACAAGAACGCGTAGCGCATCTGGAAAACCGCATGGCGTGTGATTCCGAACTCGCCAATAGCACTAAAAATAGCCGTACGAACAGTGCAGAGAGGGACTCCGGCCACGAGGGAGATTTTGACGACAGGGAAGAATGTAATTTGAGGGGCAGACATGAGAAAAATAGAAACATTCAAGGGCCTCGCCAGGAGGAAATGTGGGGATTTGATTTCAAACATTTCCTTACGGTGAGAAAGTTTGAGATATTTCGAAATTCGCAAAAAGGAATACATCCACGAGCATGGCTCGAGCAATTTGAGCTTCGTCTTCCCCCCGACTGGGAAAGTTCACATAAGATAGAATATATGTGTGGCTATTTGGAAGGCGAACCGGCGATTCGCATGAGGTCGGCAGCGCGTCACTGCAACTCCACTCGGGAGTTTCGACGGGCCTTTCTGTCCGCCTATTGGTCGGAAGCGGCACAAGATAGGGTCAAGCATGGCATAATTATGCTGCCAAATTTGAACCAGTCTGGTTTCGGCAGCCCTGCACGCCTATTCGACCACATGCTGCAGGCAAATCAATTTCTATACGACCCATACGGGCCTGCGGAACTAATTAGGATATGCATCACCAAATTGCCAATGCACTTGCGCCACGTCATTCTTGCGGGACGATGCAAAGAGGACGTGGAAACGTTTAAGACACTTCTCCAAGGGTTGGAATACAATACAGCAGAATGCCCGCCTAATCAGGCACAAAGTTATTACGGGGCACAGCAGCGCGATCGCAGTCGTGGCCGTCGTACTAATCAACGGCGTGACTGGTCGTCGCGACGCGAACGGAACAGTAATCGGGACCGGCCGTATAGAAACTGGGGTGACAGTCGCGAACACAGGTGGAACAACAGAAATGATCGAGGACGTAGACAAGATCGTGAACGCAACAGGTACGGCAACCAGCATCGTTACTACGATGAACACGGTGGAAATAGGATTGTAGGCGGAGCACCACATGATGTTGAAATTCGGCCGGCCAACCCTAGACATAATCCGGCAAATGGGAATGAACAAAACTGGCAATGACAAACGATCAGCGCAGAAGGCGCCCAATCGGAACAAATGAGCGACATGGCAAATGAGTAGAAAGGACAGTGAGAAGTGGAGAGGACGGTGAGGAGAAAGAATTGATTAGGTTAAATTTGTGACGTATGCATTTTGAATAATATGTTGGTAAAAATTAATGATAAAGATGTTTCTATGTGATGGATTGAAGTGATGTTTTAATTTTTTTCTCTTTCCTTGTGCAATTAGTATTTAGGTTGGTTCAAATGTGAAGATAAAAGGTTTCTTTGTGAATGAGTGAAATGCTGTTTATGTTTTTTTTGTTTTTGTGTAAATTGAAAAGAGTCGCTCCTGAGGGAAGCAAGATCTGTGTCGAATTACTGCAAAACTCAGGGGAATATCCGATCTGTGGGTATTATGGGTCTGGCAAACCCAGGTCCCCAGCTGTTAGTAGCCTTGTTTCCTTTTTTCTGCTTTCAGTGCTACTATCTATCTGTTACTATTCTATATCTGTCAGTATAAATGAGGATCTCTTACTATAGTATGCGTGCTGTATGAATATTTTTAAGATAGGAGAACTCTGAGAAAGGAATGAGTAAATCTGGAATCTTGAAAACAGGATGCGAGAATACGATTGTTTAACCATTGGCTTCCCAATATGCGATGATATGTTAATATTGATGATATATGTCTTTTTTTGTTCTTTATAGCTGAGTACGTAAAGTGCTGTCTGTGGATTTCGTAAGTAGATTGATTCCCTTCAAGGGGAAAGAAGAATTGTGGTTTGTGTAATTTATGTGGCCCTGAAATATTATTGTGGTAGTCAAATACGAGCAGTTTTCCAGCAAATGGGGAATGGAACGGAAATGTGGATCCTTTTTGTAGTCTTGATTGATGTTGAGCCAAAGCCTGAAAAATTATTCTGCGTTAATACTTGTCCCAGAAAAGCGACGTTTATGTATTTTGCTGATGCTGTGAGCATTACAGCTTACTGTTTTCGCTGGTGCGGGATGCACTGCAGCCTATATGATTTGTACTGAGGAAATTTCCCTCTGGAAGGTAGAGGAAGATTAAATAATTTTGACTATGGGACCGAAGGAAAGCTTGGTTGAAGGTAATAAGGATGAAGCAAAACATTTTTCATTTAAACTACAGGAGGATTTGAATCTTTTGTGTCTGTTGTAAGTTCAATATGTTAAGATGAAACTGTTTTACAGAATAGAGGTGACCACAATTTTGCCATTCATGAGAAATGAATCCAGAATAACCACCACAGGCGAAATAACTGATTTGGAAGCGAAAGGTAACTTAAAGAAGGACCGAAATCGCAGCAAAATGGGTAAGAAAATGTAGTATAACCTGTATAATGCAGATATTTTTACCGTTCTCAGAGTCATCTGCGTGATTAATTCTTGTGATAACGTAATTTTAGATGAAATTTTCTTACTGTTTCATGTGTGAATGTATGAGTATGATTAATGTATAACTGCGAGTCTCTTATCAGGTGTGTCAACTGGTATAAATGTTTTGGCGTGTAAATAACCATTGTTCTTTTTACTGTGTATGTTTAAGGAAAGTTTCTCCATATTTATCATGTGACAAGACACATGTGGCGAGCGTCAGGAAGAGGACGAATTAGAACAATGTTGTAGTGGTGTAAACACTTTGTTGAAGTAGCATTGAAGTAGCTTGTTGGATTAACTAGTAGTGGATAGAAGTAGAATTTTGAGTAATGCATGTTTATGGGTAGTTAGTTTGTAGAATAGACAACAGGTGTGCATGTGTGTGTGTGTAAATAACATGTGAACCCTATGCTGTCCTGACCTATACTTGCACAAGGCATAATCCTATTCATTTTAATGAATTAATAAATAGCATTTGATATATTAAAACATAAGTGAACCACATTAGTGATGTAGATTTAAATATTATATTGTCAGTTCATTTAATTTTTATTTTTTACATTGTCAAGTCATTTCACTTTTATTTTTTTACATTGTCAAGTCATTTAAATTTTATTTTATATTGTCGATTCATCTAATTTTTTTATTTAAAAAAAATTAAGTCTCACTTTTGTTCTTAAAAATTGTGAAAGACAATACTAAGTGGTATTATGTATGACATTGTGTAATCACATAACTATGATAAAAAAAAATTTCTGTGAATGCAGTTGAGAACGTGAAAGCGAACCGGCTAAACTCTTACAAGACAGCGGGAGCAGCCGGACTAGTTGTAAACTGCCGGGTTTCCCAGCAGGACACGCTGTCAGCCAGGGCACTTCGGGAGCGCGGTCGACAACAAAAGAAGGGCACGCAGCAAACACTTTCCCTTGCACCTGGAGCTAATGGGCGGCCGCCCCGTGCGACCCTTCCTGAAGGTGATGACCTGAGATGGGCGAGCGGTCCACCGCGCGGAAATCCATCTGCTGGCAACGCACCACACGCACGCAACCGTGACGAGACGGCCGCGGTGAAACGACAAAAGACAGGGGATAAAAGGGCGTGGAGCCTTTTGACAGGTACTGTCCAGAGAAACTAGCAGACGTCAACGACGCCTATCGACATTTCCTGACGGATGCCTACTGTCAAGCGACAGTAAATCATGGTTCGATGTTCTCTGGTCGGTAAGGGTGGCACAAAAGAAGACCCATTAAGTGTCATCCTTGCCCAGGAATATCAACCTGGCGTGTCAAACGAGGATACCGCACGAATTTGACAACACAAACATGGAACCAAATCGAGATGTACGTGACACGGGCCACCAAGAGAAACTTCATGAGAGGGTAGAGACGGCGGGATCGCACGCAACAGATGGACAAAAATCCCTACTGACAGCTGCGGCGACGAACCCCCCCCCCTCCCCCGCCCCTTATATTGTGCCTCGGAATAGTGGAACTAGTGAGTGTGTCAGTGAACAGTGATTATACGGTTCTTAGTCCAGTGCATATGCGTGTGTTTCTGTCACAGAAACTTTGACTCGTGTGTTTTGCAGGGATTCGATTTATTGGTGTTTATTAGACTGACTCTTGTATTTTGCAGGTGTTCTATTTATTGTTTTTTTTAGACTTTGACTCTTGTATTTTGCAGGTGTTTTATTTATTGGTGTTTTTTTTTAGATGTTGACTATTGTACTGTTTTATTGATCAATGTTTGTTCTTGTGTGATGTATTAGATTTGTGATATTTTGTTTCGTAAATTCATTCAAGTGGCATTGCTTCGTTTATCAGTCAGATTGCTATTCATTCTCATTGGGCTGTGATCGATTAGGCTTTACATGGGGCATATTTATTGTGAGGAACCCCTTAAGGGTAACAATCACATAATTATTGTAGTTTCAGTATAATGACACAGTGCTCATTGTTTGTTAACTAATTGAAATATAGTAGAGTGATTAAATTAGTGCCACATAGTTATTTTAATTCTACAAATTATTAGTTTTATAAGATATATAATTTTTTTTGCGATAACCACTTTGTAAAACATGTTTTTTATCTTATCATTTTTTTGCTTTTGCGGATTGTGCATTGTAATGTTTTGCTTTGTAATACTGATGTTATTTCATGTTCTTTTTTAATTGCTGTGGCACCTTTGCTATTTTCATAAATTTTGCTTGTTAATAAACAGTCATAAATTTTCCTGTGATCAGTTGGCTCTTGCAATGAGCAAATACTGGTGAACTCCATAAGGGTAACAACCAGAAATTGTTTTCATATTAACGACACAGGAACCATTGTTTTTACTTGCTGACCGAATTAGGTCTACACTATCTTTTAAATAGGTGTCACAGATTGTGTTTTTTTGTTTGTTTGAAATTAGTAGATTTTAAAGATTTGTTGAAATTATTGTGCTTTAGCAAGTAGCTGGTGACCTTTTGCCTTTTCTTTACACTTTTGGTTTAAGTGGGGTGTGAGAAGAATGCTTGGGAATGTCCTAGCATGGCCAGAAAATTCCCTGCACAGTCTTTTTCCGGAGCGTTGGGGTTATGAAAGGTCTCTGTTGGATTCCTTTCATGTTTAATTTCTTAAATCTGTTGTTATTTACGGCATAAATTCCTCTTCTAAATTTACTGTGGCGTTTCTGACTATCTGGGAGGAGACTGAGTAGTGGAACGTGTTACTTTTACACATAAACAAGAACGATCTGTCACACTACTACACTTTAAAACAAAGTTTATATGTAATTCATGTCACACAGTCTCATATGGAACCTACATCCGCTTTCTTTTATATACTGTATATGATAAGATACTGTCATCCCCCTTCCCTTCTGTGTGGGAGGATGAATGAGCAAATGTATTTCTAGTTGCATGCTTGAGGGTAGCAGACAAGGCTGTCTGCTAGAGAACAGTAGGACCAACGTCGGAACAGGTAGCTACGCTTTCTAAAAGCAAAGAGGTTTCTATCCTTAGTATGGTCTTGTCCGTCCTTTGTCATGTTGGTATAGGAAGCTGCCCCTCTGGCCACTTCCGTTTGTATTTCTGAGCCACCCTCATGAAGCACGCTGGGTAGGAGCGCATGTCAGTCTGTCCGTGGCGAGCGTCTGAAGTGGTAAGATCTCCGGCTAAGCGCGTGTCTGCTAAGTCCGTAGGACAATGGATTTGTTAAGTTCAGCCTAACTGAAAATTTGATCACCTTTATTTCGGGTTTAGCTCTAAAATATCTAATGTTATCTTAAATTGCAGCGCAGTGTAATTCTCGTGTGAAGTTCAGATTATTTTCCGGTAGTTGCTTTGTCACTACTTTGTGAGTAAAGTGGAACCACGTGTTGATCAGTAACTCTAGCTAAGATCAATCTTAAATGCGAATGCTTGTGTGATTATAACGTCTCGTCTTGACAATATTTTCAATATAGCAACTTTTCTTTATGTTCAACCCACGTGGGATGTACTTTGCGAGACCAGTACCACGTGCTTATATAACTGTTTGACCCGTCAGGTTAACAGTAAGACGTTAATAACCAGTTCGAGGTTTTTCTTTTGTAAATTGCTTTTAGATCTAATTTATTTTAATTATCAAAATTATTGTGGAGTTATACACTTTGTGTAAACCAAGTTGACCACGAGAAGCATGTGGTGTAATCATCAAAGTAGCCCTCAGCTATTCTTTTCGCGAAGATTTCACAAAGAGTTAATATGAATTTAGTATACCAGTGTGTGGTAATTACATGACGGACAGGATTGTGCTACGAACGTAATTTCTTTGGGTGAAAATTTGAATCTGTTTGTAGTGGTTAACTTTCTCTTGCATGCGTTTCAACGTTCTTTGTGTGTTGTTTTATGAATGCAGTGTTGTATGCAGTCTCCCAATCTTGGCTCCATATTTGATGTGTTCCGTAAGATTGCAGTCTCACATTTTCACAATCCTAAATAAGGCACCAGTTTAGTTAGGAATCAAGTGTAATATGCTGAAATTTCAATGATCAAAAAATAAATTTCCAAATATAAACTGATTTCTTTCTTTTTATTTAAATTCTCTTTTTTATATATATATTACCGGTTGTTGTATGACTATTAAAAGATTATAATTAATGTTAGTCTGTTTGGGAATTTGGTAAACCGAGACTAGATACCTGATAAAAAAACAGTTGCTTAGTAATGCAAGATTAACTTCCCCAGACAGCTCATATCTTTTAACCCGCTTTTATTGGCAAGCAGTAACGCTTACATACCAAAATAAAGCTACAAACTTACAACATGTCATAAAGAAAGCATGTAAACCGTCTGAGGATGAATCACAACGATTCGATACCGGTAACGGTATCCTTTGAATAAAGGAACTGAAAGTAAATTTGTGGCTGGTTGCTGTCCTAACACCATCAACATGGTTAATCTGTCTGTACCACAGGTGTAGGTGATGTATTAATCATATACAGCTGACATTCCTGAGACATACTGAGTCTCACCTTTATTTATGATAAATTATAGCCCTCGAAGGAACCAAAGCGTGTTTCTCACAGTCCCAAGAAGTAGCTGAATAAGTTCCACATATTCCTTATCAGGACAAGTACACTAAGATGGCGCGCACGACTAGCCATGCGGTCTAGCGCGCTGCTTCCCGTACGGGAAGGCGTGCCGGTCCCCGGCACGAATGCGCCCGCGGAATAGTGTCGAGGTCCGGTGTGCCGGACAACCAGTAGATGGTTTTTAAGGCGTTTTTCCACCTGCCTCGGCGAATGCGGGCTGGTTCCCCTTATTCCGCCTCAGTTACACTAAGTCGGCGATTGCTGCGCAAACACTGTCTCCGCGTACGCGTACACCATAATTACTCCACCACGCAAACAGTTGAGGTTACACTCGTCTGGTATGAGACGTTTCCCGGGGGCTGGGGGTGGGGGGTGGTGGGGGGAGGTGTCGACTAGGAGCCGAACCGCACAATAACCCTGGGTTCGGTGTGGTACGACGGTGGGGTGTGTGGACTGCTGTAGTCTGTTGTGGGGTTGTGTACCACTGAGGACTACGGCGGCGACGAAGCCTCTATGGCTCTGAGCACTATGGGACTCAACTGCTGAGGTCATTAGTCCCCTAGAACTTAGAACTAGTTAAACCTAACTAACCTAAGGACATCACAAACATCCATGCCCGAGGCAGGATTCGAACCTGCGACCGTAGCGGTCTTGCGGTTCCAGACTGCAGCGCCTTTAACCGCACGGCCACTTCGGCCGGCGACGAAGCCTCTCTGTCGTCTCTACGTCCCCAGTTCAATACACATACATACTAAGATGTGGACAAATGCACTAAGAGAAACAATCAAGAATAGCTTAAGTACTGATAACAAAAGGAACAGGTATATCGACATAACATTTCTTCGTTACAAACGAGGAATGGTAGCAACTGTCCTCTGAGATTTGCTTAATGCTTTATGCACATCGACTGAGACTGAATGCCGGAGGCGTTCCAGATACATGTCGTAGCAAGGTGTTTAAGTGGAGCTGAGTCGAATCGGGAATCTACGGACTGTGGTTGAGGCCTGGTGAAACCACAAGTGGGCAACTAGGTGTTGGACGTCCAAGACTCTTCAGAGAACATGAAGGTCAGAGACTTGTGTTCTCTGTAGGGCAGCGTCTGCGTCGATCTGACGACAGCATACAGTGTTTGTATGTCCATCTTTGTGACTGGAGATCTGGAGGACTTCGGCCTTTCATTTATGTAGTAAAATTAAACACCTAGAGCCGTTCTTATTATGTCATTTATTGTATGATTACCAGTTTCGGTGGTTCAGTGCACCACCTCCTGGTCTAAGCAGATTCTAGGGGGCTTAACACCATCCATATACACTATGCATCAGTGGTCAACATCTATAACTGGTTCACGCAGAGTCTGCGTAAACCAGAACCTAATTTCAGAACACACATATCAATAAAGTGAATTCCACTTAATATAAAAATTAGGAACATCACAAAACGTAAAAAAATCTCAAACTCAGTGAACAGGAATTATGACACACTGCTCATGACCAAATTAATAAAACTGAGTAAGGAGTTTCATTAAACACTAAAGCTGAAATAGCAAACTATCATACACACGAGGCAAAAGTTAAGTTTCACTAGTAAACCACTCAATCTGAAAGTACTACACGGCTTATGGCCTTAGTAATCTACAGCAAGCAAAGGTGTCAGTCGTACACTTTATAGCCAAGGTATGGACAGTCACTAATTTAGGCCCAAAATTTCCACTGAAATAAATGTAAAGGTACAACGTGGTTGCGGCCAAGTTCAATCAAAATAAATTAAAATATTCCAGTGGTCCATAAGACATGAACAGCAGGGGCACAGATATCAGAGCGAGAGCAATACTGACCGCATAATTTTCCCGCAATAGTCCTTGCATATACGGAAACGATGAGGGCAAAATTGCAAGCGTCCACGTCCGCACAGCATGGGTAAACAGGGAACTGCAAAACCACTGAAGGCCTTAGGAGGACACCGTCGATACAGCTTTGTGACTGCCACTCCCCAAAGGAGTGACGACTATACCTTGGCACAAACTGAACTGACGGCCGTAGGAATCGTTGGACGTGAAACCCCGCACGTGAAGTCCTTACGCTGCGCCCTTGCTGGCCCTTCTCACCTCACAACCCACAGCCGGTCTATTTCAAACACTCTCCGAACCAGCGACCATCTACGAAAACTGAAAGTTAAATTCCCGCCGCCTGTCAGGGCGCCAGTGAAAGAACGGTCCAGTAAGACAAAGATAAAATGAACTGGAGTCGCCTCTGCTCATACCCTACATGCCATAAGCTGGCTTCCAGCAAGGCTTGCGGCGTCCCACTCTCCTCTTCTGCAATTAATCCTCGCGGCCGTTATTGAAGTGCCTCCCACTTCACGGGCCAAGAAGCTGCACGGGCCATCACCTGCGGTACATTCTCCATATGGAACACTGTTCTGGAACATTCTAAAGCTCCTCCTTCGACTAAGAAATGTGCCAATCAAAATCGCTTCTCTGCTTTTGGGCCAGAAATGTCGCCCTCCGTTTCTTGTGAAATGACCTGCGAAAGGTCAACTAGCGGCCGCCGTTCATAAACTCCGCACATTCCTCCGTCTAAAGCATGGCATCTTCTCTTGTAACATGTTATTGATCTCCCCACCTTCCAGCACCCGGCTGGTTTTTAGCAGCAGGAGTGCGTCTAACCTCAATTCACGGACTCCGCCACAGGCAGACAAAATGGTTCCATTGGCTCTAAGTAGTATGGGACTTAACATCTGAGGTTATCACTCCCCTAGACTTAGAACTACATAAACCTAACTAACCTACGGACATCACACACATCCATGCCCGAAAACCTGGGACCACAGCAGCAGCGCGGTTCCGGACTGAAGCGCCTAGAACTGCTCGGCCACAGCGGCCGGCACAGGCAGACAGCGCGTGGGGCTATAAAGTTGCTACCTCTACAAACACACACAAACAAGCCGGCACATTCTACAGTCACCCACTCCTGCTCTGCCACTGCAATGAATCTGTAATTGTATATTACTATCTAATAACTTAGCAATCTAATTTCTAAAGCTGCAACAACTCTTTGACACCCTGCCACCTATATCCAAAACCCACAACCACATTACTTATAAGACCTATTACCTATCCTTACCATACCACAACAATATGTTTCATACAAACAGGTAATCCAGCTTCCAAGTCTACAGTGTATCCCTACTAAACCCCAGCATAATACACCCTACTTCCTTAGTATATAGAAATTAAACTGAAGACGATTAGTGAAACCATGAGGAAAATCATGTATTTTAATATGAAAAAATTATCGATCTTAATATGAAAAATTATATATTTTATGTTCTTAATTATAATTTTAATTTTTAATCCTTTTATTTTTATTTTTACTACGTATTCTTAATGCGTATACAATATGGGAAGAAGACCTGCATTGTAGTCATCAAATGAACACATTGTGAATTATCAACTCAAATGTGCTGAAAATGTAACTAGCACCTTTCGTGCAAGCAATTTAAAATTGTAAAAAAACGAGTAAATCAGGTTGTAAAAACCATTCCTGGCTAAAAAGTGCAGTGCAAGCTCTAGAACAGCGCGCTCTCCCCCCTAAGGGGAGGGAATGAAATGTGCTAAAAAAAAAAATTTGCTGTAGAGCAGTAAAAACATCCCTGTCGGTGGAACTGGACGTGTCTTCTTTCGCTAGTTGCCCTTCCGCTGAGCGCTGCTTCCCCAGGGACGCATAAGCGTCACCACCCCCAGCTGTCAGCATTAAGCTCAAATCAACTTCTTGGCATGCAACACTAAAGAAAAATGTTAGTGCGTGGTGCCAGCCAGCATCAACCAAAGAAATGAACAGTTATCCAGTCATCCATAATCAAGCGCGATCTCATATCGAATAAAATACGCAAACGAACTGGTATAATGTTACATGTATGGAGGAAAAATATTGCCGTCTTACACTCATAGTGGGTTATCGAGAATTTTGAGCATATTACTTTTTTAATTGTTGGAGAAGTCCGCGTGTTTAGGGTAACGATAGTCACCATGACTGGGCTAACAGCAGTCAGCGTTTCAACTGACCATCGTTACCCCAATAGGATACATTTTTATATTATACTGTGATATTAAGATGCTTAGAAAACACACAATGAAGACAGACAAAGTTAAATGGACTACAGAAGATTTCTGCAAGGCAAAACAAGATGTTGCTGAAGTTTTGTCGCTAAGAAATTTCTGATTTCTTTAAGGTGTGGTACAAAGATCGAAGTATTGTAGTCGACAAGTGCATCTGTAAGTTAGATCACTACTTCCATGTGTGTAATGTACACTTAGAGAAGAAATCTTTAGGTACTTTTATAATTTTATTATGGTGCAAAGATACGTTGTCCACCAGTGTATTAGGCATAAACAACTGCAGCACCTGCCATATTTATCGAAGTGTTCATAAAACTAAAGTATTGTCTCTGGCGCCTTTTGGAGCTGTGCATTTCATTTAAGTGGTACACTGCATTATAGACCTCTCAAAAACACACAGTTTTTAATATGTTCAGATGTGCAAAAGTATCTGAAGCTCTGACATTGGTGGATGAAAATGCTATGGATACTAATATTATTTAGTAGTTAATTTTGGGATACAGTCTCTAAATTTATTTAGAGAGCCTTCCAGAATGTGACAGCCTTCTTCGAAAGTTCGGTTTTGTACATCAGTCGAATATAATCACAGCCAGGTCCAAGATCAAAAGTACTACTTTGTAAAAATAGGGTCTTTTAGCTAGTCGGTAACGTCAGTTATATTTTACTAGTGTAGAACATGATGCATGTTCTTTGCTCTTCAAATGATGTTTGGTCGGATAACATGAGTACGTTTTTGCACTACCAGCAATACAGCCTTATTTACGCCAAAGAGGAACTGTCATCTATTACTTCATTGCCTGCTTAGCATATTATTTTAGCCAACATGTCTTTTGTACAGTTATAGAACAAAAATAGAGACTACCCATTTGCGTGGAGCTATCAACTATCACTGCTTTGCCTGTTATTCTAGCAAACATGTGGTTTGTACATTTGTAGAACAAATATACAAACAAATGACATGTGCAAATATGTAATTTGGGGCTCCATTGTGCCTTGCACCAAATACGGTACGAATATTTCAAATTGCTCGTTTTGAAAGTGCAGATTAACCTGTGAGACAGACTAGTAGCACTATGTGTGTCTCGGTAAGTAATACAGCCAATTTACATGCGGCAATATTTATTTTATCATCCCCTGTACCTTGTACCAAGTGATACGTATGTTTGTTCATATGTATGTTTGTGTGTGTGTGTGTGTGTGTATGTGTGTGTGTGTGTGTGAGTATGTGTTTTGCTGATGAAGCATTAGACCAGTAATGCCAATATCTTTAAATATTTTTGGTAAGTAATATAGACATTTTAAATATGGAAATACTGTAAGTCACACTAGTTTCGTAAGTATCTTTTGGTATTTTTGATGAACAACGCAGATATTTTACACATGAATATAACGTGACATTTGACGTAAATATCGTGCGTGTGTGTGTATGTTTTTGCATGTGTTTGTGATGTGTGTGTGTGTGTGTGTGTGTGTGTGTGTGTGTGTGTGTGTGTGTGTGTACGTCTGCGTGTGTGTGAGAGAGAAATGAAATTTACTTACACAGCAGGATATATGCTAACGAAACTGTGTAAAGTTCCTGCTGAGAATGCGTCTGCCTCTCTCCTGCCCCTGCATGCAAGCAACCCGCGTACGCGAACTCACGTGTGCAGTAGTAAGCACAGCACGTTAATGTACATATGTCCGAAAAGTGCGCCAGAATATCTTTTGCTAGACTACTAACGTCGCCAATTACGACTGCAATGGATGTGGGATCATCGAGACTGAAACATGAATCGATGAAAACTTCCTGGCAGATTAAAACTGTGTGCCCGACCGAGACTCGAACTCGGGACCTTTGCCTTTCGCGGGCAAGTGCTCTACCATCTGAGCTACCGAAGCACGACTCACGCCCGGTACTCACAGCTTTACTTCTGCCAGTATCTCGTCTCCTACCTTCCAAACTTTACAGAAGCTCTCCTGCGAACCTTGCAGAACTAGCACTCCTGAAAGAAAGGATATTGTGGAGACATGGCTTAGCCACAGCCTGGGCTGTGAATCGATGAAAGCCTATTATCTGGTCGGATGAATCACGTTTCATGTGACACCAGGTCGATGATCAGGTTCAAATACGCCATCAACTGGGCGAACGGCTGCTCGAAACTTCCATCGCACCACGACGGTGGCTGTTGGGGCACTATTGTGCTAAGGCGACACTCATCGGGGCTCCCATCATGGCAGGTTTGGTAGTGATAGAAGGAACAGTACAGCTGTTATCTTACTACAGACGATCTGCGTCCTTTCTTTGTCTGATATCCTCCCCAGAGGCAGTGGTATCTTCAAGCAGGCTACTTGCCAGATTCTTGCCACAGTGGTTTGAGGACCACGATAGTGAATGACATAGTGGTCTAGGCCACTAAATTCACGTGCTCCTAAACTGACGGATAAATCTATCGGGCATCAGCTCACATCACAATTGGGTGACTTGTGCATAGACATCTGATGCCACATACGCCTGAAAACCTATCAAGGAGATGACGAGTCCATTCAGTACCGCTGCGGTATTGGGTTAAAACCGTGGACATTGTTAAGCAGGTGGTCGTCATGTTTTGTATTAACAGTGTATATTGAACTGTACACAGTGAAATTAGAATGGCACAGATTATGAGAACGAGTTTCATTCAGTAATATTGTCGGAGGATAAAACACATCTGAGAATGATAACGTTAGAATAGAGACGATAAAATTAGGGAGCGATCTGAAGGAAGTGAACTTCCAGATTTGTTCACAGAGTGTCTACGTTAAATGTTAACTCACATACATCAAGCGAAATCTCACTAATAGTATAACAGCTTTAATTAACAGAGTATAAAGAAGATTCACTGAGCGAAATGCTTATCAGACTTTTGTCACAGGAATTCATAACTTTTCGAACTGCTTACAAGACACAATAAACCACGACTGACAACAGGACAATAAGGGTTCATAACTGATTTTACCAAGGTGAAGTGTCATTAAGATGTGAAATGGGTCATATGAGCATGCACTGAATATGAATTACCACTCTATCTTGGATTTATTGATTTCTAGAAAGGTAAAAAGTCTGAAGAAATAGCTTTAATTGCATTACATCAAGACAGTGAACAAACTACAAATTATGCCGAATTACATGCTCTGTAATATATTTACATTGTCCTTAGGAATATTTTTTGAGACTACGTAACATGCATGAAGAAGGAATACATTACTGCGCATTATGGTCCATCAGAAAAATCATATTTAATTCTTAATTTGTCTAAAAGCCGAAGTCTGTACCCAATATGTAAGCAATATGTACTGTAGTTCTTACTTGTAGTTACGTGCCGTGGAGCTTAAATACCTAAGCCATTAACTATAGTGATATAAGGATCAAACCGGAGATAACAAGATGTGATATGAAGAATTCCTTATTATTTAAGGAGAAAATACAAGATGGAAAGAGAGAGTTAGAGAAAACAGGAAATATGCAGATGTATAAAGAAGAGGATCACAATAAGTGGAAAACTGCGGAAGAGGTTTCCAACAAACAATAAATGTGAAATGACTGAAGACTGTGAACGAATGAATTGACTTTGAAAGAGGTGTATGGTGAGGCAAATGGTTCAAATGGCTCTGAGCACTATGGGACTCAACATCTTAGGTCATAAGTCCCCTAGAACTTAGAACTACTTAAACCTAACTAACCTAAGGACATCACACACACCCATGCCCGAGGCAGGATTCGAACCTGCGACCGTAGCAGTCCCGCGGTTCCGGACTGCAGCGCCAGAACCGCTAGACCACCGCGGCCGGCTATGGTGAGGCAAATCAATAGCTAGTTTCACATGTACTGATTATTAATCCATGATACCTCCAAGGTATGCAAAAAACTCCTAGAAACCACTTTCATAATACGACGCATCTGAGAAAAATTGGCTTGCGTAACTACTGAAACTTCTTTATTTAAATATGTGAATCTGCACTCAAACTGCTGAATGACTGAGAAGATGAAACTTCTACGTTATTTGATTCTGAAACAGCTGAGTAAAACTGAACGTACTGAGCCTACTTTCTCTCTACTTTTTCTAATCATGTCAACACTGACCCACAATATTCTAGCCCAACGCAATCTGACTGCTCAAAAATAGTACAACCTGACTTCAAATAATTAATTCAAAAGAATGGCTCTGACTAAAAACAAATCTTAACAATAACCTTTAAATTTCAGTAAGCACTTACCTCAGAAAAATCTTCATTACGCGAACTACTGCAATACAGTGGCGCTGTGTGCTCATATTTTGTACATTTACAACAGCTGGTGTCCACACCTTTGGCATTTTTCACATAAAAATACTTTATCGCACTTCGCATCCATTTCTTCTGGTTCATCACAGTGATAACAACAATTCTGGAATGTCCTTACTTCCTGTGCCTTGTTGCATGCCTGTACCTATGTTACTTTGGTATTGTGCCAGTAGTTTTTGACTACATGTCCCTCTTTACAGAAGTTACAACATTTCTGATGTTATGGTTGTTGCTTACTATTATTCTGTCAAATTATTCTCCTAACCTCCTGTTTTTCTCTTTTATTGAACACGATCACACTCTCTTCTTGTTGAGTTATTTCCCTGGCTTCGCCGAAGTTAACCTCTCGTCTCGACTCTGTACTTTCGCCTGTATTCTCTTACTGGCTAGTCCTTGAAAAAAACATGCACAGCCTCTGGCATAAACTACTTCTGCGACACCCTTTACCTGTTCCCAATCCATAACTCATATCACAACACTCTGAACGATTTGGACAGCTCATCTGTCCCTTTTTCTTCAGGAGGCAATTGATTCCTCAGAATACTGTCTGACTTGAAACTTCCTACAGGCATAGAAATTCATGGTGGTTCTTTTGTGAGAATAGTTCTGCTCCAAAGTGTATCTGACTTCAGCCCAGTTATTCGTATTGCCCCTGACTAACAATTTTGCTCTAGCAACCGTGCTTATTTTAGATTTCACATACTGAAACAATACTTTTGCATCCTCAGACTTCACTAATTAAAAAGCAGCATTCACGTTTTCGATAAATTCTTACAGTTCTCGTTTGATACCATCAAATGTCTTCGGAATCCTTAGCAGTCACACCAACGCTGTTGTTGTTGTTGTCTTCAGTCCTGAGACTGGTTTGATGCAGCTCTCCATGCTACTCTAGACTGTGCAAGCTGCTTCATCTCCCAATACCTACTGCAGACTACATCCTTCTGAATCTGCTTAGTGTATTCATCTCTTGGTCTCTCTCTACGATTATTTCCCTCCATGCTGCCCTCCAATTCTAAATTGGTGATCCCTTGATGCCTCAGAACATGTCCTACCAACCGATCCCTTCTTCTAGTCAAGTTGTGCTACAAACTCCTCTTCTCCCCAATTATATTCAATACCTCCTCATTAGTTATGTGATCTACCCATCTAATCTTCAGCATTCTTCTATAGCACCACATTTCGAAAGCTTCTATTCTCTTCTTGTCCGAACAATTTATCATCTATGTTTCACTTCCATACATGGCTACACTCCATACAAATACTTTCAGAAACAACTTCCTGGCACTTAAATCTATACTCGATGTTAACAATATTCTCTTCTTCAGAAACGCTGTCCTTGCCATTGGCAGTCTACATTTTATATCCTCTCCACTTCGACCATCATCGGTTATTTTGCTCCTCAAATAGCAAAACTCATCTACTACTTTAAGTGTCTCATTTCCTAATCTAATTCCCTCAGCGTCACCCGTGTTCACTCGACTACATTAGATTATCCTCGTTTTGCTTTTGTTGATGTTCATCTTATATCCTCCTTTCAAGACACTGTCCATTCCGTTCAACTGCTCTTCCAAGTCCTTTGCTGTCTCTGACAGAATTACAACGTCATCGGCGAACCTCAAAGTTTGTATTTCTTCTCCACGGATTTTAATACCTACTCCAAATTTCTCTTTTGTTTATTGCTTGCTCAATATACAGATTGAATAACATCGGGGATAGGCTACAACCCTGCCTCACTCCCTTCCCAACCACTGCTTCCCTTTCATGTCCCTCGACTCTTATAACTGCCATCTGGTTTCTGTACAAATTGTAAATAGCCTTTCGCTCCCTGTATTTTACCCCTGCCACCTTCAAAATTTGAAAGAGAGTATTCCAGTCAACATTGTCAAAAGCTTTCTCTAAGTCTACAAATGCTAGAAACTTAGGTTTTCCTTTCCTTAATCTTTCTTCTAAGATAAGCCGTAGGATCAGTATTGCCTCACGTGTTCCAACATTTCTACGGAATCCAAACTGATCTTCCCCGAGGTCGGCTTCTACCAGTTTTTCCATTCGTCTGTAAAGAATTCGCGTTAGTATCTTGCAGCCGTGACTTATTAAACTGATAGTTCGGTAATTTTCACATCTGTCAACTACGTTTTCTTTGGGATTGGAATTATTATATTCTTCTTGAAGTCTGAGAGTATTTCGCCTGTCTCATACATCTTGCTCACCAGATGGTAGAGTTTTGTCAGGACTGGTTCTCCCAAGGCTGTGAGTGGTTCTAATGGAATTTTGTCTACTCCCGGGGCCTTGTTTCGACTTAGGTCTTTCAGTGCTCTGTCATACTCTTCACCAATCCAACGTAGCTTATCCTCAGTTTGTCACGTTCGCTTACTTGTTCTGGTATTTTGCTGCCTCCGTTCTATTGATCCACTAAGTCTTTGGCGCTACTGCACTCCCCGTTCCAAGTCCGCGGGGCTCTCCACCTATCTTAGGAGCCGCTGCTCGTAATCTTGGACACTGCTACTCACAAGCGCTTTTTCTTCTTGCGGCGGGACTCGGTGACGCACGTGGTATCATTTGTTCTCCTGCTATTTATGATTCCTTCACTACCAGCCTTATTACCCGCTTCGCAACAATTTGCTACACCACTCACCCCAAAAACATTTTATGTTGTGTCCCGCACATGTTTCCTACCCCTTAGTGGCACAGCCGAGACGTTAACGACATTGTGCGGTTAGTTTGCTTTATTACGAACCTTGGGAGAAAATCTCCTTGGTTGGAGTGGATTAGGTTACAGAAGTCTGGTAACTCTCGTGGAGTTGGCTGGAATGGTTTGCAGTAGTGGCAGTTGTTACTCTTTCTTCAACCAATTTATTGTTCTAATGAATACATTCATTTGTGAGGTGTAGGACCAAAATCGCTTATCAGAATATCAGATGCTGTCAACTAGAAAGGATCCCTATGAGAGATGAGTGCTTGATTGTCACTTGGTCTTCTAACTACAGGCCACTTAGCCTAACTACTCAATCATCAACACTGTGCAGCAGTCACAGGCCATTTCGCCTACCGTATAAGAAATAAGTACCAAGCATTATTTTGTTCCTTAAATTGAGCTATTGTAACTCTTTGAGACAGAGAGAGACAGTCTCTTTTCAGCACTTTTCCAATGAATATTGCAAAATGCTACCTAGCGTCCAGTTACAGTGTGTCCACCAGAGTCTTGTCACCGCCTCTCGTGTTACAGCTGCACCAGGTGATGCCGCCCAGCGTCGCTGCATTCTGGATGCTCGATACTGGAACTCAAAATGGTTCAAATGGCTCTGAGCACTATGGGACTTAACATCTGAGGTCATCAGTCCCCTAGAACTTAAAACTACTTAAACCTAACTAACCTAAGGACATCACACACATCCATGCCCGAGGCAGGATTCGAACCAGCGACCGTAGCGGTCACGCGGTTCCGGACTGAAGCACCTAGAACCGCTCGGTCACATCAGCCGTCACTGGAACTCAATACTGCCTCTATTCACTGCTACATGACACTTTGATGTTGTTCTTAATTGACTCTGGTTGCACACATCCCTCTTCAGTGTCTTTCTGGAGCATATCCTTGGACCTTTCCCTCGACATACGATTGCTTTATTGTTTGATTACCTGTCTAAATCCTATTCGGTATTCTTGTATTGCGCGCCCTTTTAGTTACCTATTATTCCGTTGACCTCGATTCTTGGCGACGTTAGCGAGGTGTCAAGTGTACTACTTTCTTGAGTGTTTGACCAGCCTCGAAAAAAACTACTAGTGTCCAGATGTTTTTGGAAGCGTTATCAGCCCCCGATATCCTGTTTGGTTTCTCTCTGCCAAGCACGCGCACCGTCTTGCATATCTCGTTCGGCACACTTCTCTCGTTATGATCTGACATACACTACTGGCCATTAAAATTGCTGCACCAAAACGAACTGTAGATGATAAACGGGTATTCATTGGACAAAAATACTATACTTGAACTGAAATGTGATTACATTCTCACACAATTTGGGTGCATAGATGCTGAGAAATCAGTTCCGGGAACAACCACCTCTGATCGTAATAACGGCCTTGTTACGCCTGGGCATTGGGTCATAACTTGGATGGCGTGTACAGGTACAGCTGCCCATGCAGCTTCAACACGATACCACGCTTCATGAAGAGTAGTGACTGGCGCATTGTGACGAGCCAGTTACTCGGCTACCATTGACAAGACGTTTTCAGTTGGTGAGAGATCTGGAGAATGTGCTGGCCAGGGCAGCAGTCGAACATTTTCTGTATCCAGAAAGGCCCGTACAGGACCTGCAACATGCGGTCGTGCATTATCCTGCTGAAATGTAGGGTTTCGCAGAGCAACGGGTCGTAACACATCTGCAATGTAACGTCCACTATTCAAAGTGCCGTCAGCGCGAACAAGAGGTGACCGAGACGTGTAAACAATGGCACCCCATACCATCACGCCGGGTGATAACGCCAGTATGTCGATGACGAATACACACTTCCAATGTGCGTTCACCGCGATGTCGCCAAACACGGATGAGACCATCATGATGCTATAAACACAACCTGTATTCATCTGAAAAGATGACGTTCTGCCGTTCGTGCACCCAGGTTCGTCGTTGAGTACACCATCGCAGACGCTCCTGTCTGTGATGCAGCGTCAAGGGTAATCGCAGTCATGGTCTCCGAGCTCATATTCCATGCTGCTGCAAACGTCGTCGAACTGTTCGTGCAGATGGTTGTTGTCTTGCAAATGTATCCATCTGTTGACTCAGGGATCGACACGTGGCTGCACGATCCGTTACAGCCATGAGGATAAGATGCCTGTCATCTCGACTGCTAGTGATACGAGGCCGTTGGGATACAGCATGGCGTTCCGAATTATTCTCCTGAATCCACCGATTCCATATTCCGCTAACAGTCATTGGATCTCGACGAACGCGAGCAGCAATGTCGCGATACGATAAATCGCAATCGCTGTAGGCTACAATCTGACCTTTATCAAAGTCGGAAACGTGATGGTACGCATTTCTCCTCCTTACACGAGGCATCACAACAACGTTTCACCAAGCAACGCCGGTCAACTGCTGTTTGTGTAGGAGAAATCGGTTGGAAACTTTCCTCATGTCGGCGCGTTGTAGGTGTCGCCACCGGCGCCAACCTTGTTTGAATGCTCTGAAGAACCAATCATTTGCATATCACAGCATTTTCTTCCTGTCGGTTCCATTTCGAGTCTGTAGCACGTCACCTTCGTGGTGTAGCAATTTTAATGGCCAATAGTGTATAATAAAATTTATTAAACTTCTCTAAGATCACGACAAAGATTTGAGGAAACGCGTTGTTGCTAAATTCTTCCATCGCGCTCTCAGTGTGTGAATGGTGTCTTTGGTACTGTCAGACATAAAGCCAGATTCGTTGAAATTGTTTCGGGTTTACGTAGTTACTCTGTCAAGTCTGTAATCGATCGTAAGACTGTGACTTTGTGAAATATCCGTCTTGCTGAAATATTCCTCACTAGCCACAAGTGTTTTCTCGTTTAGTACCACATAGGTGTTGTTCAAATGGCTCTGAGCACTATGCGACTTAACATCTGAGGTCATCAGCCCCTACACATAGACGTACTTAAACCTATGTAACCTAAGGACATCACACACATCCATGCCCGACACAGGATTCGAACCTGCGACCGTAGCAGCAGCGCTGTTCCAGACTGAAGAGCCTAGAACCGCTCGGCCACAGCGACCGGCCACAGGAGTTGTCTTCGTGAACATTTTCAGAGATAGTGAGATTTAGATGGACTTATTTCCTCAGGATCTGGCAGCAGGTTATCACCGTGCCCCCAACATTTCGAGACAAGTTGAAGTTAAGACGCTCATTTCGTGAATTAATTCTTAAATACCCCTAATAATTATTAATCAAACTGTCGCAGAGGTATACAGGATAGTCCGGCAGGCTGTCACTGATCTGTTCAGTTGTATCGAACCACTCCCCGGCACTTGTCATAAGCATTTCGTGCGTGATGCTTCTGTAAATAGGCATTGTGTCAAACAGGACTGTTTTATGAAGGAGCTACAGACCTTTCACTAACTGATATTAGTTTCTTAGTGGATAGATCAGTTTGCGATTAGCAGCAAAAAGTGTTGAGTCAACAAATCGTGTTTTTATGACTAACCGCTGAGTGAAAATGTGTACCAAAGCCGGGAATCGAATCCAGGTCTCCAGCTTACTAGAAGCCATCTTAGCACAGTAGTTCACACAACTGCACGGATTACCGTGAGACGCCTCCCTCGTCGATCCAAGTTATCATTGCGACCCCAGTCTATATTAAATTGTGTTTTGTACAAGAACATTCATATAGTCTTCCATTTTTTAAAAGCAGAGGCTTAGACAACGAAAGGTAATTTATAATTTCAGCTTATTGTTTACCTTCTTCTTAACAATAGAAATAAAAAAGCTGATTTGTGTGTCTCACTAGTATTAGTTTCTCATACACTAATATGTGATTTCATATTCGTCGGAAATATATTGCTTCACTTTAATCTCAGTTCCTCCTCCTACATTAAACATGCTACCGCTGTAAACTTAAACAAAAACTAGTTTTCATACTGAGACGTAAAGAACCTAATTTCTAACTTTATCGACCTATAGGTACGAATTATCTTAACACACATTTTTTATGAGAACAGCTAAAAATACAGGACTAGTTAATTTTTAAATGTGTACCTGAGGATGTTGTGATTCAATTTTCTGTGCATGGAATCACAATGAAGCAACTGCCACACGTCCAATACATTCAAAGATGTGGGAGCTCCTTCATTGAGATGTCATGCACAAAAGAAATCAATAAAATTCCCAGGTTTGCATTTCTGGCCTGTAAACATGAGGACGATCCCCACATAACAACAGAAGCTGTGACTTTCGAATGTACATTGGAAAAGTAAAAAACATTATAAAGCCAATAGATGGATTTTATTATTAGGTCTTCCGTATATTTTGCTGCCTCGGTTTGCCAAGAGAAGCCACTATGACTACTCCTGTAATTTCTTTATATCTCTTGCTGTTCAAATTCGAGAGATATGTCCTGCTTCTCTTTGCCCTAACTGTAAAAACGGCATGCGACCTAGTATGAGTGTAGCAGCAGCGGTCCTTTGACCGAGACGTTAATCTCTCCCACTAAAATGAAATTTACTACTGACGTAATTGTGTATTGATGACATCGTTATACTGTGCCGCTCGTAATTATCCCTACTCTGATGAAAGTGAAACCGACAAACTAGCTGTAACGACAGGAAGCATTAGATGGCCCCATGCGTTGTCATTATAAGATGTTTAATCAGTACTTATGAATACATTACGTGCAAACCATTTTACAGTACTTGAGCGGCGCGAGACGACCGACGACTAGGGGCGTGTGTAGTGCAGCCGGCTGTCCAGTTTGTTTCTAGAGATAGGAACTTTTGGGGAAAAAACTAATTACTTTTGCACTTAGTTTTATAACAAGATCTGCTACCTGTCATCGCTTCCTTCGACCGCATGAGCACAATCGAACTATGCGTACCGTCTTTGACGTTTCGTTCCCGACTGATGAACTATGAGGATAGTAAAATTCTGAAAGACTGCGGATTGCAACCGTGAATGCAAATATCGACGTTAGTATTTCTAATGATGTCACAGAGCGAAATGCGACGGTACGCCAAAGTAGTCTTCCATTTTTTTTAAAAATAAACCAGATACGTAATACGAGGTTCGTTTGAAAAGTTCTCGGAATCACCACGAGAGGTCAGAGCTAGCGCAACGAGTTGTTCACGTGATATTCATTGGACTGTTGCCCATAAACACGTGCCACGTCAGTGCTCTTGGAAGAGAGCTGTGGCGGTGATGTGGCCCTGTTTGTTGTTCCCGCGTTGCTCGAGATTCGAGCAGTGATTAAGTACTTCGTAAAGAAAGGTATGAAAGCGAAGGACATTCACGCTGATTTCCAGGCTACACTAGGTACTCTGCACCTTCATATTCAACGGCTGCCAAGTGGACAAATGAATTTAAATTTGGTCGGGAGAGAGATGATCCGCGCAGTGGTCGGCCAAGATGTGTCACTATTCCATAAATCATTGCAAGGGTGCACAAAATGGTCATGGAGAATTGCCGATTGAAAATGCGTGAAATTGTTCACGCTTGCCAGATGTCATCTGAAAGGGTATATCATATTTTAACTGAAGAGCTAGATATGAAAAATTATCTGAAAGATGGGTGCCGCGACTCCTGTCGCGCGCCCGCACACATGTGCCATCGCCATGGTAAAATTACACGCACTAAGGTATGAATTGGTGCTACACCCGCCTTATTCACCTGATATGGCTCCGTCAGACTTCCATCTCTTCTATAAACTGAAAATTTTTCTTGGTGGACTAAGATTCACTTCAAACGAAGAATTGATAGCCGGAGTTAACTACTATTTTGCTGGCCTGGAGGAAACTAATTTTCGAGATGAGATCAAGGTACTGGAGCATCGTTGGATCAAGTGCATTAACATACAAAAAAACTACACTGAAAAGTAAAAAACGTTTCAGTATGTAAGTACTTTTTTTCTATTCCGTTCTCAGAACTTGTCGAACCACCATCGCATGAAGACTAATTCCAAAACACTATTTCGGAAAAAAATAAATGAACAACAAGAATGTCAATAGTTTGCCATAGCACTCACTAAAAATCAAAAACAAAACATGGATATGTTTCTACAGTATTAATTGGTGATGGGAAATACACTCTTCCATGCGCTTCACTGTTGTTCGCAAAATATAGATAAAGATGTACATTAAAGGATTATTACAGATATAACACTAATTTTGGGGATCTGACCATATTACTTAAATCTATTTAGAATCAAATGGCTCTGAGCACTATGCTGCTGTGGTCACCAGTCCCCTAGAACTTAGAACTACTTAAACCTAAATAACCTAAGGACATCACACACATCCATGCCCGAGGCAGGATTCGAACCTGCGACCGTAGCGGTCTAGCGGCTCCCGACTGTAGCGCCTAGAACCGCACGGCCACTCTGGCCGGCTATTTAGAATCTTTTAGTTATAAACACTACAAATTAATTTATCCATAATACTGATGATTAAGCTCTGTGCTTGTCAATTAAATAACTTGAATTTATACAGCAACCAATATTTTTACACAAATTTACTTATGCTAAGGTCCGCTTCTGGTTTTCGCCTATCTTAAGTTGGCGTAATACTGTTATATTTCCGCCGTTATTATGCCTATATCGACTATAAATATAATAATTCTGAATACATGGCTGTATTATGCCAATTTAAATTGGGCCAGAAAGCGAATCGAGTCTAGATATAAATAAATTTTTGTAAAAAGGTCTGGTTGTGTACTCATTCAAGTAAACAGAAGCACATTTGTATAAAGTACATTCATGTACCTTTATTCGTTTCAGTTTCTGTATTTTACACCTATTCTTGGAAAACGCAAAATCGCTTGATATGTAAATCATGACTTGCAACATACTAGTATAGCAGACAACCTAAATATTCAAGTGCTCAAAACAATATTGTGACGTACACAAAATTAAACAGGCAAGCGCCAGCATCTGAACCTGTGACTTATCCATCTTGTTAATGTAAATATAGCCATATCTCTGATATGTATAGCGTCCATATACAAAATGAAGAAACAGTGTACCACCTGATGCACAGTGAAGAACAAATATAACAATTCGGAGTAAGAAGCATGTATTTGGTGCTACTTTCCCTGTAAGTAGAAAGTACTCTTGCATAACATATGTTTTAACTTAAGCAGTGCTGTCTCTGACATTAAAAAAAATTGTCATTAACAATACATGTTTTTGAGACAGACAAAAATCTTTCATTTGTGTTTAATTATCAATCATTGTCATAATGCCATTATTTACGGAGAAAATAAACGGAGCTACTCTAGTAAATATTCGCATTACTCCACAGCAGCTCGAGAGAATTACATAGCGCTGACACTAAAATATAATTAATTCATTCTCAAAGGGAACGACTGAGGAATGATTCCCCTTCCACGCACAGCTCACGTATCTGAAAGAGCAGGAAATTCGCCCAGACAGGGCACGAAGTACCGAGAGCGTCCACGCGTGGCTGCTGTGGCGCACCTGGTGGCGGCTGCCGACACTAGCGGGCCCTGGAGCGCCTTGCAGCGCTTCGGCTGGTGTCTGGCGCGCTCGCGCCGTGGCGGCGGCGGCGCCCTTTGAAGTGGGCTCATTACAGCGACGGGCGGGGATCACCTGCGCAGGCGCGGCCGCTGGTTGGCGTCTCGCCACCAGAGGCGCTGCGGGCGCTAGTACGGCGCTCGTCTCCCCATTCTTATGATTGCTCGAGTTGGCGCGGACAGAACCAAACGATTTTGCAGCTCTATGTCTTCCCCCGTCGTTTTCTTGATACCTCAAATTTATCTTATTTTTAGCTTGTTTGGCCGGATACCATTGAATTGATCGCAAACCGTCGACAATATTGTCATTTGGCAATTCGATTTCATAAGGGTAAGATGCAGTAGACGCAAAAGAAATCGTGCGCTGCAATTACATTAGCTGTAGCTGGCAATAAACAATCAAAAACAAAGAGAAACAGGATATATGGACGGCGGTTATCGCTAAAACAACCGAATTTATGTAATCTAGCTTTCAGTCACACCGTTGTAACCTCACTCTTGAAACCGTTGAAAATAACCAGTTTCTGAAATAAACGATTCTAGGTTTTTATTACTATTATTTACTATAATAAACGTAGAAACTGGACAAAGATTGAAAAATTTTGAGCGCCTGGTTTTCAAAATGCGTAGAATAAGAATATTAAACTAAATGGGGAAATAAAAGAAAACTTAGTCCGTCCATTGTTCGCTGCTATTCTCGAAAGGTGATAAGTGATTGAATACTACAAAAAATCACCAGTATTCTCCTACTGATTCTAATTATTTCAAACTCTACTCAAAAATCATTTTCTAATCGGGGATCATAGCACTATCTGGTCATTATGAATAGACAGTGCTAAAGGGCAAAAACTGAGATTGAAGAACTTTGTTCTTCGCGATAATTTTCCCATTTTGAAGGGCTACAAGCAGAGTAAGGCATATTGTGTTGACACAAGACAGCAGATCAGCCGCTTTCTGTTTTTATTGTACACTCTGTATGAATTACTGTAGGTTTTTAAATTTTACTGATACCATAATGTCCTTCTTCTCTTGTTATTTCATACAAATAGCAGACAAGTCTTTAATCTCTTAAAGCAACTGAAGCACTGTGCTTCATTGTTACGTCACTTCGTAAAAATGTGTCCAGAGTAGGGTTAGTCCCATTCTGCAATACAACGAATGTCCGGTGACGACAGCGAGAAACTACCTATAGATAATGTGGGAACAAGTCTTGCACACTGCACGTACTCGCGCAGGCCTACCTTAACGCACGGTATCTACATCTACATCTACATTGATACGCTGCAAATGACATTGAAGTGCCTGGCAGAGGGTTCATCGAACCACCTTCACAATTCTCTATTGTTCCAGTCTCTTATAGCGCGCAGAAAGAACGAACACCTATATCTTTCCGTACGAGCTCTGATTACCTTATATTATCGGTGTGATCGTTTCTCCCTCTATAGGTCGGTGTCAACAAAATATTTTCGCATTCGGAAGACAAAGTTGGTGCTTAGAATTTCTTGAAAAGATTCTGTCTCAACGATAAACGTCTTTCTTTTGATGATGTCCAGCCAAATCCTGCATCATTTCTGTGACACTCTCTCCCATATTTCGCGATAATAGAAAACGTGCTGCCCTTCTTTGAACTTTTTCGATGTACTCCGTCAGTTCTGTCTGGTAAGGAACCCACATCTCGCAGCAGTATCTAAAATAGGACGGACAAACGTAGTGTAGGCAGTCTCCTTAGTAGATCTGTTACATTTTCCAAGTGTCCTGCCTTCCCCACAAAATTTTCCGTGTGTTCCTTCCAATTTAAGCTGTTCGTCATTGTAATGCCTAGGTATTTAGTTGAATTTACGGCTTTTAGATTAGACTGATTTATCGTGTAACCGAAGTTTAACGAATTCCTTTTCCCACTCATGTGGATGATCTCACACTTTTCGTTATTTAGGATTAACTGCCAATTTTCGCACCCTTCAGATATCTTTCCTAAATCGTTTTGCTATTTGTTTTGATCTTCTGATGACTTTATTAGTCGATAAACGACAATTTCATCAGCAAACAACCTAAGACGGCTACTCACATTGTCTCCCAAATCGTTTATATAGATAAGGAACAGCAAACGGCCTATAACACTACCTTGGGGAACACCAGAAGTCACTTCTGTTTTACTAGATGACTTTCCGTCAGTAACTACGAACTGTGACCTCTCTCACAGGAAATCACATATCCAGTCACATAACTGAGACGATATTCCATAAGCACGCAATTTCACTACAAGCTGTGTGGTAGAGTGCCGAAAGCCTTCCGGAAATCCAGAAATACAGAATCGATCTGAAATCCCTTGTCAATAACATTCAACACTTCATGTGAATAAAGAGCTAGTTGTGCGTCACAGGAACGATGTTTTCTAAATCCATGTTGACTGTGTGCCAATAGACAGCAATAGGGACACTATTGTGTCAGCAGTGCTGTATCAGTTCTTAAACCATGTGTTTGTTGTTCGTTTCTGTCCGCATTGTTATTAAAATAGCGCTGATCGTTTTCTCCATTTTCTGTAATTACGCAATACTTCAAACTAATGCAAATACAAATAAAAATTAATCCTTTTTTAAAAAAAGGCTTATTAAAGACCGAAAAATTTTAGCATTACTGCTACAGGTAACTGATATTTCGATTTTTTTACTCGCTTATTAGTAAAAAAATTAAAAGCACCTGTTATAACCGAAACGAAACTGAAAAATATTGATTATTCAAAACCAAAATACCAGTAGCAGTCTTAACTGGTCGGATTTCCCAACCCTAACAGGAAAAGGATACCAGAATGACTCAAAGAAAGAGCGAGATCAGAACCACGAATCTGAAAGATCCCATATTCTATTTTGGGATGAATCCTGCATCGTACAAATTATAAAAGTTGATACTACATAAAATACAGAAGAAAAATACGTTAATGAAAGAGACAACCGCTGTCGACAAGAGATAAGGAGTAACTTCGATGTTTCCGAAGACAGTCAGGTCATTCTAAAGCGTGAAGTTCAGTGCTGTAATATCAGCATACACAAATTAGCAAAATTTTTATGGAAGCCCTTGAATCCTGCTTATACGAATATAGCGTTATGCGCAGCTCGTGAAGTAGCGAGGTGAACCGGAGTCGCATCAGATCCACGCTGCGAGGTAACAACCATGGGGTGCTAGAATGACGAGACTGAATGTGGCTTTTTGGAGGATCCCCAGGCTGGTTGAGACCAATGCTCAGCTGTCCCCGATACTTCGTCTCGGAGCATATAACACTCAAAGAGTTAAGATACGGTAATTCGCAGAGCAAGTTTTACGCTATTCACACACAGACGATTTCACTCCATTAGGTTACCTTGACGATTGTGGCGTCAGGAATGGCAATCGTTCACAGAGTACGCCGAGGCGACAGAAGTCTTGGGATGCTTCCTAATATCGTGTTGGACTTCCTTTTCCCGGCGCAGTGCAGCTACCCGACGTGGCACTGGCTTAACAAGTCTTTGGAAGTCCCCTGCAGGAGCATTGAGCCAAGCTGCCTGTATAGCTGTCCATAATTGCTGAAGTGTTGCCGGTGAAGAGTTTTGCGCACTGTCACATAAATGTTCCATGTGACTCGTAGGGCAACTGCGTTGGTTCAAATGGCTCTGAGCACTATGCGACTTAACATCTGAGGTCATCAGTCCTCTAGAACTTAGAACTACTTAAACCTAACTTACCTAAGGACACCACACACATCCACGCTCAAGGCAGGACTCGAACCTGCGACCGTAGGAGCAGCGCGGTTCCGGACTGAAGCACCTAGAACCGCTCCGCCACAACGGATGGTTGGCGAATTGGTGGCCAAATTAATCGCTCGAGCTATCGAGAATGTTCTTCAAACCGATTACGAACAATTGCGGCCCGGTGAATAGCGCATTGTCATCCATAAAAATTCCATCGCTGATTGGGAATATAAAGTCCGTGAATGGCTGCAAATGGACTCCAATTAATCGAACCTAACCATTTCCAGTTCAGTCGGACCAGAGGACCCAGTCCATTCCATATAAACACAGCCCAGACCACTATGGAGCCACCACCAGCTTGCACAGTGCTTTGTTGACAACTTGGGTCCATGGCTTCGTGCGGTCTGCGCCAGACTCGAACCCTACCATCAGCTGTTACCAGCTGAAATCGGGACTCATCTCACCAGGCCACGATTTTCTAGTCGTCAAGGGCCAGTAGATATGGTGACGACCGGAAGAGTGCCATTGCAGGCGATGTCGTGCTGTTAGTAAAGACACTAGCGTCGGTCGTCTGCTCCCGTATTCCATTAACGTCACATTTCGCCGCATTGTCTTAACAGATACCTGCGTTGTAGGTGCCGCATCGATTTCTGCTGTTACATAAGGCAGCGTTGCTTGTCTGTTAGCACTGACAACTCTTTGCAAACCCCACTGCTATCAGTCGTTAAGTGAAGGCTGCCGGCCATTGCGTAGTGCATGGTGAGAGGCAATGCCTGAAATTTGATTTCCTTGCCACACTCTTGACATTGTGGATTGAAAACACTGAATTCCCCAACGATTTTCGAAGTGGAATTTCCCGTGTATCTAGCTCCAATTACCATTCCGCATTCAGAGTCTATTAAATCCCGTCATGCGGCCATAATCACGTCGGAAACATTGAATCATCTGAGTACAAATGGCCACTCCGCCAATACACGGTCCTTTTATAGCGTGTGTGTGCGACATTACCGGCAGCTGTACATGAGCATATCGGTATACCATGACTTTCGTCACCTGAGTGTATACTTACTTGTGCCTCAGTACGCCGCTTCGGCCCCCTGCGTATCCCTAATATGCCCCAGTTATCAGTATGGGGAAAGGAGAACTACAGTTTAACGTGGAATCCGAACCCCGTGTTATTTTTGGCGACTCCTCACGTCGTTAAGATGTCCAGGCTAGATTAAAGGCAGACTGAGATTTTCAGTAATCCTACCGCTATTCGATACTTCGGCCTCTCGGTTTCCAGGTACATTGTTTACTAGTGTACCACTCGACCCAACGGCCACACAGTTAAAATCATACATATTACAAAAGTAGATGTATGTATGTACACTTGACAGCCAAAAAAGTGGGTCACTGCCGAATACAACCAACATAACGCAGCTGTGTTGCAGGTCCTCTAAACACCAAAACCCCATGGGGTACAGTCGTTTGACTACACACGATGGGCACCGCAAGAGACTACTAAGAGACCAAAGGTCGTTATGGCAGTCAGCCTAAGCGTCAACTAATATTGTCATACAAAACATATTAGAAAACACGTTCTTAGCGATGTGACACCCCATAACAGTCATAAATTAACCTTAATTACAACAAGTGACATTCCAAAAGTTCTGAGAAAACGGATTATTTTACATATATCGTACAGTAATCCTTAGTCAAAATTAAATACTTGACACAATATATGGAGTTACAAAGCTGTACGGCAATTGGAAAAAAGTTTTTGGCTCTCTAAAAGGCTTTCCATCCACGTGCTGAAGGTCGCTCAACGGCGAGTGGCTCTGGAAACTGGATATTGGACGAACCAGTAGAAAAACGCGATTAACGGCAACAAGCACTCTCAGGAAATCTCAGCATTAACAGCGAATCACCAGCAATATAATTGTTCTCGTAACCCAACAACAGCTACGTGTACACAAATTTGGACTTCAAATGACATGACCAACGTCGTCGTTCTGGACCTGGATTCAAACCCAGCACCTATAGCCATTGCTAACTAAGCTAAGCTTTGTTTGTGCTTTATTGAGACCGGATCACTAGGCATAAAGAGACGTGAAGTATAGACGTTTGCACCAGTATCAGTTATCAATTCAGATCCTGAAAATAAATGACGAAAATGTTTGTACTGAACTGGAAATCCTGTCATAACAGTTACCGTCCTGGGAACTACCCCCAACGACGTTTAATATGGTGTCATTCACAAGGAACAAGGTATGCTCATGTTTAAAATTGAATTGCCATCATATAAAGCTTGTGACAGGGATGCGAACCCAGCACCTAATCGGATTCTTAACGAAGTACAGTCACGCTCAAAAGTATCTGAACGACCTGGATTGCATTTCCCCTGATTCCCATGCAACCCACATAACGCAGCTGTCTAGTAGGTCCTCTAATCGCTTCTTCATACAGTCGTTTGACTATTGAAAATGGTTCCAACAATTCACCACTAGAAAACACTGCTCTGTATCGCAATAACTCAAGATGTAAAGTAATACTACAATACTAAAAATATCAGGGAACACCTCATCATAGTTAAGAATGTCCTTAAGGCTTGTAAGCTCGCATTTATTGCAATAACTGACATTCCTGAAATGTCAGCACTCTCGCTATTACGTCAGATAGGTAATGCACGTAGTAAGTTCGTCGTATTCATGATTTCCTCTTCAAAGTAACATACCACACTTGTTATTTAACACAAAATGTCATTAAAAATTTACGTTATTCACGAGTAGCTAGATGAGAATATGTATGAACTTGAAATGACACGACGAACCGCCTCGTTCTGCATATGGATTCAAACCCAGGTCATGCAAACTAAGATTTCGTGACTGACGGAAATTAACAGTCATTCCTGACTAGGTATAAAGAGAGTGATATACCTCGATCTTAGACAGTATCAGTTACCAAATATAAACTTTAAATTACATAACGTAAACTTTTTTAACGGTCGCGAATTCCTACCCAGCATCTATTGTCCCTGTTAACGAACTACAAGAGATGTTAAATACTGCTTCTTCACAAGTAACTTACTTAAAATGCAGTGAGGTAAAGCTTTGTGTTGGACAGGGACTGGAACCCAGAACCTAATCGGATTGTTATCGAAGCACAATCAACTTTGACATATCGGATTGTCTCGGCAGTCGGTAGATGTATTAACTAAAATGACGAGACGAAACATTAATTTTTTCCTTCTCAGGACAGCAACCTGGCAGATATCGCTGTTATATTCCAGAGAAAAGGAACGTTAAGTATGGGTTTGTTACACCAGCAGCGACATGTGAGCATGTTTGAACTAGAAATAATATGACAAAGAGTTCAGTGCTGACTAGGAATCGAACGCCAAACATATCGTTGTTGATTACACACAAAGAGACGACACTTACCGAATTTTGCTCCACCAGCAGCTCGGAATAACATCCTTGAACTTACAGTGATCTCGTAAATAGTTCTGTGTCTCACTGGGAGTCAAAAACGTCAGATATCGTTAGTGTCGACAACGAATGAAAATGCATTAAAAATAAAAACTATTATCCACCAGCAGATGGGTGTTCTCATGCTAGAGTTTGATAATACATAGTGAAAAGTTTAGTGCTGGGCCAGAATTCCAACCCATTCATGCGCAAAAAGTGGAGATGTTGAGGAATCTGCAGTTTTGAACAAACAAGTTGTAGTCGAGCTCTATGGTCACAAAGGGATCAAATTCCGCGTTAAATGCGGTCTGAGTTGCATTCCCAGTTCAGAACCAATTTTATCGACATACAGAAACTCAAAAAAAAGATGGAATAAGTGTCCTGTGACCATAAACACGATTTGTTTCGTCACTAGAAATAAATAACTAGTATAAGAAAGGTTACTGGTGATAGAGTTTCTACATGTCGCCACTCCATACTTTATTGTGGTTCCATCTAACGTCTGCTTGGTAGAGAAGGAATATCATGTTTAATGTAATTTTCAGACCACAATGCCATTATACCTTCTTCACTTGGCGTAGCCAGAAGAGAATAGAATCTGCCTCTTCCTATCAAAAAACATTGGCAGAAGTTGGAATCGAAACGAGATAAACATCATATGAAATTATCATCAGTCCAACAGACCACCAAACCCTCGTCTCTACGACTCATTTCTCTGTAATAATACCGTTGCGGCACACAAGATGAGAACACTGACACACAGACTCCCTGTAGTGGTTTGCAGGATGTTCAGTACATTCATTTACTTGGTTGACCGAATCGCCATGAACTAGCTGCCTTGGCTACCCGGTGCATACATTCGACTCTATTTTGTAATCACCGAAATAAAATAACGAAACTGCCTCCTACACAGAGCTGCCAACAGTGTAGGATGCAGAAATTTAAATAGGAAGTGTTCCTTTCCATTTGAGCTACTCTATTGCGCTATCTGTTTGTTGAAACCATCGTGCAGTGCAAAAGAAATGCTGTAAGTGTCTGTCTCTCAGAAGTCTAGATCCGGCCATATGCATTATGTCACAGCACTGTGGAATGCCGAAGTTCTGGAGGAACTGTTGTTCACTTCCAGAACAGTTGTAGCTATGTCACAGCTTGTATCGTAACGGTAAGCGTCGCGCGCTGTTGATAAGATGTCACGTGTTCTATTACATTCGCTACTACATTTTTTAAAACGCAATTCTGCTGTCTGCTGAAGTTATCAATTTAAAGGAACTTTGAACATAAGTCTCTTCACTTCTCAACCCAAAATAGTCAAATGTGGAAAAAGGCTAACTTCTGCGTCATTTTGTTCTTTTCCGGTTTAATAGACGGCCAGGTAGCAGATGCGCTCGAAGCTTTTGTATTATGAATGGGGAGAGCGCATCGTGCCAAAATAGTCAGAAAAGTATTTCTACATTAGCTGTTGTCTGGTAGTGGTATTTTATTCTTCTTCAAACCTTGTTTGACAGCTTTAACTCAGAACAAGTTTCCACATGCATGTAATCAATAAACTGCATGTGCATTGTCAGACTGTTACAGATAACATCAGAGAATTCGCATATATCATTGATGATTAATTTCTCTCTCATGTTTAGTATTTTTTTAACAACACTAAAGGAAACCTTACGGAAACTGTGCACTGTATTGTAAGAAATGAAATAAAACTACCCACGATAACCTTACGACGAAAGTCTGTTTTAACAAAACTGAGTATCTGTACACAAGCGTGCCTCTATCTGCACGAATTAGTAAAACACTACTCACTTAGATTTCGATTAGGTCTGTGTTTAAATGGTATGCTGTGTCATACTCAACAGGTGTGCAAAGTTACGTATTCCTAGAAACCCAAAATTTGCTTGTCAGCAGCGGAAGGAGGCGTTACCTCTTGTGCAGCATTGTAAGTTTTTCACCATTGCACTATGAGCTGAAAGTATTTTCTTACGATTTGCTTATCGATGTTTGATCTGACTGCTTGCAGCTCTTACACAGAAGGGATAAAAACGTTACATTCAGCGAGGCTGGAACCGCGAACCATAACAGTCGCGTTTCAACAGGTCAGCACGTCAACACACAGCTAGCGGATAGATATGGTTTGCGCCTTCCTCTTACGGGGCCAATGGTGGCTAGAACTCTTAAACCGCTATTTACAGGACGAGATTAGTTGCGATTGCCACGTTGAATGACTTTGGTGGGCTGAAAACCGTAAATTTACATTCTGTTACACCTCAAGCGATAACAACTCAGGTTATTCAATGGAAATGACACGAGAAATCAAGTGAACTTTGAGGCTTAATTCCGTCGGATTGTTAACTAAGTAAAATCAAATGTTACGTATCGGTTTTTCTTGCCAGCTACTAGGTGTTTAATCTAAAATAAGGACACCAATTTTTGCGCCTCAGCGACAATCGAACCGCACTCCTATCGTTCTTCTTTATTGTCCACGAATATTGCTTAAGTATCAATAGCTTACTCACCAACAGTAAGATGTGTGCATGTTTGTCCAGAAATTGTTGGCAACATGAACAGACATTAAAAATGCACGTTAATTTTCACTAGCAGGCCGGTGTGCACGTGATAGGGCTTGAAATGAAAATATTAATTTTTTTTTTTTTGTACTGGATCAGGATTCGGACCCATATATTTACCTTTGGAGGAGACCTAGAGAAGACTGCAGTCTTGGGAAAAGGAATGAAATGATTGATCTATACTGTTCCGAGAGATTCAGATCCTCGAAAGAGGTGATACGAATTCGAATCATAGTCCAGTACCAAATTTTTCAACGTCTCTAGTTCAATCAAGTACAAGTAAAATAAGAGCCCTGTTCCTTTAGACGGCTATCAGTTCATCAAATAAAATAAAATTTTCTAATGTAAGTAAGTTTACTGGTGACAGTATTTCTGTTTACCTTGACCTCCACCTATGTCATTTTCCAACGTAAACCGGCTCTGCCCAGTTTGGAATGAAGGAACGTGATGTTTAATGCGGATTCTGGCTTATAAAAGCTTTCTCTTGAGGTTACCAGAGGAAAACTAAATCTGTTTGTGCCTTTTAAAAGTAAATGCCTGACCCACGCATTGCACTTGTGATAGTGTAAGTAGGCTGTTTAGGTTTTTATATTGGTAACGCCACGTAGCGCTCTGTATGAAAATCACTGGCTGTGCTGTGTGCAGTCTGTGGCTGGCTTGCATTGTTGTTGGAATTTGCTATTGTAGTGTTGGGCTGTTGGCTGTTAACAGCGCGTAGCGTTGCGCAGTTGGAGGTGAGCCGCCAGCAATGGTGGATGTGGGGAAGTGAGATAGCGGATTTTTGAGAATGGATAATCTGGAGGTGTGTCCATCAGAAACAGCACATTTGTAAGAATGGATGTCATGAACTGCTATATATATTATGACTATTAAGGTAAATACATTGTTTGTTCTCTATTAAAATATTTTATTTGCTAACTATGGCTATCAGTAGTTAGTGCCTTCCGTAGTTTGAATCTTTTATTTAGCTGGCAGTAGTGGCGCTCGCTGTATTGCAGTAGTTCGAGTAACGAAGATTTTTGGTGAGGTAAGTGATTTGTGAAAGGTATAGGTTAATGTTAGTAAGGGCCATTCTTTTGTAGGGATTTTTGAAAGTCTGATTGCGTTGCGCTAAAAAATACTGTGTGTCAGTTTAAGCACAGTCATGTATAATTTTTCTAAGGGGACGTTTCAATAGTTCGTTCCACCAGACCATTGTAGCCTCATTTCCCATCCCCAGGAGTGTGCTGTAATGGATGATGTGCTTAGCTTACTAAACTAGACACGGTGGAAAAAAAAGCGAGTCTTTTAAATGGTTAAGTAGAAGCAAGTTTCTCATGTCAGCAGGATGTAAAGACTCTTCTAGGCATCATAGCCTCGATTTTAAGCCATTTTGAAATTTTCACTAATTCAGGAAATTTCTTAGCTCGAGAAAATCCACCGTGAAGTGTGAAGTTACCGGATAATTCGATTATCACCGTTATTATTACTATCATTTTCTTCATACCGCTGCTGAAACACATGTGCTTGAAGATCATTTAAGTCCTTTTGGTCATTATAGAAGTAGTTGCCTAAGAACAAGTTCTTACCCTGTCTACGGAATCCTTTTCATGTTAATATCAAACATCAGCAGTTACTCGTAGATCACATTAAAACTAAAGTAATTGATGAAGTGGTTCCTTGATAACGAAAACGCGCTGCCTTTCTTCATTTACTTGCGCCTAGAAATGGCTGTCGAATACTGCCAAACCAAAAGCCAAGGGATCTTACTGCCTTCCAATATACGTCGCTGTCGGTTCTTCCATATGATTTGGTCGACGTGACCTGTTTCAAGTTGTATATGACACAGAATGTTTTAGAAAATCAATTGTTTTCCTTTGCAATAAATAGAAAGATTTTCATTCTAAGCTATCCAAGACCAAAATTTTCGCAATATTAGTTCAAATTTAATATTCGCTTCCATAATGAAAGGAAAGTATTTCACATTTGCAAAACCCGCATCCGACTCACTGTCCTTACACTTAGTCGCTGGCCATAAGTTCTAGCTCAAAGTGACGCCAGTTTAAGTAACCTAATGTAGCGAAGACTGTTTGCCAGTGCTCTTTCTCACCGGAAAATATGCAATTTACTCATTGGGCTTCATAAGTACACTGTAACAGTAATTTCTGTGTGTATGCAATGGTTCAAATGGCTCTGAGCCCTATGGGACTTAACTTCTGAGGTCATCAGTCCCCTAGAACTTAGAACTACTTAAACCTAACTAACCTAAGGACATCACAAATATCCATGCCCGAGGCAGGATTCGAACCTGCGACCGTAGCGGTAGCGCGGTTCCAGACTGTAGCGCCTAGAACCGCTCGGCCACTCCGGCCGGCTGTATGCAATGCATACGGATTGTAGAATTTAGTGGTGCTCTCTCTTCCACTTCTGTGTACAATATGCCTGACCTAAACGGGCCCTTTATCATTACAGGCCCTCGTCGGTGCAACATCATATTGACAACAGTAATGTGCTTATACTGACAACCTCATAGTTCGTTTTACCCGATTTTGTAATCATTTAAGTAAAACAACATTACCTTCGAGTGGGAGACATTTCGTCCCCCTTTTCCTTCAGTCAAATTTGTCAGTAAGCTTTTTGCCTTCGAACCAGCGAAATGCGGCAGAGTACGGCTGGCAAACGATTTACAAACCACGATTTAGTGCCGTTAACACGATTTCTTTAAACATTAGCGTAGCTGAAGGAATTTAGTTTCTTCTTATATCGTCTTATGCAGCAACGTTCACAGATATCTCAAACAGGAAAAGCTCTTTATCTAGGTACGAAGGTTGTAAAACAAACTTCCCACAGTTTGTGTCAGGTTGATCTATTCACCTGATAGCACTGTGTAAGTATTTTGTGTAAGAGGTATTAAAGTAGTGTTCCTGTAGCTGCGTTCATCCACAAACAGAGGCGTATTTGTAATATTGAAGCTAGACTAGGTATCCTTGTCTTCTTTGAGTGGGCATTGGAAGGCGTTTACATACACGTATACGAGGGTAATCCCAAAGGTAAGGTCTCCCAAGGGACACGCAAGTACCAACGCAGGCACAAACGAGAGATCCTTAATTTTAATGGCAAGCAGGAACCACAGTGTTGGCTGCATGGTGGCAAGGTGATAAGGAGCAAGACTATGGATTCGAAAGTCTCAAGTTCGATCCCTCACCAGTTCCACTATTTTTATGTGCCGTTTTACACATATTTCCCCTGGGGCAATGTTTGTTGATGTGAAAAATGCCGAGTTGCACTGTGGTCCGAAAGCCACGTAAAACTGTAGGTTCCCCTATTAACTGGCTAGGTAAGTCAACTCAAAGGTCGGATGAAAGCAACAGCATACCATCTCCAACAAGACCTTGCCTATTAAAGCACTGTGGTGTTCAAACCACTCTTGCGACTGATGACTGCTTTACTTTCTATGGGTTCCAAAACTAATGATATTTGGGTTATTACCATTTTTGTGTTTTCATGCTGTAGCTTTGATACCAGTAAACGTAAGTAACCGGCCGAACACTGTCACCGTTCGAGTTGTCAAGGTGGTAGACGACGATGCTGTCGATCCCAGTTACAGTTTTGGTCATGGCTATGTTTCAGTCGAATACCTCTATGGGCCTTTCTGCGTATTTCAAGATATACTTTTATACACTTGGTACGCTTCCAAATTGATATCTGATAGAGCTGTATTTAGCAACATGAATCAGGTATGTTTTCTGTGCAATATATCGGATAACACGTCAGTTCAGCGAGATTTCGTTTATGTGTTGCGTATGGTGCAAGAAATATTTGTGTTTTGCTTGCTTCTGTGATAGGTTTCAAGCCACTGAATGCGAGCAAGCTCACGCATGGACTGTCAATAACTGGAATTACGCAATAACACATTTAAAAGTTGTATTTTTGCATTATGTATCCCGATGAAAATAACTGTAAACAGGTTATATGCCTATTTGCTTATTATAGTGCTTCTCGATGCTTTCCTCAAGAAATTAAAATTGAAATAAAAAGAGAGAGAGAGAGACAGAGAGAGAAAACAGAAATATATTTCAAATATCAGCTCAGTGACGCCATGTTCGTCTTGTGATGTAAAGCAAGGATAGTTGATAGGTAATATCTCGTTGTACTAGCGATATGTATGGCTACGGGGTACTTTGTTTTCTCTCTGCAAACAACTAGAACAGAATTCAGTAACAAAGTGGTAAGAACACCTACTCAGTGCGCCAGTTAAACACTCAGCCATACTTGATTATTTTGTTAATCGTCTGTAATGCAGTAAACAACCTTGATTATTGATTTGTAATTACTACCATTGTTATTGTTATTCGTCACCCCACAACAGCTTTCCTATCACTCATTGCCGCCGATGCACGTAACGAATGGATCAGGATGAATTGAATGTGGGATGTTTCGTCACGGAGAATATACACATCTATCTCGGCGTCTTGTGTCAGGGTAATATGGAAATCTCAATAAGAAAAGACGACAATAACACCCAACTATTTCCGTCCACTTAACACCATGACGACAGACAAATTGGCGTCTCTCTGTATTTTGATTACAATTCTTTAGCCTTTTTGCGACCTAATTTTAATACCTCGTGGGAGCAGGCATAATATTTTGCTTTTTGAACACCGAACAATAACACACAAAGATAGTAGATGGAAGGATACAAAGAAAAAATCATAATCATGGGTGTGGATCCAGTTCATCATAAGAAGACTAAACAAGAGGAAAACATTACGAAAGCAATGAATACGCTGGTTAGTATACATTATTTGTATAGATCTGAAGATGAAAAAGCGCAAATCTGCACAGTGCCCGCATCTGCACTTTAGCTTCAGTCTTAATGGGCATAATTTTTAGTTTCTTCTCTCCTGAATTATCAAATGAATTGATTATTACGTGCTACAGAATAATTAGGTAACTGTGTCTTACAGCTTCCATTCAAACCAACATTTTTCTACATTCTCGTGCAATTCATGAAATTCTACTTGTATGATCACAAGACTGCACATAGATGCAATCGATTTCGAGGTGCAAAGTGTTTGTTATCTTACTTTTCGTGATAGGTTGGCAAAGTTGATTTCCAAAGAGTTTTCATTGTACTGAAATAATCTTTTGTAACAAAGTAACAAGGTGTTTTATTCGTATATATTTTGTGGGAAACTGTAATCGTGATGGAAGATTACACACCTGAATGTTTGACACAGCTGGTAGGAGAAAACGCTGCATATTAACCAAACCCCGCGCCTCCTCGCCGTATCCTCCTATGACAAGAGCACAGGACTCTCCTCCTATAACGCTACAGAGCTGTTCCTAGCACAGCTGAGAATTGGCAACATCGTCACAAACATGTGGCAACACTGTGACAGTGCAATCACTTCCGCGTATGGTACTGAACTGACTCGCTAAATTCACTTGATATTCCCTTTCCATTTGAATGACTCGTGGTATATAATCCTCGCGTAAACTAAGACACTGAGACAGAAATTTCAAATTCTTGGCTAAAGAAATGCTATTCTTCACGTAAGGGACAACTTTTAATATCTTTCACTATGCGTTATGAGGCCGAGCGACCAATACCTTGACGAGAGTGGCGTGCTGGCAGCAGTGTGTCCATAGCCCCGTGGTACAGCCCGTGTCTCGTGTTGCAACGGTTAAGAAAATCGTCAGTTCTAACTGTCGTAGCTGCATCGCGTGCGAGCATTTCTTTCTTTTTTCTGTGTGTGTTATTTCATGGATCTGCGAATTCCCAGAAAAAATTCTGTAACAAAATCAGAAGAGAACCATTACACATCAAATCCTCTTGACAGCTCGACTCAGTAAGTTGTGTTAATGGTCGTAGATCTCGGCTTTCTGACTGCCAAGCTGCTATACAATACAAGCGTCTGTGAAGAAATTCGAATCGACCGTCAACGATACGAAATTCAATAATGTTCTTCAGTTAAGACTCCCATGCCAGAGTGATAAGTATGAAGGAAATAAATTGATTAGCAAATCGCAAGAAAATACTTTCTGCTCAAAGTGCAATGGTGAAAAACTTACAATGCTGCACAACAGGTAACACCTCCTTCCGCTGCTGACAAGCAAATTTTGGGTTTCTAGCAATACGTAACTTTGCATACCTGTTGAGTATGACACAGCATACCATTTAAACACAGACCTAATCGAAATCTAAGTGAGTAGTGTTTTACTAATTCGTGCAGATAGAGGCACGCTTGTGTACAGATACTCAGTTTTGTTAAAACAGACTTTCGTCGTAAGGTTATCGTGGGTAGTTTTATTTCATTTCTTACAATACAGTGCACAGTTTCCGTAAGGTTTCCTTTAGTGTTGTTAAAACAATACTAAACATGAGACAGAAATTAATCATCAATGATATATGCGAATTCTCTGATGTTATCTATAACAGTCTGACAATGCACATGCAGTTTATTGATTACATGCATGTAGAAAACTTGTTCTGAGTTAAAGCTGTCAAACAAAGTTTGAAGAAGAATAAAATACCACTACCAGACAACAGCTAATGTAGAAAATACTTTTCTGACTATTTTGGCACGATGCGCTCTCCCCATACATAATACAAAAGCTTCAACACGCATCTGCTGCCTGGCCGTCTATTAAACCTGAAAAGAACAAAATGACGCAGAAGTTAGCCTTTTACCACATGTGACTATTTTGGGTTGAGAAGTGAAGTTCCATTAAATTGATAACTTCAGCAGACTGCAGAATTGCGTTTTAAAAAAATGTAGTAGCGAATGTAATAGAACACGTGACATCTTATCAACAGCACTCGACGCTTACCGTTACGATACAAGCTGTGACATAGCTACAACAGTTCTGGAAGTGAACAAAAGTTCCTCCAGAACTTCGGCATTCCACAGTGCTGTGACATAATGCATATGGCCGGATCTAGACTTCTGAGAGACAGACAGTTACAGCATTTCTTTTGCACTGCACGATGGTTTCAACAAACAGATAGCGCAATAGAGTAGCTCAAATGGAAAGGAACACTTCCTATTTAAATTTCTGCATCCTACACTGTTGGCAGTTCCGTGTAGGTGGCTGTTTCGTCATATTATTTCGGTGATTACAAAATAGAGTCGAATGTATGCACTGGGTAGCCAAGGCAGCTAGTTCATGGCGATTCGGTCAACCAAGTAAATGAATGTACTGTACATCCTGCTAACCACTACATTGAGCCTGTGTGTCAGTGTTCTCATCTTGTGTGCCGCAACGGTATTATTACAGAGAAATGAGTCGTAGAGAAGAGGGTTTGGTGGTCTGTTGGACTGATCATAATTTCATATGATGTTGATCTCGTTTCGATTCCAACTTCTGCCAATGTTTTTTGATAGGGAGAGGCAGATTCTATTCTCTTCTGGCTACGCCAAGTGAAGAAGGTATAATGGCATTGTGGTCTGAAAATTACATTAAACATGATATTCCTTCTCTACCAAGCAGACGTTAGATGGAACCACAATAAAGTATGGAGTGGCGACATGTAGAAACTCTATCACCAGTAACCTTTCTTATACTAGTTATTTATTTCTAGTGACGAAACAAATCGTGTTTATGGTCACAGGACACTTATTCCATCTTTTATTTGAGCTTCTGCATGTCGATAAAATTGGTTCTGAACTGGGAATGCAACTCAGACCGCATTTAACGCGGAATTTGATCCCTTTGTGACAATACAGCTCGACTACAACTTATTGTTTGTTCAAAACTGCAGATTCCTCAACATCTCCACATTTTGCGCATGAATGGGTTGGAATCCTGGCCCAGCACTAAACTTTTCACTATGTATTATCAAACTCTAGCATGAGAACACCTATCTGCTGATGGATAAAAATTTTTATTTTTAATGCGTTTTCATTCGTTGTCAACACTAACGATATCTGACGTTTTTGACTCACAGTGAGACACAGAACTATTTGCGAGATCACTGTAAGTTCAAGGGTGTTATTCCGAGCTACTGGTGGAGAAAAATTCGGTAAGTGATGTCTTTTTGTGTGTAGTCAACAACGATATGTTTGGCGTTCGATTCCTAGTCAGCAGTGAACACTTCGTCATATTATTTCTAGTTCAAACATGATCACATGTTGCTGTTGGTGTAACAAACCCATACCTAATGTTCCTTTTCTCTAGAATATAACAGCGATACGTGCCGGGTTGGAGTCCTTGGAAGGAAAAATTAATGTTTCGTCTCGTCATTTCATTTAATACATCTAGCTACTGCCGAGAAAATCCGATATGTCATAGTTGATTGTGTTTCGATAACAATCCGATTAGGTTTTGGGTTCGAATTCCTGTCGAACACAAAGCTTTACTTCACTGCATTTCAAGTAAGATACTTGTGAAGTATCAATATTTAACTTCTCTCGTAGTTCGTTAGTGTAGGAATTCGCGTCCGTTAAAAATGTTGCGTTATGTAATTTAAAGTTGATATTTGCTAACTGATACTGTCGAAAAATGAGGTATATCACTCTCTTTATGCCCAGTCAGGTATGACTGTTAATTTCCGTCAGCCACGAAATCTTAGCCTGCATGATTGGTTCAAATGGCTCTGAGCACTATGGGACTCAACATCTGAGGTCATCAGTCCCTTAGAACCTAGAACTACTTAAACCTAATTAACCTAAGGACATCACACACGTCCATGTCCGAGGCAGGATTCGAACCTGCGACCGTAGCAGTCACGCGGTTCTGGACTGAATTGCCTAGAACTGCACGGCCACCACGGCCTAGGCTGCATGACCTGGGTATGAATCCATATGCAGAACGAGGCGGTTCGTCGTGTCATTTGAAGTTCATACATATTCTCAACTAGCTGCTCGTGAATAACGTAAATTTTTAATGAAATTTGGTGTTAAATAACAAGTATGCTATGTTACTTTGAAGAGGAAAGCATGAATACGACGATCTTACTACGTGCATTACCTATCTGATGTAATGATGAGAGTGCTAACATTTCAGGTATGCCATTTATTGCAATAAATGTGAGCTTACAAGCCTTAAGGACAGTCTTATCTGTGATGAGGTATTCCCTGATATTTGTAGTATTGTAGTATTACTTTACATCTTGAGTTATTGCGATACAGAGCAGTGTTTTCTAGTGGTGATTTGTTGTAACCAATTTCAATAGTCAAACGACTGTACCAAGGAGCGAGTAGCGGACCTGCTAGACAACTGCGCTATGTAGGTCGCATGGGAATCAGGTGAAATGCAATTCAGGTCGTTCGGATAATTTTGAGCACGACTGTACATAAAATCAGAAGTTAAATATCAAATGTTTTCACCAATAGCGAAATGCTGGAACCTTAATTGACGATAGAATTGTTTTTGCCTGACTGGGATTCGAACCCAGCATCTAGCACCGTCGTTCTCTAGCCAGGAACAGACGATAAGCAGCTATTGTTGTTTCACCAGTAGCGAGATGGGAGCATGTTTAGCTAGACATCAGGCGACGAAAAGTTCTGTGCTGAATGGAACTCAAACCCCGCACACGTGGTCATGAATAAACTTCAACTATCAAATTCTTTTCCAATAATAGCTAGGAATGGCATGTTTGTACTTTCAATGATGTGATGGAAAATACTCTTCTGGCTATAAGTTGAATCCACATGTCGTCGTTGGTGATCACAACGAACACAACGTCAAACCTAAATCTGTTTCCACCAGTAGGATGGAGAGGAATGTTTGAACTTGAAAAGATGTAAGGAAACGTTTGATCTTGTAATGTTGTAATAAAAAGCTCAACATGTGGCTGTGAGTTGAAACGAACACGTTACAGCTGACAACGCACAAAGAGACGTCGAAAATGCAACTATTTTTCACCAGTAGTTCGGAGTGCACATGCTAGGGCTTGTAATGAAATAATGAATATTTTGTGCTGATCAGGATTCGAAACCAGATAGGTGCCTTTCGAGGACGCCTAGAAGAGTTTGCAATCTTCGGGAACACAGTGAAATCGAATTCTAATCCCAGTCCAGTACCAAAATTTTCAACGTCTCAGTTTCAAATAAAGTAAGAGGCTTGTGAACTTACATGGCCATTGGTTCATTAAATGAAATACGATTTCTAGTTTACGACGGCTTGCTGGTGACAGAGTCTCTGCCTTAGGGGGTTTCTCCATCTGTCACAACTCAAACGAATGCTTAGTCGGCAGCGAAGGGATGTTCTCTTTACTGCGGATATTGAACTACGGAGCATACTGGCGTTCTGCACTTGGCGTTACTAGGGGTGAAGGAGAGCTACTTGTGTGTGTTAAAAATCTACGCCTTACGCGAGATGTGAACCTACACGTTTTACACATCAATACAAGATTAATCCACCAGACCACAGAACCCCTTGCCAAGCACATAATTATGAATTCATTTAGATGTAGATGCAGATGTCAAGGGACGCGTAACAGGAAGGAGGGCGGAATCTGGGAATGGATAGAAGTGCAGAAGTACAAAATATAAGCGTGAAATGCTTGCAAAGTATTGCTTACTTAGATGTGTGCCACAGTTCGTTTTATCTTAGGACCGAGAGATAAGGAAGGACTGTTCTCAGAACGAAGAATGGGTTATAGGGAAGGGGAGATCAAAGAATACGGTTTCATAGGTGGTGAGAGGAATGATAGAGAGTAAAGACAGCAGCAATTAAAAGAGAAAATGTAGCGTCATTGGAAACCGCTAGATTTGTTTACAAAGTTTTGGGGGAGTGTAATAGAAGGGCACTTGCGGCTATAGTGTCAAAGAGAGAGAGTGTGTGAGAGAATAGAAGAGATATTAACAACTAGTAAACATAAACGTTCAAATGTGTGTGAAATCTTATGGGACTTAACTGCTAAGGTCATCAGTCCCTAATCTTACACACTACTTAACCTAAATTATGCTAAGGACAGACATACACACCCATGCCCGAGGGAGGTCTCGAACCTCCGCCGAGACCAGTCTCACAGTCCATGACTGCAGCGCCTTAGACCGCTCGGCTAATCCCGCGCGGCGAGTAAACATAATATGAAATCGTTGGCGTATTGTGCCGAGGACGGAGGGTGTATTCATGCATGGAGGGGAAGATAGAGACGTATTTGAAATAACAAAGCTACTGTGACAGAGTCCATCTACGCTGATTAGTTTGTAAGTATGTAGACAGGGTATAAATGAAATCAAAATAGAATACTTAACAAACTGTATATTCAAAAGAAACCCACTTGAATTAAAAGGGCAACTCAAAGGAAAGCTAACCCATATTGTATCTTTTCTGTTGCCACGCGATCTTCCACTAGCTCCCAATGAGGAAAACTGACGAAAAAGACGACATAACAAAACGTTTTAAGAACTCTAATTTTTTATCCAGAATCCTTCATTTATTTTGTACTTCTATCACGCGTCTTGGCATAGAATGTATAAGCCGTCGGACGTAACAGCCTGAAGAAGCAACTTCCTCCCAGGCTTCCAGGACGCTGTACCAAAGAGCGTCCGCAGTAGTTGGTTGGTTCCGTGGCCAGTTCTCTGTTAATGTTCTGGCGACCTCAGCCCACATGTTTTCCATGGAGTTCATGTCAGCCGCCCGTGGCGGCCAGTCCATGACGTTGACGCCAATCGTGGAGAGCCGCTGCTGAACAAATGCAGACATGTGAATGGGAGAATGGTCCTCTTCCAGTGTGACGTCCCCTTCTGCGTGCAGCATTCGCACTGACGGAAGCATCACATTTTCCAATATGTGGGCATACTGCGCGCTATCCAGAGTTCCTTCTATCCTGTGAAGAATTCCCGCCCCTCTCGCAGAATTTCAACCCCAGCAGGTAAAAGATAGCCGGCCACTTCTTCTCGTCGTGGTTACATATTCGCGTCGATGGCGAGTCCCTTGCGGCCTGTAAATGATTCGTGGACCGTCGTTATTGGTGAAAAACACCATCAGTGAAAATGACGTTGTCCCACGACGCCCTCAGATGGAGCTCCGCAAATGCTAGCCGGTATAAAACGTTGTCTTCGCTGAGCTCTTGTTTCACATCGGATCGTCGTGCATGCAGTCCAGCGTCCCTCAGCCTTCGGCGAATCGTGTCACTGGAGCCGGGGAAGTTGGTCTCCCGCCGCAACTGTTTCGCATTCAGAAAGGGATTTTCTCTGCTCCTAGACACTAGGTCCCTGTCTTCCTGCTGTGAGATCACTCTCTTCCTGCCTGAGCCAGGAGCCCTGTTGGTGGTGCCTCTTTCAAGGCAGATCCTCCACCATCTCGTTGCAGTGGTATGTGGTACGCCATACCGTCTGCCAGCTTCTCTGATGGAACATCCTCCTTCCTCAATGAGAGCGACGACTCTACCTCGGCCGGCCGGAGTGGCCGAGCGGTTCTAGGCGCTTCAGTCTGGAACCGCGCGACCGCTACGGTCGCAGGATCGAATCCTGCCTCGGGCATGGATGTGTGTGATGTCCTTAGGTTAGTTAGGTTTAAGTAGTTCTAAGTTCTAGGGGACTGATGACCTCAGACGTTAAGTCCCAAAGTGCTCAGAGCCATTTGAAGCATTTTTTGACTCTACCTCGAATAGACCTCTCCCAGTGAGCCATTACGGCAGACAGCCTGATGTGTATTTCTGCTTGCCGCTCTTATATTGATTCCAGGAGGCAAACATATTTACGTCAAACGGAGCGGCAGAGGCAGAGGCAAGCGGCGCAGCCGTGCTGGCTCGTCCCGGGCTGTTGGCCCACCAACGCCACCGCCAGCTCGCTCACTTGCGTCTCGCCTCGGCCAGCCTGGCTGGCCCGTAGCTCGCGAGCCGCGGCTAGTAGAGACCCGGGCCGCATGGCCACGATCACCCCATGAAGGATCAAAAGTTACACCTAACCTACCCAAGTCTTCAGTACAAACTAATGCAGCTACAGATATTATGCTATAACATGTGCAGGCACACCTACAGTTGACGATTTATTCAAATATTTGACGCACAATACTTTCAAAAATACATTCATTTTAAACATAGCTACCACAAAATATTTCACCTACCTAGCAATAGCATGACGCAGGAAACTATACTTTCTTGTAAGCGCTGTGCATTAGATGTAGCCTTAAGAAAACCTGTATTCAACCACGACAACTAAGCAGAATGTAAAAGTAAACAGGTTTGGCGGCAGCTTCTCCAAATAATAGAATATACGTAGTATATAATACACGTTTTGTGCACTTATAACATATACTCAGTGTCTCTGAAACAATACGTGCTGCACAATGGAAATTACTTTCTGCTGAGGCACTTCATTTACATCTCAATGATACACGACCACTAGAGAACATTGTTCTTTACGGCAGTCAATCCACTTGTAAATTGATGTTAATATCGCAGATATTAGGCAACACGTAACTAGGGATGAGTAAGGCCTTAAGGTTTGCAGCTAAACATGCTACTCCTAGTTACTACTGAATATGAAGTTGATTATTAACGTGTCTTCATAACCATGTGTGCGGCGTTCGACTCTCAGTCAGCATAGACGTTTTCGTCACCTTATTTCTAGTTAAACGTGTGCACATCTCGCTGATGGTGGACCAACATTGGACATTTCTCGTCTGTTCCTGGTTAGACAACGACGGCGGTAGGCGCCGGGCTCGAATCCCGGTCAGGCAATACAACTTCAGTCGTCATTTAAGGTTCCAACCCCACTACTGGTGACAAACTGTGAAATCTACATTCTGATTTTACGTACTTATTCAACAATCCGATTAGGTCCTGGGTTCGCATCATTGTCCCCAGCATTACATGATGGCATTTCAATTTTAAACATGTGCATCCTTTATTCCTTGACAATGCAACACTATACAACGTCTTTCGAGGTTATTACCAAGAAGGTAATTGCCATGTTAGGGTTCCTGCTTTCGTACAAACATTATCGTCATTTACGTTCAGTTGAGAATTGATAACTGATACTGGTGCAAACGTCAATATTTGACGTCTCTTTCTGCCAAGTGATCGAGTCTCGATAAGGCACAATGCTTTGCTTGGTTGACAATGGCTTTACGTTCTGGGTTTGCATCCGGATCCAGAATGAAGATGTTGGTCATGTCATTTAAAGTACAACTTCGTGTACAAGTAACTGTTGATTAGTAATGTGAACAATGATATTACTTGTGATTCGCTGTTAATGTTGGGATTTCCGTAGAGTGCTTGCCGCCGTTAATCACGTTTTCTTTTAACTGCTTAGTATTAAATAAAGTTGATGCGAAACCACTCGACGTTGAACGTTGAACGACGTTCAGTATGTGTTGGGTAAACCTTTTAGACAGCAAAGAACTTGTTTCCAATTGCCATACAACTTCATAAATCCATATACCATCTCAAATATTTAATTGTGCCTAAGGATTACTGAATGATTTATGTGTCAAAACTAGTTGTCCCATAACATTTGAAGTGTCACTTATTGTGATTAAGTTTAGTTTAGAAACGTTAAGGACTGTCTGATCTCTTCTGTTCTGTTGTGGTGTTACTTTACATCTGGACGGACTGTCATAAAGACTGATGTTCTCTAGTAGACTCTAGCGGTACCCATTGTGTATCTTACAACGACTGTACTGTGGAGGGCTGCGACTATGTGCAACACAGATATGCTATGTTGGTTGCATACATTCAGGTGCAGCGTACACGTTGGAATACAGGGGTGACCCACTTTTTTTGCTGTCGAGTGTATAGTCCACATCTACTCCTGAACCACAAATTTGATGTCAACCAAACTTGGTACACATATCACTTATTGTCTGGCAAGAACTACTGTGGGGATAAGAACCACCTACCTCTCAAAGAACTGTGAATAGCGGTGAAGAAACAAGCGTGGCTAACGACGCGCAAATAGTAAGACTACATTCATCCAGTATTTGGGAACGAGAGTACTAAGTGTCTTGCCACCAACATAACACATACTGTCAAACCTTTATGAACTTTTTTCTTGCTGACACCCCCCCCCCCCCCCCAAAAAAAAAACTGAGAAAGGAAAAACGTTTCTTGCTCACTACGTTTTCGTAGTTCATGCAGTAAAACTGCAACATCAGACATGAACTTTTAATTTAATACAAGTGAAACTCTAATTTCAGCACTTTTTGCGGACAATATTCTCATATAACAGTGGGTTTATGTATACGAAATGTGCTATCAATGATGAAATATTATTTTGGAACGACAAACCTCTACACCTTCACGTGTTTTGAACATAAATATATTAATAATTATTATATTTCTGCGTAACAAATACTAAGAATAACAAGCCTGTGGGTATATCATGTTATGGAATTTCTATATAACTGTGGGATAGAGACTTGGATGAAGAAAATGATCACTCTGGTGTCAGCTTTCAAACCTATTAGACCCATTTTAGGAGGCTTTCTAGAAAACAGAACAACACACATATTGGGAAGGGGGGGGGCTGAGAGGAGATGGACAGAAAGAGGGCGGAATTGGACAAACAAAGGGAAGAGGAGCAGATGGACTGAACTAGGAAAGAAGATGGACAGAGAGAGGGGGGAGAAGGTGGACAGGTGGGGAGACAGAGAAAAGGAAGAAAAGATGGACAAAGGGAGAGGGAAGAAAACGGTTCAAATGGCTTTAAGCACTGTGGGACTTAACATCTGAGGTCATCAGTCCCCTAGAGTTAGAACTACTTAAACCTAACTAAACTAATGACATCACACACATCCATGCCTGAGGCAGGATTCGAAACTGCGACGGTAGCAGCAGCGCGGTTCCGGACTGAAGATCCTAGAACCGCTCGGGCACAGCGGCTAGCGGAGAAAATGGACAAGAGAGGGAGAGGAGGAGGTGGCAGAGTGGGGGGGGGTGTGTAGAAGGTGGACACAAAGGGAGGAGGAGATGGATAGACGGGGAGGAGGAACTGGAGAGAGAAAAGAAAGAAGGGATGGAGAAGGAGAGGGAGAGGTTTGAGAAAATGGAGAAAGAGGGGGATGGGCGAGGTGGACAGTATTAGCAGGCTGGAGGAGGTAGACAGAGAGAGAGAGAGAGAGAGAGAGAGAGAGAGAGAGAGAGAGAGAGGGAGGAGGAGGAAGAGATGGGCAAAAGGGGAGAAGGAAATGGAGAGAGAAAGAAAAAAGAGATGGACAAGTGGAGATGGAAGTAAATGGACAGAGAGGGGTAGAGAAAGAACTGAACAGAGTGTGGAGGTGGAGGAGGTGGACAGGGGAAAGAAGACAGACTAACAGAACTGGAATAAGTACATGCCCTGGCTACGCCTGGTACTCAGCCAATAATAAAATAACAATTGCTAAATACTGATGTGTCGGAACCACGTTCTAGCTGGAATAAACGCTAGAGAAAGAAAAAAGGAAGAAGAGGAAGTTATAGAAACTTATGGTGCAATTGCATCTACACCTAAAGATGTATTCAGCTAGTTAACGTAAAACATTTTACAATTCGTGATAGGACTGACATGTCTTCTTACTAGTCATGGCATATATTGTAAAAGTCGTACTTTTCGAAACAGAAGCATTATTCCACAATGTGATTCAGTAAGTCAATATTGCGTTTTAAAATTGATAATGACAGCACTGGCAATGACCATACCGAATTTCTACGTACAAACACTACCGCTGCACACGCCAATAAAACCAAGTTCTGTGTATGTTGAAGAAGTCTTCAAAAATGGCATTTTCTTTTACTTTTTCGATATATCACACTGAAGATGGAAATCACACGGTTTTTTATGTAGCACTCGATAAATTCACTATTAACTCTTTGTTCATTTAAGAAAGTAGTGAACTGTGAACATCTAGCAAAAAGGAGACAGACTTACTGCAAAGATACAGCAGCCGCGTGGGATTAGCGGAGCGGTCTAAGGCGTTGCAGTCATGGACCGTGCGGCTGATCCCAGCGGAGGTTCGAGTCCTCCCTCGGGCATGGGTGTGTGTGTTTGTCTAGAGGGTAATTTAGGTTAAGTAGTGTGAAAGCTTAGGGACTGATGACCTTAGCAGTTAAGTCCCAAAAGATTTCACACACATTTGAACATTTTTTGAAAAGATACAGCACACTAACACTGTGTGGCTATTTCATGCGTTTCTGTCAACAAATGGTTCAAATGGCTCTGAGCACTATGGGACTTAACTTCTGAGGTCATCAGTCCCCTAGAACTTAGAACTACTTAAACCTAACTAACCTAAGGACATCACACACATCTATGTCCGAGGCAGGATTCGAACCTGCGACCATAGCGGTCGCGTGGTTCCAGACTAGCGGCTAGAACCGCTCAACCACTCCGGCCCGGTCCGCAGCTCGTGGTCGTGCGGTAGCGTTCTCGCTTCCCGCGCCCGGGTTCCCGGGTTCGATTCCCAACGGAGTCAGGGATTTTCTCTGCCTCGTGATGACTGGGTGTTGTGTGATGTCCTTAGGTTAGTTAGGTTTAAATAGTTCTAGGTTGTAGGTGACTGATGACGATAGATGTTAAGTCCCATAGTGTTCAGAGCCATTTTTAGCCATTTGAACCATTTGAACCACTCCGGCCGGCCGGCTTCTGTCAATATCTGAAGTGAACTGCCAGACCGTCAATAATAGAGCTCTCACGCTCAGTATGTGTTGATACGACCGAAAATTTTTTTGGACCGTCAATACTACTCGCCAGTATTTCCACAATCGACAATACGTCAATATGCTCAAATGGCTCTCAGCATTATGGGACTTAACATCTGACGTCATCAGTCCCCCTGAACTTAGAACTACTTAAACCTAAATAACCTAAGGACATCACACACATCCAAGCCCGAGGCAGGATTCGAACCTGCGACCGTAGCAGCAGCGCGGTTCAGAACTGAAGCGCCTAGAACCACACAGGCACTACAATATCGTTTTTATCCGCCAGCACCGGGCAAGCGACTTTCAATTGAAATGTCTTCCCTGAAATGGAACATATGTAATGAATGTACGAGTGCAGGTTGTAGACTCATCGTTGATGACATATGGAAATTTATGTGTGGCCGTGAGTCGTGCTCCGATAGCCTAATGGAATCTGCCCTCAGCAGGCGCGCGGCGAAGACTCTTCTTTACGCCCCGTCCGCAGAGTCGCGAGCGCGCGTTATGTTTACTTCCTTGCTGCAGCTAGTACTCCAGTCCGTCAACATTGAGTCCCTACGGCCCACTCCTGGAGGATAACTGGCATCAAGATCAGCTTCCAAGCGAACCAAGCAAGACACGAGACTTTGAAATCGAAGGCTTCATGCGTGACGAAGTTCAAGTAGAACCACAGCAATCGTTGGTACCCACTTCTGCATCACAAGTAGCAACGTCTGCGTGAAGATGGTCGATCACGTGATGTGTAATGCTTGTAACGCTGTTGTGAGCAGATGTGAGAGCACTCTCAAGTTCAAACATTCCGCTGGCTGCATTTAAGTGGATACATTGACCATACAGCACTAGGCTCACGCACGTTACGAGTCTTCGAACTCCCGTTTGAAGTGCCGCCGGACATAATCACCGCGGCTTTCAGGCCGTATGAGATGGTAATTTGCCACGCGGGAGAAAAAAGGAACATCTTCGAGATGTACCCGGTCCTCAATGGCGTGCGACAAGTTAAAACTGAATTAACAAAACACATGCCGTCCCGCCTAGTCATAGGTGAATGTCGAGCAATCGTGATGTTTCATGGACAGCCCCATACTTGTTCTGGTTACTGCCAGGAGGGTCAGAGACGTTCGGCGTGTATTTAACATCGGCTGGCACAAAACGTGTTAGGTGAAACGGCGCCACCCCCTACGATAACGGCTCTCCCCCTTGATTACGCATGGGTGATACGGTCGACCGTCATAGCAGACGGAGAGCCACATGGAAGACTGGGGACGTCAGACTGCACACCCGTAGCACGTTCGGGATTGACCGACATGATGACAGAGTCGACAAAGACTGAAGGATGTCGCCGATTGCCCCCATCGGCCTACAGATGACAGGTAATAACACGTAAGGCGACGCTGTCGGCTGTCCCCATTGCGGAAGACCGTCTACAGACCTATCGCATAGCGAGAATCAATGTTAACACCATTCAGACGCAAACGATGTTGTCGCTGCTCCAAGACGGGCTCAATGCAGCGGACATCGACATTGTCTTTCCCCAAGAAGTCTTCGTCGACGATTTCCTCAGTACTTTTGGCTTTACGGTTCTTTGTGTCCCACCTCTCGCTAACTAACACCGATGTCGCAATTTTCCCCTGGGAGGGCTTCGAGGCGGACGAAGTGCAATATCTCCCTGATGCTAGAGGAACGGCCGTAGCGGTGCTAGGCGTCCAGTTCATCAACGTGTAAACCTATTCCGGAACGAATCGCCGTCGCCGATCCCTCTTCTTCGCGGAAGGAGTAGCATGGCAGGCATGGCGATTTCAGTAGCGACCAGTTACCTAAGGATGAGCTGCTGTACCATTCACCGTGCTCCGAACTTGGGACAATCATCAGCTCCATTGGTAGATGCATGAGAACATGTCCATGGAAATCGGCCGGTACTCACTCGTTTTACGAGTCACTAGTCTAGTCGCATCAATAGGATTTACTTCTCCCGTTCTCTCGCAGAAACAGTGAGTGACGCGGAGGTGTGGCCTATAGCCTTTCTGATGATGAGGCCAATATATGTGCCATCACCTTTCATCGTCAGCGGGTGTGGCGCATCCGACATCCCTGGAAGTTAAACTTCGTTCATGCAGCTCCTCTGGATTGTTGACGCACCAGCGAGGACACACGCAGTTCGTGCGTCCACCGCCTCCAATGTGTCCTACATAGTTAAGTTGGTAGTTAAATTTTGCGAAGCCGGCCCTAAGAGGAACCTTCGTTACGTAATGTTGGGAGATCGCTGATTGGAAGTGGCGCACTATACATTTTTATTTCACCGTCCTTCGTGAATGCGCTTCCTTGCCACCCACAGCCGAGTGACAGAAAACAGTACACCATGCGAAGGCACAGATCATAGATCATGTGCACCGACACCTCGGAGGTACGATCGTACGTGCGTGAACACAAGACAGAATAGCAACGGAACGACCCACAATGCACCACGCCATTCTAGAACATAAAATACGATGAGGGGCGTCACCACTGTGGACGGCCGTCGCCTCACCACGCACTGCGGTGTTGGTGGAGCCTTCGTGGCCCATTTCACACGACTTCATTCTGCTCCATCTACCTATCCGGCGACCGTGACAGGAGTCTCACGATTGGTTTATGGCACTGTTCCACAGGACTCACAAACTGAGTTATTGGACGAAATGATTGAAGAAGACGTTATCTACGCTATATGTAAAGGTGCGTCGAACAATTCTCTAGGTCCCAACTGACCTTCTGTGGAGCTCTACACAACTTTGCAGTATTTACTGGCTCCCAAGTTGACGGACATCCGTGGGGAACTTATGGCCCTCGCGTTGCCGCTCTCTGCAACCTTTGCCGAAAGAATTATTGTAGCGGTTCACAAACTGACGGGTGGCGCTCGAGTACATGATTACCGCCCGCTAATACTCCTCAACTACGACATGAAGATGTTCACCAGACGGGTAGCGAACCGTAGAAGACCGACTCTGCCTCATATCATCTCACCATATCAGGCTTCCCTAGGGAAGCCCTAGCGAAGCCACTCCGCATCCCGGGAACGTTGCAATCATTAGACTTTAGCCAAGTTTTAGATCGTGTGGGTCACGTGTACCTGACGTCCGTTCTCCGACATATTCGTAGACATTGTGATGTGCCTTATCCGGGACCACTAACATGCTTGTCAATGGGCTTCTCACGCAGCCCTTCCCGATTTCCAGATCGGTGCCTCAAGGCTGCCCTCTGTCGACGTTACTCTATTCTCTGGCACTTGAATCGATGCACTATGGCCTCCGACAACGGCCCCCGTCAACGCCTCACTGGACTAACGTTACTTGGCGCCACATTTCGCTGTGCAGCATACGCAGACGACCTGGTTCGCGTGCTCCGCAACCTTGACCATGTAACCAACGCACTAAAATGGATTGCCATATATACACTGTGTCTTCGGCAGCTGTCTCAGCGTCACCAAATCGGTCGCCATGAACATAGGAGGTAGGTTCGCTCCAGCTTGTGTCCACCCCCAACAGCTTAGTGGTACTATCAAATGCCTCGGAGTAGCGTTTCACGACGACATACGTCATATTGCGGCCCTTAACTACCGCCGCTTGTTACAAAACAAATTCGGGTCCAGATCACCAACCTTCCTCTGCGGATCCTCAATATTCTTCAAAGGACACACTTCGTTAATGTTTACCCAGCATCGTGAATTCCACACATATCGCATGTACTTCCGATACGACGTCTATTAGCGGCATTTGGAGCCTACGTAAGTATAAGCATGCTCTTCAAAGTCAGCTGAGAATCACTGACTCTTCCACCAGACAGGAAAGGTCTTGGCCTAGTTCACGTTCAGCCCAGAGCAGTGGCCCTGATTGTCAGCTCGCACATCAATCTGTGGTGCCACCGTCCACAAGGGTTGACGGGTTTGCTCCACCCTCCCTAACGCCCCCGCTGAGGATGCAAGACATATTCCCACCTTTCTGCTACTTCGGTCACTTTTAGAATGAACTCAGCTGTGTCCCTATCGCAGTACCAACGACGAAACGGGTGACGGCGCAGAATATATTTCGCTTCTACAACAGAGGCATCCACCAAACGTCGTGGAGGCCAAGCATCCTCATTTTTGTGGGAATGTAGTGTGCCGGATAATACACGCGCCTACAATGGATACAGCACTCCGTCTGCAGGCCACAAGTGCCCCATCGGACCATCCGACCGCCGTGTCATCCTCAGTTGAGGATGTGGATAGGAGGGGCGTGTGGTCAGCACACCGCTCTCCCGGTCGTTACGATGGTTTTCTTTGACCGGAGCCGCTCCTATTCGGTCGAGTAGCTGCTCAATTGGCATCACGAGGCTGAGTGCACCCCGAGAAATGGCAACAGCGCATGGCGGCCTGGATGGTCACCCACCCAAGTGCCGGCCACAACCGACAGCGCTTAACTTCGGTGATCACACGGGAACCGGTGTATCCACTGCGGCAAGGCCGTTGCCCACAACGGATACAGGCGTCCGATCAACATGGTACATCATAGTCAACGATAAACAGATCACCCGGTCACGCCTCCGCAAGATATGTATGTCGCAGTCGCCTCTGTATGTGGAATGCGGAGTACCAGACATGAATGAGCACCGTCTGAGATGTGGCACGGCAGAAGACATCACCTCGGCTTCTACTTTTTCCGGATGAACTCTATTTCCCACGCATAAAAACCAGCACACTCACGTGGATCCGTGTACGCACGAGGTTCAATATTTATTTCACAATGGACCTAAAGATGTATTGGACTTTCAGAACTACTTACAAGAACGTCATTGTAACATTCTACCAAACCCAAAGTATAGGCAATATTTCTCTAATTACTTAGGGAGTGCCCTATGCGATCATCCATGCAGCTGGATCATCAACAGGTAGGAGAAGATAGCCATTGACTGAGCTGACGAGAACACGTCCGATTATCGATGGGATAACCTACGACATGTGTGAAGACATACGTGGATGATGATGCATAAGGAGTGTAGTGGATCACCCTTCTGTATCGTGTACAAAGCACATTTTCCGTTTCCCCAGCGTAGGAAAGTCCTGAGACTTTGTTTCGTTTATTTAGTGCACGATGTGGTGCTAGTTACGCGTATTTTAGGTGTGGCATAGAGAAAATAAAAATATATGAAAAATCAGAAAAATTTCCCACTATTGATTTCCTCTCACCACTCCTAATACGTTGACAGCAAGTTGGATACCGTGGCCAGGCCTCGGGTTTCGACCCCTGCACTCTCTGTCCTCCCCACCATTCCCTCCATGCCCTCAAAAAATTAAAAAAAAGCATGTTGAGGTGCTTGCTTGCGATAAGCGAGAAATCTGGGTTCCAGTTCCTGTACGGCATACATTTTCACTGTAGTCATTTCATTATACAGGCGTTGGTTGCCCATAGTCGCAACTACGAATACATTTCTTCAGTTTGACAATAATGTTGAAGTTGGGAGGACCCTTTAGGGAGGGAAGCTATGACCACTATCTGTCTGTGAATAGTGAAAATTTTGTCCGGGGTGTTGTCGTATTTTAAGTGTTTGTGTATCTATTTCCTCGGGCAAAAATTGGGGAGCATTCCCCGATTCTCCCAAACGAGCGTGGCAAATCACCTGTAAGTCACATCGTACTTCAGACTGCTGTTGTACCAGCTACAGTCGTAAAACTGCCGCACGGGTTCGACCCGAGTCTGCCATGTCTCCCTGTCTCTCGAGATAGAGCACTGAATGCAAAGCTTTTCGCTGAAACCGTATCTGGCACACAATTTGGCAAGCTGCCCTAATTTTAGTATCTGAGTTTCATTTTATTCCTCTAGCGTAGCAAGATTCATTTCGATACGTAATATTAAGTACATGTTATCGCAGACAATGAAATATGGTTAAAAATTTATTTATTTTCTGCGTGTGCTTTTGTCTCTCTCTTTTCTAAGCGGAAGATGAAAACAGAGAGATTCAGTTCTATTATATAAGTACAAGCAAACAGATGCTCTTTTGTACCTAGCTTCTCCATTAACTGACATCCACCGTGACATACAGTGTAATTAGCATGAAAAGAGTGTGGCATACTTACCTACAATGTATATGAAGAAGATGTGAAAGAGTGCATACTCGGAGCGTTTATGAAAACTCAGTTTAAAATAAATCACCTGAAAATAAGGTAAATTTAACGCATGTCTCGTGTCTTCTACACTTCATTAGTCAAAAAGATTCTTTATGTTCTCATAACCCCATCTACAGAACACCAACGTAGCAAATACATATTTTTAATATTCCTGGGCACATGATGTAAGAAAAATTTTTAGAAGGACATTCAACCAAAGGAAATGCAATATTAAATAAACTGTTAAATGAAACAGAGTGTGGCAGGAAGGGAGAGTACAAACTAGTGGGATACATGGAAATATCTTTCAAATAACTAATCCAGTTTGTACACTTTGTTTCATGAACCATACTGATGTGAAAACGAGGCCAAATCCACACGTGAAAATTAAAAATAACCTGGGCAGGATTCAGAACGCATATTGTAAATTTTTTAATGGTTTGAAGTGTGCCCTAGCAAATTATGCATTGAGGCGTAGCTGTAGAAATTTTATTCCAGTAAAACTGGCAATTGGCGATATCAATAACGTGCAAAAATTCAATTAACAGTAGTAATTTTGAGTTTTTAGAAAATTTAGGTAGATTTCATACTGTATGTTACGTACATGTTCCCCTGTTGGACATAGCACTTCAGTATTGTTTCTGTAACTCAGTCAGTCATATTTATATGCAGTTAGCATTTTAGTCGTAAGTTATTCAGCCTAAATGACTATGTGACGCAGGATAAAGTGATAATTTTTAATTTTTGTGGTATGAGGCAAATACTGATATGAGGAATCATTAGCTAGAGAACGTAAAATTAGGCGTGAAAGAACAACTGTGCAAATTATCCAAGAAAATGTCAGACATGTTAGCAAAATTAGAAACAGTGTAGGTCTTGTTACCAGCATTCCAAACGAACAATCCTGAATGAGTAAAGAACAAAAGCGAATATCAGAAAAAATAAATACCTTAGATTAAATTGTAGAAAAGGTCAAACCAATAGATTCAATTGCAATTGGACAAACCCACACTGTATAAAAAGTCATTAGAGCAGATTCCATTTCAGAGTGAATAAACACGATAGTCTGACCTACTCATGACTGAGCAACGCCACTTAGCCAGTGAATAACCTAAAATTAATGGAAGCATTAATGGCATTTTGGACCAGACAGAAAAGTAAGTTGCAGGGAAGCTTGATAATTAAGTATCTTCGATACAAGAAGGAATATCCAACTGGGTCACACAAAACACAAAGAAATGAAAAAGCTTATGTTCAGTGGTGCTGTAGTAAAAATAAACAAATTCTCAGTGAAGTTCGAACAGTGCTCTAAAATCCTCTAAGAGATATCGAAACATTTGTTCCTGAAAACATGGAAAACAAGTTAGAAAGAACTGATGTGCCCATGACGATCACATAGAAAATCTTAGTAAAGAGATGAAATCCATACACCGTGAGATAATAGAATTAAAAAGTAACTTGAAATTGGTGGATTCTTGTGCATTTATTTTTGACGAATATCCGCAGAAATAACAGCGTGCACCACCAAAGAAAAAGGCAAAATCGGGACAGTCTGTACCATCTTTTTTTCTGCATACTTCATAGAGGAGAACATGCCCTGACAACGGCTGTTTACGAAATTTTCATAGGGATGGTATTAGAGTCACACTATTGTGTTCACACAGTCATTTGAAGATGTCATTCCTAATAACTGGTACGACATTCACAGAATTAAATTCATAGAAGGACACTTGCAGAAAGGCTCTGCATTATGTGCTACTGAGGCATGAGAGAAATACTCTTCCAGAAAGCATTTTTGCCAAGTACTGATAAAAAGGACACCATGAAAGACTACATAAAGCGGTAAGGTAATTTTCACTTCCGCCACATACAACAGTAAGCAAGGGACTCTACATGATTACTTAAAAAAATATTTAAATAGAACGAAGTATTGGGATCAAGAACTGGCACCTTTTGCTATATTAAAAATATTAAGGGAAAACTTCCGACCAGCAGCAAGAAAAAATTATTTATCATCCATGATCACGAGATGAACGAATTTCTATCATCAATCGATTTACTGGATGGAGATAGGTTTTGCAAATTGGAAGTGTACAAATATACAGAATGGGCAATGCTCGTGCGAAATTCGTGACAACGAAAGCCACCACTGCAGCATTAAAACATGTACAGTAATATAATAATTATATACAATAATAATGATGATTAATGAAACTTACATATATCAAATAATGAGTGATGGAAAAACAAAAGGAATGGACGTTACCATCCTGGATAGAATAATCGGATGAGCAATCATAACCACGGTTTGGATGAAGCCGCAGATCACATTGTACTGGAGAACTAATTCAGACCAGACACGTTAGCCCCAACGTACTGGTGCTTTCATACCTTTCTTTTTTGTCGACAGCCTAGTGACTGATTGCATACACGGTGTTGATTTCCTTGCAGAGAAGGATGCAGTGATCTTCTTTTCAGGAGGAACATTCATTTTATGATTAGGAGGCCTTCAACTGAAGGCCATAGCTGGTTCTGACCATTGGTATGACCACAGATCTTAGGGACGAAACCCATACTCACATGTCCAAGGAATGCTTGCCATCTCAGTGGTAACAAAATGACAACTGATGGTAAAGTATCCGAAGTAGGTCACGTTGAAAGGGTATAGTACCGCCCGGCATTGAAAATAGGTACAACATTCTTAGTTATTCTTCTCAGAACAACATATTTTTTGTAATAATAACTCAATTTCAGATAATACACCGAAGCCGGGTACCAGTGTAGGAAAGAATGACAATTTATTTATTTAACTGATCACATGTGCACTCCCACAGAATAAATCCCTACATATAATTTGGTGAGATCTGTGAAATGAATGAATGTATGGTCGTCTGCTAACCGCAGATAGTGAATGTGCAATATATGATCATCTTTGAGACGGTCCTTTGGTCACCTTTGGTGGAACCAAAGAGATGAAATTTACCTGAGCTTTGAGCACCTGAAATGTGGCTGACCAATACGGTAGCATGGTGCTCCCCCACCTCGGCGGAGGTGCGAGATGACCTGAAGAACATCCATGTTTCAGCACTCTGCCGCTGGATCTTGTGTTGGTAAGACCTGTCTTAGGTGTGCTCCGTAAAGACAAAAGAGTGGAGAGAATGGTATGGATGTGAGATGCTTTAGAGTAGCTTGGAATAACAATTTCTCTATTTCAGGACCTTTTGGGGGGGAGAATTAAATGACAGGCAGGTAATATTAAGGGGATCGTAGTAATCATCGGAAGTGACCAATGGTCACAATGAAACCACGTGTAGCAATAAGTTGAAATACTTGCGAGTGCCAGTACTAAGTTGAAATACTTCCGAGTGCTAAAGTTAAGCTGAATTACTGGCGTGTGTACTATAAGTTGGAAATGTTTAAGAAATGGTGTGTGCAGGACTTGAAATTAGAGACGAGTACTTCCATGTGGTGAGTACTGTGTGAGTCTCAATCTGTGTATGAGACAAAGAATAAAGAGAAGTACTCGTCCATGGTATCAGTTGAGGACTCGCGTGTGTGACGAATATGTTCTTAATATTACTTTGCGTGTTATGTTTCCGTGTGACGCTTGATTCAAACTCTAATACTCTGAGAGAGAAGTAAGGTGAGTCAGCCGTCTAACCATCAACGCCACTTGGCTTGCATTGCACAGGAAGACGTGCATATATCCTCCAGAGTTCGTGGTAGGAAAGATGAATATGATCTTAATATTACCTTTGCGTCTTATGTTTCCGTGTGACGCTAGATTCAAACTCTAATACTCTGAGAGAGAAGCAAGGTGAGTAAGCCGTCTATCCAGAAACGCCACTTGGCTTGCATTGCACAGGAAGACGTGCATATATCCTCCAGAGTTCATAGTAGGAAAGAAAAGTTAGGAAGTGGGGCAGTGTCGTGTGAAACTGGGATGAATACTAATTGAAGTGGGAAAGCTGAAAGTGATGTGATTCTAACGTTGTGACTATTCTTTGTGTTGTATTCTATGTTGCCAGTGTGATGTATTTCATGTAATTTAAGTATGTGTGGTTTGCATGGGAGAGTAGCAAGATAGGTTCAGAGGCAGTGGGTTATGCATGTTCCTTTTTGTACCGCTCGGTCTGGGGTAAATTTTCGTGATGATGGGTGTGAGAGTCGAAGTGTGGGATATAGAAAAAGATCTACCATCCTACCCAGAAAGTGCACTGTAGCGTTAGATAATTACGAGACCATAAGATAGAGAATCACCAATGTAGAGCCATGCCCACTGGGCGGAGTTTCTCATGTGTAATTGTTCTATAAAATGTAATGGTGTGTTTAGGCTATCTTTGAGTCATAATAGAATTTATCGGAATAAAAAAGATAGTGGAAAAGAAAAAAAAAAGATTGGTGGCCTTGTTCTTCGAATAATGTGTAGTCATGATATCCAGAATTTATAATGTGTGCGCCATTCATATTCAGTGCGATGACCATGTGTTGATCAAAGCCGTTGGGTAAGAAAGAAAATGTGGTATTGCCAGTGGTTCAAATGGCTCTGAGTACTATGGGACTTAACATCTGTGGTCATCAGTCCCCTAGAACTTAGAACTACTTAAACCTAACTAACCTAAGGACATCACACACATCCATGCCCGAGGCAGGATTCGAACCTGCGACCGTAGCAGTCGCGCGGCTCCGGACTGAGCGCCTAGAACCGCTAGACCACCGCGGCCGGCCTATTGCCAGTGCGTAGTGAACAGTCAGAGTTGTGTAAATTACTAATAGTCAGATGTGCGTTATCCGTTTCCGTTGCGTAATATTCAAACAGGAGAATAATTTGTAGCTTCACTGTGGGTACTAGAGCTCATAATCAGTCATTGATGTTTTTGCGAGAAATAAGAATAAATCCACTCGCTTGGCAGACCACTCATCTTGCAGGCCTGACTGCTTGATACCACAGTATGAGCAAGGCACGTGGGTGCCTCTCAACGTTAATGACTAGAAGCAAGTCAATCTGCAAGGTGGTCTGACCGACACAGTGACGTTTTTGAGGAAACTCTGGAGTAATAACTGTTATGAATGCAGACTAGAAGTTGTACCCCATGAACTATTCAATCTGCAAACATACTGTAACCTACCAGTGAAAGAAATAAACCAGAAGCTACATATTATACGATTTAAAAGCCCTAGTATTCCAGCAAACCACTGCTGCTTGTCATTATATGCATTTATAAACTTCTTCTATGAGCAAAGACTAGAGTCTTATGTGGCAGCAAACATTTGCAGCTGTATGCAACCAGGAGTGGGATGAATATGTCTCTGATAAGGTGCATATGAGTTGATTAGTTTACAAGACCTGTTCAGTCTCGGTCATCGCTCCCAGGCAATGGAATTCAGTTCATAAGTGCCAAGTGTATAAACTTTCTCCAGAACAATTGGATGAAACTACTTTTGATTTCAAGATACCATACACAAGGTAATACAGTTAAATGACCTTTCTGTAGACTGTCTCAATTTATGTGCACGTACGGCATGATACCATGCACACACAAAGCACTTAGAATATTTGGAACCCTTCGAGAGATAGCAAATGATCTGCCAAACATAACAACAGATTACACAACATGTGAGTTGCGGTTCAACACTACAGAAGATAGGGAATAGTGTAAATCCCTTCCATGATCATGTTAACTCTGCTTTTCTGGTTGAGGGAGATTAAAAGGGTTGTGCCCATATCACGATATGAAACTGTGTTATATGTGAACAAACTATTGAGATGCAAGTTGCGTCTGGTATTATAATAAATATTTCACAACGATATGTAGTGATATAATTTATTGTTCAGCATAGCTTTATTTTTCAAGGTTGTGTCAACAAGAAACGTGTTTCCTATATGTTAGAATAAGAGCGATTTATGATACAGTTACAGAATCCACATGCTTTACTGTACCATACTTTTTTATAGGTAACCTGTTCTGTAGAATTACGGTACAGGGAGGCAAGTTAAATTCCTTGTAGTTGTTATATATGTGCGACACTAGTCAACTGCAGTAATCATCTATTTGACAAAGGTTCACTGTCCTGTGTGGATTGGATGTGTTTGTGCCCTGTTTCCCTTCCTGCATTTTCGAGGATAAACTCAGTGCAGAGTTTGCCTATGAAAGACTGGTGTCTCACAGGTACAAGAAGCCATAATTGTCTGGGTCCAACTTGCCACAATGCAGCAAAATACTTAGTGCGGGTCTCGCTAGTGATAAACAAATACTCTGTGTGCCAAGAAGTGTGGACACAAGTTGCTTCCAACGCAAATACCTGACGGGGAATCGATACAGAAATACTGCTGAAGTTAATAAACAATTACTTTCTGGCCACATGATTGTGGTGTAGTGGATATTAGACGGATGTGGTAGCTATTTCACACACACAAATTGATAATGTCACAAAGCTAGTAGCAGGCTGACCCAAAATATACTTTAAAAAAAGATGGTTGCATACAAAGAGAGAAAGAGAGACAGAGAGAGAGAGAGAGAGAGAGAGGGAAAGGGAGTGAGAGAGAGATGGAGAGAGAGCTATAGTTTGCTTTGCAGGTGACATTGGAATTACCATGGGATATTTCATTCTGCCATTTCTTGCAGTTTTCTTCAAGAACTGCTTCACAAGCTATTATATCTGGTGCGGAGTGTGGAATATCACATGTTGAAGATGTTACAAATGTACTTTCTTTTTTAAAAGTAGTACAGGATTCCTAAATTGAATGTTTTTCTTAGCTACACCAGGATGAAGAAGGAGGGAGGGAAGGGTCCACCGCATGATAGGATAGTAACGACGAAAAATTCTGCCGCGATGTATTGAGAAACACGATCTATTCATGGCTAAATGCCTGAGATCGTTAAAAACACTCTTACGTCCCACGTCCTCACTGTCTGGAAACCCACAAGCACCGTGCCACAGTACATCACCAACGCTCAGGGACCCGAGAAAACTGCCACCGTATACGCTGCACATGGACACAGCTACAGAAGTGCATGTCAGTCAGAGAGAGAGGCCCACCAGTCTTGGAGGGTCCCCACACCATAAAGACCTAAGTGGAAGGAGTTCGAATGCTATCAATACTCTTAGCAAGACACTCATTATGTTCCGGAACGAGATTTTCACTCTGCAGCGAAATGTGCGCTGATATGAAACTTTCTGACAGATTAAAACTGTGTGCCGGACCGAGACTCGAACTCGGGACCTTTGCCTTTCGGGAGCAAGTGCTGTACCATCTGAGCTACCCAAGCACGACTCACTACCCGTCCTCACAACTTCAATTCTGCCAGTACCTCGTCTCCTACCTTCTAAACTTCACAGAAGCTCTTCTGCGAACCTTGCAGGACTAGCACTCCTGGAAGAAAGGATATTGCGGAGACATGGCATAGGGGCTTTTTCCAGAATGAGATTTTCACTCTGCAGCGGAGTGTGCGCTGATATGAAACTTCCGGACAGGACTGTGTGCCGGACCGAGTCTCGAAATCGGGACCTTTGCCTTTCGCGGGCAAGTGCTCTACCAACTGAGCTACCCAATCACGACTCACGACCCAACCTCACAGTTTCAATTCTGCCAGTACCTCGTCTTCTACCTTCCAAACTTCACAGAAGCTCTTCTGCGAGCGCTTGCCCGCGAAAGGCAAAGGTCCCGAGTTCGAGTCTCGGTACGGCACACAGTTTTAATCTGTCAGGAAGTTTCACTTATTAGATTGATTATTCTCAAATTTCCATGTAGTATACAAGCGACACACGCGGTCCCGAAAGCGACTCAACGCAAAATGGGTATTACTACACTATTCACCCGTCCAGGGGGAACCACAACCTGTCATAAGCTGTGGCAGACCGGAAGCTTTCTCAGGTTCTCTGAAATGATGTACAAAGGATGGGTAACCCTAAGCTTGGAACAAAGGCGTCCGCTAAGATGCTGTTTCTGGCCCCACCTTGCTTCCTTGCTGCTATGCTTTCTACAGTCATCTCCAGACTCACAATAATATTGGGAACCAGACGCAGAGGATGACTAGAATTACTAGACTGTCTCCTTCAAGAAGGTCCCCTGGTTGAAGGAGAATATTGATTTGAATATGAGACAGAGCGCTTCCATGACGTGTGACTTTGACCAAGATTTTTATAAATTAATGAGAACCGAACTGGATAGGCGTTGTGGTGTAAGAAAATGCATTGCAATGCCAAATTTTTTGTAGGTCACCATATTCAATAAGAACTTTGTAACTGTGGAGATGGCAAAGACTGCAGAACAGTTTACGAAACCTATTTATGTGGGGATCTGCATACTAGACCTATCCAAACTCCACGAATACTTCTTTCTTTAGGAGTTTGCGAAAACTTATTACACAGATCTTAAATTACTTTATAAGGTTACAGGCAGCTTCGTCTATTGCGTTAAGAACTGTGATCCACATGAAGTAATCAGGTACCACAGTAATGAATTCGATTGTTGTTGTTGTTGTGGTCTTCAGTCCTGAGACTGGTTTGATGCAGCTCTCCATGCTACTCTATCCTGTGCAAGCTTCTTCATCTCCCAGTACCTACTGCAACCTACATCCTTCTGAATCTGCTTAGTGTATTCATCTCTTGGTCTCCCTCTACGATTTTTACCCTCCACGCTGCCCTCCAATGCTAAATTTGTGATCCCTTGATGCCAGAAAACATGTCCTACCAACCGATCCCTTCTTCTAGTCAAGTTGTGCCACAAACTTCTCTTCTCCCCAATCCTCTTCAATACCTCCTCATTAGTTACGTGATCTACCCACCGTATCTTCAGCATTCTTCTGTAGCACCACATTTCGAAAGCTTCTATTCTCTTCTTGTCCAAACTGGTTATCGTCCATGTTTCACATCCATACATGGCTACACTCCATACAAATACTTTCAGAAACGACTTCCTGGCACTTAAATCTATACTCGATGTTAACAAATTTCTCTTCTTCAGAAACGAACCTCAAAGTTTTTACTTCTTCTCCATGAATTTTAATACCTACTCGGAATTTTTCTTTTGTTTCCTTTACTGCTTGCTCAATATACAGATTGAATAACATCGGGGAGAGGCTACAACCCTGTCTCACTCCCTTCCCAACCACTGCTTCCCTTTCATGCCCCTCGACTCTTATAACTGCTATCTGGTTTCTGTACAAATTGTAAATAACCTTTCGCTCCCTGTATTTTACCCCTGCCACCTTCAGATTTTGAAAGAGAGTATTCCAGTTAACGTTGTAAAAAGCTTTCTCTAAGTCTACAAATGCTAGAAACGTAGGTTTGCCTTTTCTTAATCTTTCTTCTAAGATAAGTCGTAAGGTTAGTATTGCCTCACGTGTTCCAACATTTCTACGGAATCCAAACTGATCTTCGCCGAGGTCCGCTTCTACCAGTTTTTCCATTCGTCTGTAATGAATTCGCGTTAGTATTTTGCAGCTGTGACTTATTAAACTGATAGTTCGGTAATTTTCACATCTGTCAACACCTGCTTTCTTTGGGATTGTAATTATTATATTCTTCTTGAAGTCTGTGGGTATTTCGCCTGTCTCATACATCTTGCTCACCAGATGGTAGAGTTTTGTCATGACTGGTTCTCCCAAGGCCATCAGTAGCTCTAAAGGAATGTTGTCTACTCCCGGGGCCTTGTTTCGACTCAGGTCTTTCAGTGCTCTGTCACACTCTTCACGCAGTATCTTATCTCCCATTTCATCTTCATCTACATCCTCTTCCATTTCCATAATATTGTCCTCAAGTACATCGCCCTTGTATAAACCCTCTATATACTCCTTCCACCTTTCTGCCTTCCCTTCTTTGCTTAGAACTGGGTTGCCATCTGAGCTCTTGATATTGATACAAGTGGTTCTCTTCTCTCCAAACGTCTCTTTAATTTTCCTGTAGGCAGTATCCACAGGGTGTTTCAAAAATGACCGGTATATTTGAAACGGCAATACAAACTAAACGAGCAGCGATAGAAATACACCGTTTGTTGAATATGCTTGGGACAACAGTACATTTTCAGGCAGACAAACTTTCGAAATTACAGTAGTTACAATTGTCAACAACAGATGGCACTGCGGTCTGGGAAACTCTATAGTACGATATTTTCCACGTATCCACCATGCGTAGCAATAATATGGCGTAGTCTCTGAATGAAATTACCCGAAACCTTTGACAACGTGTCTGGCGGAATGGCTTCACATGCAGATGAGATGTACTGCTTCAGCTGTTCAATTGTTTCTGGATTCTGGCGGTACACCTGGTCTTTTAAGTGTCCCCACAGAAAGAAGTCACAGGGGTTCATGTCTGGCGAATAGGGAGGCCAATCCACGCCGCCTCCTGTATGTTTCGGATAGCCCAAAGCAATCACACGATCATCGAAATATTCATTCAGGAAATTAAAGACGTCGGCCGTGCGATGTGGCCGGGCACCATCTTGCATAAACCACGAGGTGTTCGCAGTGTCGTCTAAGGCAGTCTGTACCGCCACAAATTCACGAAGAATGTCCAGATAGCGTGATGCAGTAATCGTTTCGGATCTGAAAAACGGGCCAATGATTCCTTTGGAAGAAATGGCGGCCCAGACCAGTACTTTTTGAGGATGCAGGTACGATGGGACTGCAACATGGGGATTTTCGGTTCCCCATATGCGCCAGTTCTGTTTATTGACGAAGCCGTCCAGGTAAAAATAAGCTTCGTCAGTAAACCAAATGCTGCCCACATGCATATCGCCGTCATCAATCCTGTGCACTATATCGTTAGCGAATGTCTCTCGTGCAGCAATGGTAGCGGCGCTGAGGGGTTGCCGCGTTGGAATTTTGTATGGATAGAGGTGTAAACTCTGGCGCATGAGACGATACGTGGACGTTGGCGTCATTTGGACCGCAGCTGCAACACGGCGAACGGAAACCCGAGGCCGCTGTTGGATCACCTGCTGCACTAGCTGCGCGTTGCCCTCTGTGGTTGCAGTACGCGGTCGCCCTACCTTTCCAGCACGTTCATCCGTCACGTTCCCAGTCCGTTGAAATTTTGCAAACAGATCCTTTATTGTATCGCTTTTCGGTCCTTTGGTTACATTAAACCTCCGTTGAAAACTTCGTCTTGTTGCAACAACACTGTGTTCTAGGCGGTGGAATTCCAACACCAGAAAAATCCTCTGTTCTAAGGAATAAACCATGTTGTCCATAGCACACCTGCACGTTGTGAACAGCACACGCTTACAGCAGAAAGACGACGTACAGAATGGCGCACCCACAGACTGCGTTGTCGTCTATATCTTTCACACCACTTGCAGCGCCATCTGTTGTTGAAAATTGTAACTACTGTAATTTCGAAAGTTTGTCCGCCTGAAAATGTACTGTTGTCCCAAGCATATTGCAACAAATGGTGTATTTCTATCGCTGCTCGTTTAGTTTTTATTGCCGTTTCAAATATACCGGTCATTTTTGAAACACCCTGTATCTTACCCCTAGTGAGACAAGCCTCTACATCCTTACATTTGTCCTCTAGCCATCCCTGCTTAGCCATTTTGCACTTCCTGTCGATCTCATTTTTGAGACGTTTGTATTCCTTTTTGCCTGCATCATTTACTGCATTTTTATATTTTCTCCTTTCATCAATTAAATTCAATATTTCTTCTGTTACCCAAGGATTTCTATTAGCCCTCGTCTTTTTACCTACTTGATCCTCTGCTGCCTTCACTACTTCATCTCTCAGAGCTACCCATTCTTCATCTACTGTATTTCTTTCCCCCATTCCTGTCAATTGTCCCCTTATGCTCTTCCTGAAACTCTATACAACCTCTGGTTTTTTCAGTTTATCCAGGTCCGATCTCCTTAAATTCCCACCTTTTTGCAGTTTCTTCAGTTTCAATCTGCAGTTCATAACCAATAGTTTGTGGTCAGAATCCACATCTGCCCCTGGAAATGTCTTACAATTTAAAACCTGGTTCCTAAATCTCTGTCTTACCACTATATAATCTATCTGATACCTTTTAGTATCTCCAGGATTCTTCCAGGTATACAACCTTCTTTTATGAGTCTTGAACCAAGTGTTAGCTATGATTAAGTTATGCTCTGTGCATAATTCTACAAGGCGGCTTCCTCTTTCATTTCTTCCCCCCAATCCATATTCACCTACTATGTTTCCTTCTCTCCCTTTTCCTACTGACGAATTCCAGTCACCCATGACTATTAAATTTTCGTTTCCATTCACTACCTGAATAATTTCTTTTATCTCGTCATACATTTCATCAATTTCTTCATCATCTGCAGAGTTGACATATAAACTTGTACTACTGTAGTAGGCGTTGGCTTCGTGTCTATCTTCGATACGTTCTCATAAATGGCCGATAGTCCTTATGGTATTGTTCCGCAGGACAAGAAGGTTAATGGCCTTGTGGAAGATGAGGCGAATGGATCACTGATTGCGGAGTTTGTAAGTGTGCGATCATAATGTATGTATATCACTCGTTGCCAAGTACCACCCTGAGGGGGGCTAAGTGTGTGCGTCATATGGCATCAAGAGCCCTCTATATGGAAGACTGCTTGCGATGCCTGTACAGTGGTTTTCGCTGTGCTGAACTGCAGCAGCCGAAAATGGCATGGCAGACCAGTATTCCATCGACATAACACAAGGTGTACACTGTGGTGCAGTCTAAAATCAGCCTGTCACGTCATAGTGGTAAAAGGGCCATTTGTGATAATGGAACTGAAACTCTCCTGTACTCACAATACTCATTTGTAGTGAGAAAAGGGGTAGGGGGACTCTGAGTGAGAGGGAGAGAATGAGTGGGGGAGAATATGTGTGTGTGTGTGTGTGTGTGTGTGTGTGTGTGTGTGTGTGCAGAGTAGTAGAATGACCATTTTTTCATAGTGTAAGTAATTTTGCGTGTGTGTGTGTGTGTCTGATGTAAATATTTATTTATTTATGTGTACTACGTTCACATGTATATACAGAAATCATAAGTGTGGAACAAGAGTTAAAAAGTTAAAAAATTTAAAACAGAAAATAATATTTGTTTATTTATTTATTCATACACAATGTATGTGTACCCTGTAAACATACAGGGTGTTACAAAAAGGTACGGCCAAACTTTCAGGAAACATTCCTATCACACAAATAAAGAAAAGATGTTACATGGACATGTGTCCAGAAACGCTTAATTTCCATGTTAGAGCTCATTTTAGTTTCGTCAGTATGTACTGTACTTCCTCGATTCACCGCCAGTTGGCCCAATTGAAGGAAGGTAGTGTTGACTTCGGTGCTTGTGTTGACATGCGACTCATTGCTCTACAGTACTAGCATCAAGCACATCAGTACGTAGCATCAACAGGTTAGTGTTCATCAAGAACGTGGTTTTGCAGTCAGTGCAATGTTTACTAATGCGGAGTTCGCAGATGCCCATTTGATGTATGGATTAGCACGGGGCAATAGCGGTGGCGCGGTACGTTTGTATCGAGACAGATTTCCAGAACGAAGGTGTCCCGACAGGAAGACGTTCGAAGCAATTGATCGGCGTCTTAGGGAGCACGGAACATTCCAGCCTATGACTCGCGACTGGGGAAGACCTAGAACGACGAGGACACCTGCAATGAACGAGGCAATTCTTCGTGCAGTTGACGATAACCCTAATGTCAGCGTCAGAGAAGTTGCTGCTGTACAAGGTAACGTTGACCACGTCACTGTATGGAGCGTGTGCAGGCACTATCAGCAGCTGATTGGCCTCCACGGGTACACTTCTGCGAATGGTTCATCCAACAATGTGTCAATCCTCATTTCAGTGCAAATGTTCTCTTTACGGGTGAGGCTTCATTCCAACGTGATCAAATTGTGTAATTTTCACAATCAACATGTGTGGGCTGACTAGAATCCGCACGCAATTGTGCAATCACGTCATCAACACAGATTTTCTGTGAACGTTTGGGCAGGCATTGTTGGTGATGTCTTGATGGGCCCCATGCTTTCCACCTACGCTCAATGGAGTACGTTATCATGATTTCATAGGGGGAATACTCTACCTGTGCTTCTAGAACATGTGCCTTTACAAGTACGACACAACACGTGGTTCATGCACGATGGAGCTCTTGCACATTTCAGTCGAAGTGTTCGTATGCTTCTCAACAACAGATTCGGTGACCGATGGATTGGTAGAGGCGGACCAATTCCATGGCCTCCACGCTCTCCTGACCTCAACCCTCTTGACTTACATTTATGGGGGCGTTTGAAAGCCCTTGTCTACGCAACCCCGGTACGAAACGTGGAGACTCTTCGTGCTCGTATTGTGGACGGCTGTGATAGAATACGCCATTCTTCAGGGCTGCATCAGGGCATCAGGGATTCCATGCGACGGAGCGTGGATGCATGTATCCTCGCTAACGGAGGACATTTTGAACATTTCCTGTAACAAAGTCACGCTGGTACGTTCTGTTGCTGTGTATTTCCATTCCATGATTAATGTGATTTGAAAAGGAGTAATAAAATGAGCTCTAACATGGAATGTCCACATAACATATTTTCTTTCTTTGTGTGTGAGGAGTGTTTCCTGAACGTTTGGCCGTACCTTTTTGTAACACCCTGTTTATTTATCCATGCACCATGTGCATCTTGTAAATGGGATAATTTTTAAGTTTTTCATCTGCTGCTAGCCATCCAAGTCACATTAGTTTGTGTACACAATTCATCAGAATTATTGTAAAAACCTTTACTATTAGGGCTGAGGAAATTAGTTTCTAAATGTAGACAGTCCATCAGAATTATGGTAAAAGCTGTGCTATTGGGACTGCGGAATTTAGTTGTAGTGATGGTAAAAAAAGTATCTCTGCATTAGTTTGCAACGTATATTTATATATCTGGAAAACTTGTAAACATCCTCATCCGTTGGTACTGGAGAAAAAATTGGAGAGAATATTCTCAACCAGTGTTACTGTTGTAGCAAGTATGTTAAAAGTATCTCAGCATCGGAATAGAAGAATCAAACTGTACCTCATGAACTATATTGTACCTCAAGATCTATATTGTACCTCAAGAACTGAATTGTAATCTCAAAATCTGAACTGTAATCTCAAGAATTATATTATATCTGTGTGAACTCGGTAAAGGAAAAAATTCGTTACGACACATGTTAGGAACCAGGTTTTAAATTGTAAGACATTTCCAGGGGCAGATATGGATTCAGACCACAATCTCTTGGTTATGAACTGCAGATTGAAACTGAAGAAACTGCAAAAAGGTGGGAATTTAAGGAGATGGGACCTGGATAGACTGAAAGAACCAGAGGTTGTAGAGAGTTTCAGGGAGAGCATAAGGGAACAACTGACAGGAATGGGGGAAAGAAATACAGTAGAAGAAGAATGGGTAGCTCTGAGGGATGAAGTAGTGAAAGCAGCAGACGATCAAGTAGGTAAAAAGACGAGGGCTAATAGAAATCCCTGGGTAACAGAAGAAATATTGAATTTAATTGATGAAAGGAGAAAATATAAAAATGCAGTAAATGATGCAGGCAAAAAGGAATACAAACGTCTCAAAAATGAGATCGACAGGAAGTGCAAAATGGCTAAGCAGGGATGGCTAGAGGACAAATGTAAGGATGTAGAGGCTTGTCTCACTAGGGGTAAGATAGATACTGCCTACAGGAAAATTAAAGAGACCTTTGGAGAGAAGAGAACCACTTGTATCAATATCAAGAGCTCAGATGGCAACCCAGTTCTAAGCAAAGAAGGGAAGGCAGAAAGGTGGAAGGAGTATATAGAGGGTTTATACAAGGGCGATGTACTTGAGGACAATATTATGGAAATGGAAGAGGATGTAGATGAAGATGAAATGGGAGATAAGATACTGCGTGAAGAGTGTGACAGAGCACTGAAAGACCTAGGTCGAAACAAGGCCCCGGGAGTAGACAACATTCCTTTAGAGCTACTGATGGCCTTGGGAGAACCAGTCATGACAAAACTCTACCATCTGGTGAGCAAGATGTATGAGACAGGTGAATTACCCACAGACTTCAAGAAGAATATAATAATTCCAATCTCAAAGAAAGCAGGTGTTGACAGATGTGAAAATTACCGAACTATCAGTTTAATAAGTCACAGCTGCAAAATACTAACGCGAATTCATTACAGACGAATGGAAAAACTGGTAGAAGCGGACCTCGGGGAAGATCAGTTTGGATTCCGTAGAAATGTTGGAACACGTGAGGCAATACTAACCTTACGACTTATCTTAGAAGAAAGATTAAGAAAAGGCAAACCTACATTTCTAGAATTTGTAGACTTAGAGAAAGCTTTTGACAATGTTGACTGGAATACTCTCTTTTACATTCTAAAGGTGGCAGGGGTAAAATACAGGGAGCGAAAGGTTATTTACAATTTGTACAGAAACCAGATGGCAGTTATAAGAGTCGAGGCCATGAAAGGGAAGCAGTGGTTGGGAAAGGTGTGAGACAGGGTTGTAGCCTCTCCCCGATGTTATTCAATCTGTATATTGAGCAAGCAGTAAAGGAAACAAAAGAAAAATTCGGAGTAGGTATTAAAATTCATGGAGAAGAAGTAAAAACTTTGAGGTTCGCCGATGACATAGTAATTCTGTCAGAGACGGCAATGGACTTGGAAGAGCAGTTGAACGGAATGGACATTGTCTTGAAAGGAGGATATAAGATGAACATCAACAAAAGCAAAACGAGAGTAATGGAATGTAGTCGAATTAAGTCAGGTGGTGCTAATGGAATTAAATTAGGAAATGAGACACTTAAAGTAGTTATGGAGTTTTGCTATTTAGGGAGTAAAATAACTGATGATGGTCGAAGTAGAGAGGATATAAAATGTAGACTGGCAATGGCAAGGAAATCGTTTCTGAAGAAGAGAAATTTGTTAACATCGAGTATAGATTTAAGTGCCAGGAAGTCGTTTCTGAAAGTATTTGTATGGAGTGTAGCCATGTATGGAAGTGAAACATGGACGATAACTAGTATGGACAAGAAGAGAATAGAAGCTTTCGAAATGTGGTGCTACAGAAGAATGCTGAAGATAAGGCGGGTAGATCACGTAACTAATGAGGAGGTATTGAATAGGATTGGGGAGAAGAGAAGTTTATGGCGCAACTTGACTAGAAGAAGGGATCGGTTGGTAGGACATGTTTTGAGGCATCAAGGGACCATAAATTTAGCATTGGAGGGCAGCATGGAGGGTAAAAGTCGTAGAGGGAAACCAAGTGATGAATACACTAAGCAGATTGAGAAGGATGTAGGTTGCAGTAGGTACTGGGAGATGAAGAAGCTTGCACAGGATAGAGTAGCATGGAGAGCTGCATCAAACCAGTCTCAGGACTGAAGACCACAACAACAACAACAACATGTTTGTTGTTACTTACAAAAAACCTATCCCTTGTTGCATATTGATATAAACTATGTGAGTGACGTGACTACATCTTCTTCCAAACATATATAGCAAACATGTCTAAAATTATATCTCCTGTGCTTGAAGAAAACCACAAACATAGTATCTGGACGACAATGTATACTATCAAATCAGGAACAGGGTGAAGAACAATTATACACATATTATGAGGTAAAAATAAAATTATTTCTCAAAGTAATTTTACATTTTAATAAGCAGATAGAACAGAAAAACTATTTTCATACATCTTCTTCTTGAATAAATGGCGAGCAGGATACCTGTAGAATTCCAGGTCATGAATAGCATAAAACTTGAAAATTCGATGCATCCATGATATCTTCTCCTTCCCCTTGAGGTGGATGATGGACGAATAATCGAAGCGAAGTCGGCATATGTTTATAGGATATGCCAGGATCATCCCAGTGAATTCCACAGTAGAAATATGTTTTAGCAACTTCACATCCAGTGCTTGCTGATAATGTCGCTATTATTCCAGCATCATCTGTGTATGCTACATCTTTAAATGTAAACTGTCTACACTCATCATCATAGAAACTATAAAGTAAAGAAATACGTCATTAATAAAGTAGTAGTTTCTTGCTTGGCTATGGAACAGACATTGTAATTATTACTATTATTATTATTTCCGCTATACACCAAATACAATACATCTTATTTGATGGAAGTCCACCAATCTGGCGTCGTGCATCCGAGTCACAGTGCTTGAAGCAGGGCTCATACTTTGGAATGACTTAATCCTTTTTAAACACGTCATGTAACAAATAAAATTTGTGGAATATGTATCACATAGTAATGGTACAAATTGTGTAGGGAACACGTAGTAATCAAAATCGTTCACTTGGCTACAACTCTTAATCTGTTTCACAAAAGTATCCGAGAGCACATTGCCCATATTTCTTGATTTCACCCGCTCAAACACGTTGTAAGCAGTAACATTTCTTTTCCAAGCGAATCCGTAGTCCTCAAGGATAACTGTCGTAACATATTGAGGAAGTAAGAGCTCTAGAATATTTTTCTAATGTGTGGCTACAGCTCCGTTCTTGAAAAAGCAGAGTTGTACAGTAACTTCCCCCTTCAATGGCCGTAACTAAAGCGTGACCATAGTTTGCACAATACACTCACTACCACTCCTCAAATTCATTGTTAGAATTACGTCATTATGTTATTCACAGACATCTTTCACACTTGAAGCCGAATAACTGAATGACGATGGATTCATTGTGGTTATTCAGTTACATACTGCTGGTATGCTGAAAGGGACAAAGGGAAGTCTATTGTACATTTGGAATAAAGCATTCTTTGCATTTAAGCCTGTAGGTGGTTTCTATATAACACGGCATTCCTTTTTGTAACGTCAGCTTTTGAACAAACATTATAGGATCTAAACAGGTCTGTATCGTTAAGTCGACATTTCTCGCGCATGTAAAGAAAAAATCATTGTAGGACGCTCTAATAGGCTCTTTTGTTTTTTCGCTACAAACTCAATTTTTCCAGCTGCAACAACAGATCAGTTTCGCGGTGATCCACTTCCTGCTCCAAAGTGTTAAACAGGTACGATGCTTAGCAATAGGAACTTAAAAACAAGCTTACACTACAACAGTTTTGTGGTTTCTCCACCCATCTGCTTGGCCCAGAAAATTAACTGCGAATGGACATACTCTAGTAGATATTGCACTCGCAATGATTTTTTACTCAGGGCGAATTTGTGTAATCTGGGTGGTAGGTACGTCTACAGTAGGTATGCGTGGAATGAGGTGACACAAACTGAATATATATAAGATGCCAAAGTGTGTTCGCAGGATTTACAAGTATTAAAAATACAAAAATCTTTTGTGAAAGTTTTGAAATCCATAAAACAAAAAAAGATGATAGGGCTTTTTTAAACTGTAGTTACATTCTTTATTCATTGACAAATATGTGATGGCGGGAGGCTTTCTTGCCACTGGACAGTGTGAAAACGACACCCAATCGGTGCAAGTGTGAATGCATGATAATACTTTTATATACCCATAAATAGTCAGAAATTTCGTGCTGCTTGAACGTAACGGTACTGCGGCTGATGTTCTGACACACTGAGAGGCACCCACATGCCTTGCTCATACTGTGGCATCAAGCAGTCAGGCCTGCAAAATGAGTGGTCTGCCAAGCGAGCGGATTCATTCTTATTTATCGAGTAACATGAACTCTCGTACTCACAATTTAGTTACAAATTATCCTCCTGTATGAATAATACGCAACGGAAACACGCATCTGACTATCAGTAATTTACAGAACTCTGACTGTTCACTACGCACTGGCAGTACCACATTTTCTTTCCTTTTTTTTAACGGCTTTTATCAACACGTGGCCATCGCACTGAATATGAGTGGCGCACACATTATAAATTCTGGATATCATGACAACATACAATTCGAAGGAAAAGGCCACCAATCTTTTTCTTTCCACTATCTTATTTACTCCGATAAATTCTATAACCTAAACACACAAATTCTATAACCTACAACAATAACACATGAGAAATTCCGCCCAGTGGGCATGGCTTAACATTGGTGATTCTCTACCTTATGGTCTCGTAATTATTTAACGCTACAGTGCACTTTCTGGATAGGATGGTGGATCTTTTATTATTTCTCACACTTCGACTCTCACAATCATCATCACGAAACTTTCCTCCAGATCGAGCAGTACAAAAGGAACACGCATAACCCACTAATCTTTTGAAACTACCTCGCTACTCTCCCATGCAAACCACACATACCCAAATTACATGACATACACCACACTACAATATGAAATACTACATAGGGAATAGTCACAACATTATCACTCTCAGCTTTCCCACTTCAATTAATATTTATTCCAGTTTCACACGACACTGCCCCACTTCGTAATTCTACTTTCATACTATGAACTCTGGAGATATATGCACGTCTTCCTGTGCAATGCAAGCCAAGTGGCGTTGCTGGATAGACGGCCGACTCACCTTGCTTCTCTCTCAGAGTTTGAATCTAGCGTCACACGGAATCATATCACGCAAAGTAATATTAAGAACGTATTCATCACACACGCGAGTCCTCAACTGATACCATGGACGAGTACTTCTCTTTATCTTTTTTCTCATACACAGTTTGAGACTCACACAGTACTCACCACGTGGAAGTACTCGTCTCTAATTTCAAGTCCTGCACACGCCATTTCTTAAATATTTCAACTTATGGTACACACGCTATTTCTTAAATAGTTCAACTTATTGTACACATGCTAGTAATTCAACTTAACTTAAGCACACGGAAGTATTTCAACTTATTGCTACACGTGGTTTCATTGTGACCGTTGGTCACTTCCGAAGATTACCACAATCCCATTAATATTACCTGCCTGACATTTAATTCTCCCCACAAAAGTTCCTGAAATAGAGAAATTATTATATCAAACTACTCTTTAAATATTCCACATGCATACCATGTCTCCACTCTTTTGTCTTTACGGAGCACAACTAAGACAGGTCTTAACAGCACAAGATCCAGCGGCAGAGTACTGAAACATGGCCGTTCTTTAGGTCCTCTCGCACCTCTGCTGAAGTGGGGAAGCACCTTGCTACCGTATTGGTCAGCCACATTTCAGGCGCTCAAAGCTCAGGTCAATTTCATCTCTTTGGTCCCACCAAAGGTGGCCAAAGGATCGTCTCAAAGATGATCATATATTCACATTCACTATCTGTGGTAAAATATTTACTTATGTCTAGTCGTAAGGGGTGGATAGAGTTGATTTGGTGAGTTATGATTTCAATGCATTGAGAAGTATATCGGAATCTAAGAGGTGATACATTCATTTCGTAAACAGCCGCACAATGGAAGGGTTCAACTGGATCTGCTATATTGTATAAACAGGACGCGCAATACGACTGTAACAAAATGGATACACAGGACGTCCCTCATCGGTTTCCCTATGCATATCCTTTCGTTTTCTTTGTTGCACTATCGACTGTGATGATGATTACAGTACACCATCCTGTATCGGTGATGTCTTTCCAACCATTTCGTCCGCGGAAGCGCTGTTGATTATTACACAGTGCCGAATGCCTGTGGTTTTGTTGTGTACATAGTTCCGCGTAGTCAGCGCGTACACAAGTTTCCCACTAGAGCGCGCCCCGCTAAGCACAACAGCGCAGGCGCAGTGCTCGTCCGTCTCTGCACTACGAGATGGCGCTGTCTTAGAGACGGACCAAATTCTGCTTCCGCCGATCCGCGTATTAATATGTAACGCGACCAATGACATTGCTGCTAACGTAGAACCTTTTCTCCTCGCGGATCACACTCGCGCAGTGATACATGAACGCGCGAGGTATTATAACGAGTGTACAGACCTCCGATTAGTCAGTATGCATTTGTCTGTACCAGTCCATAGTCAAGTTTCAGTCTGCGCCTAATAAGAATATCATATTCCTGTACATAGCCATGAAGAGAAATGTATAGACACTTTGTCAAGTATCAGATATATGTGAGAATAAGATTAACGTACCAAGGCCAAAGGAACTTCAGATTGTCAGTTGTAAATAGCATCCAGAACCAAGTTAAGTTATTTTTATGCTTGTTATTATTTTAATAAATGTGTGTGAAAATTAATCAAGTTCTGTTTAAAGTTGGTCACCGTCAATCTGCTACTCTAAGCGTGCAAGTGGCATTTCTATCGTCTGACCTAACGGCAGAAGATAAACACGCCACGATAAGACCACGAGACATATTGCTGACACTCGCCTACTTTTTTTAGAGCGACAAGTCAATCTGATGGTGTGTGTACCGAACGTCTTACAGTACGCACACCACAGGTTTACAACACTTGTTTGAAAGAGTCCTGGCAGGATGCAGCACCTTCCGGAAGCGCTCATTGGAAGATTTAAACCTCAAATAATTTTCTAGAACTGAGGAGAATCGAGACACGAAGCCAGTGTCAGTATGGGCATACCAAATTTTTTCAGGCGCTGCACACATATAAATGATAACCACACTGCTGTTGCAGAGTAAAGTTACTGTGGCTTATGTTCCGGCATCTGCAGAGAAAATGATTGTGTGTCCTATAGTGAGGCAGGTATAGACTCAATACATAGATAGCCATATGGCCTGAGAGAGATTTTATGTGGAAAATTATGTGCGCTCTAGATACTGAAAATTCAACTTGATATTCATTCCGGAACCACAGCCGTCAAGAGGAGACATTTCCAGTACATCGCTCAGTGTCATACTGCAGCTGCAATCGTAATATTTAATTGTAGTTACTCTGACAAATATGTGCCTAGTTCCCTCGTTCTCGTGAGTCTGGAAATGGCTGTAGAAAGTGTAGCAACAGGCAAGTAGGTTGGGGCCAGAAACAGTATCTCAACAGATCACTTCGCTCTGGACTGGGTCTTGCCCATCCTTTGTACACCACTGTGGCTTAGTATGCCCCCCCCCCCCCCCGCCTGCACTAGTGAATAGTGAACTAATACCTAGTTCGCGTTGAGTCGCCTTTGGGACTGTGTGTGTCGCGTGTATACTCTGTGAAAACGTGAGAAAATTCCATTGACGAGTGTTGACGCTGGGAATATCGATGGCATTTGAACTCCCCACCACTCAGGTGGGATATGGACCACGCACAGCTGGCAGGCCTCTCTCTGGCTGACACAAGCTGCTGTAGCTGCTTCCCTGAGTGTTGGTGCTGTATTGTGGCACGATGCATGTGGGCGTCCAGAAGGTGAGTACGTGGGATGTAACAGTGTTTTCAATGATCTCAGGCATGGATCGTGGTTCTCTGTACGTCTCAGTGGTATTTATTGGTGTTACTATCATATCACACCGTAAACCCATTCCTCCTTCCTTCTGCGATAAGCAGTCGACTTAGGAATTCTGTAGTACTTTTAAAAAAGGAAATACACTTAGCAGAGCCGTAGTGGTCCAGAACTCCATAACCGTGACAGTATAAATTCACATCGAAATTTGAAATTCCAACTTCATTTAATACAGCAACGCTTCTAGTCGTGACGTCAAATAATAACTGGTTTGGTTTATTTAATGAAGTTTCTCGTAAAAGCACAACACTGTTGTTTATGCACAAAAACTACTGTGCACTGTCTTTTTTTATTTCGAGTAGTTTTAAACAGTGTGAACCAGATTGTTTAAATGCTATATTAACGATTCAATTAATATTTCCCATGGCACATCTTGTGAAGGAACATTTGCGACAACTTCTAGTTGTGTGCACCAGCTTTAATAACTCCTAAAGGTCTTCAAGTGACATCGTCAATTTGTGAGAGTGAAATAACTACTGCATCCATCTAATATCCCTACAACACGACAATGTGACTGGAAATTAATTATTTACTAACTTCAGCAGTACTTCTGAGTCGATTCCCTGTCAGGTATTTGCATTGGCGGGAAGGAATCTCTAGCGTGCGCAGGTACCTAACAGGTAGGTTCATACATACAGACCACTTGTGATGGCGGGGTGGGGGTAGGAATTTCTCAGGTACCAATATCAAAGGAGTGTCACCACCTGACGTTTTTGTTCAGGGATTAGCGCGGTACTTCACGTAGGTGTGGAGACGCCGACCGCTGACAGAGCGGAATGAAAAAATATCGCCGACAAATTCTTTAAATAAACCATATACCACACATCACCTTCTATCTTGTTAAATTTTTTGGATAGACAATGTCCACACATTGTCCAAATTGTTTAAACAGTATTACATACAATGTAATCGATAAATCAGTATGTCCAGAAGGGGGAAGGAACGAGGAAAACTGAGGTATATCGATTTAACTAAATAATTAATTAGTCAATCAAAATAACACAGTGGAAAGGGGGCTATTCAGAGAACCTGAAGCAGTTTACGAATACAGAAAGCGCTCAACTGACCGACTTATTGTCAGTCTTTGTCAATCAATAATTAATTAGTCAGTTGACTTGATATCAGAAGTTGTTCCAGGTTTCCGAGAGGCTGGGAGGGTTGGGGTGACAGGGAAAACCGCTTACGTGAACAACATTTTAAGGACCTGTCAATCAAAAGAGAACAACCTCTTCACATCAGAGTAGCACCTGCAGCGTACATCCTCGATTATTTGCTCGATGTATTCCAATCTCTGTCTTCATCTACAGTTTTTGTCCTCTACAGCTCCCTCTAGTACCATGGAACTCATTCCCCGATGTCTTAACAGATGTTCTACCATTCTGTCCCTTCTCTTTTTCATCGTTTTCCACATTTTCCTTTCCTCTCCGATTCTGCGCAAAACCTCCACATTCCTTACCTTAACAGTCCACTTAATTTTCAGCATTCGTCTGTAGCACTACATCTCAAATGGTTCGATTCCCTTCTGTTCAGATTTTCCCACAGTCCACACAATACTATGCTCCAAAGGTACACTATGTGATCAAAAGTATCCGGACACACCCAAAAATATATGTTTTTCATATTAGGTGCATTGTGCTGCCACCTACCGCCAGGTACTCCATATCAGCGACCTCAGTAGTCATTGGATATCGTGAGAGAGCAGAGTGGGGCGCTGCGCAGAACTCACGGACTTCGAACGTGGTCAGTTGATTGGGTGTCACTTGTGTCAAACGTCTGTACGCGAGATTTACACACTCCTAAACATCCCTAGGTCCACTGTTTCCGATGTGGTAGTGAAGTGGGAACATGAAGGTACACATACCGCGCAAAAGCGTATAGGCCGACCTCGTCTGTTGACTGACAGAGACCGCCGACAGTTGAAGAGGGTCGTAATGCGTAATGGGCAGACATCTATCCAGACCATCACACAGGAATTCCAAACTGCATCAGGGCACACTGCAAGTACTATGACAGTTAGGCGAGATGTGAGAAAACTTGGCTTTCATAGTCGAGCGGCTGTTCATAAGGCACACATCACGCCGGTAAATGCCAAACGACGCCTCGCTTGGTGTAAGAGCGTAAACATTGTACGATTGAACAGTGGAAAAACGTTGTGTGGAGTGACGAATCACGGTACACAATGTGGCGATCCGATGGCGGGTGTGGGTATGGCGAATGCCCGGTGAACGTCATTTGCCAGTGTGTGTAGCGTCAACAGTAAAATTCGGAGGCGGTGGTGTTACTGTGTGATCGTGTGTTTCATGGAGGGGACTGGCACCCCTTCTTGTTTTGCGTGGTACAGGCCTACGTTGATGTTATAAGCACCTTCTTGCTTCCCCCTGTTGAAGAGCAATTCGGGCCTGTGCAATTGCAACACGACTGAATACCTGTTCATAATGCACGGCCTGTGGTGGAGTTATTACACGACAATAACATCCCTGTAATGGACTGGCCTGCATAGAGTCCTGATCTGAATCCTACAGAACACCTTTGGGATGTTTTGGAACGCCGACTTTGTGCCAGGCCTCGCCAACTGACATCGATACCTCTCCTCAGTGCAGCACTCCTCAAGGAACCTTCCAGCACCTGATTGAACGTATGCCTGCCGGAGTGGAAGCTATCATCAAGTTTAAGAATGGGCCAACACCATATTGAATTCCAGCATTACCGATGGAGGACGCCACGAATTTGTAAGTCAATTTTAGCGAGGTGTCCGGATACTTTTGATGAGATAGTGTACTTTCTTAGGAATTTCTTCCTTACATCAAAGCCACGTGGGGCAGCCTCGCGGTCTGAGGCGGTTTGCCACGGTCCTCGCGGCTGCCCCCATCGGAGGTTCGAGTCCTTCTTCGGGCATGGGTTTATGTGTTGTCGTTAGCGTAAGTTTGTTTAAGTTAGATTAAGTATCGTATAAGTCTAGGGATCGATGACCTCAGCAGTGTGGTCCTAAAGAAGCTTACCACAAATTTCGAAAAATTTCCTTAAATTAAAGCCTGTGTTTGACTTCTCTTGGCCAGGGATTTCCTTTTTTACAGTGCTAGTCTACTTTTGATGTCCTCTTTGCTCTGTCCGTCACTGATTATTTGGCTGCCTAGGTAGTAGAATTCCTTATCTTAATCTACTTCGTGACCATCAATCGTTTAAGTTTCTCGCTGTTCTCATTTCTGGTACTTCTCATTACTTCCGTCTTTCTTTGATTCACTCTCAATCCATATTCTGTGGTCATTAGATTCTTCATTCCACTCAGCAGATTATCCATTTCTTCTACACTTTCACTGAGGATAACAATATCATCAGCGAATCGTATCGTTGATATCCTTTCACCTTGAATTTTGATTGAACTCCAGACTTCGTTTGCCCACAGAATGTTCCGCGACCTTTCATTTTCCACTTCCACAAGACCAAATAATTCCAGAGAAAACGTGTGTCTTGCTGGCAGGTCAGCAAGAAGCAACTTCTGGATGTAGCTGATTTTGTGTGAATAGCAATGCAGGATGTTTCGTAGGATTTTATGTACAGAGCTCGCAGGCATGTCCAATGTTCGGGCAGTTCTCTATGTACTGCATGTTTGCACGGATCAACTTCTTTCCTTCCACTTCCACACGGCACTTTAGAGGAATCTGTGTTTTCAAATTTTGCAGTCATTTTCCTCAGACCCTTAGCAGACCTCGGAATAAAGCTATTTTTCATAAATGCTGCAGAGCTACTGGGGCGCAGTCATCGTTCTTGTAAAGAAGCTTTACCAGCAAGTCGCGATCCTTCATAGCGACATTCATGCTGGGCGTTTTAGACGCAGTGAACTGAGGAACAGTCGTGTGTCGTGTGTTTGTTGGAGTGCGTAACCTGACGCTTACAGCGCCAGCTATTGGTCAAATTTTCATTAATTTCTTTTCCGTGACGTTTCCGTTTGCGATTCAATGGAATGTGTGTGTTCCGGGTTATTTATAGCAACTTTTTTATTTGTTTTGGGTCCTCATTACACTCGGAAGTCATGTACGAAGTCCATTCAGTTCTTCACTTTTGTTCTCATTACTAACGTAACTGAGAGAATACTTACACACTTGTATGTTTTGGTGAATAGAATCGGTAGTCCGAAGAGTTCGTCCAGTAATAATAGTTACTGACGAAGACTGTTGGCTAAAACAATGACACTTCTTCTGCAGAAAAGCAACGTCCAAGAAGTTGTATTTTGGCTTGAATTTCACTACCCGAAAATGTTCCTTCAACCAGTGAAATCTAGGTCGATTCTCCATATCTGAAAAAATAGGTAACATTAGAATTTATTACTGATGGCAAGTGATTACTACCACTGGATGAACAGCAGAAGAAATAAATAGAAAATAAAGCTAACGCTATGTGCTACTGGTAAGCTACATAAATTTTCGAAATGAAGCTTTTAATAGGTATGAAACTGGACATTAAGGAAGTGTTCATGTTAACAGTTTTGACTCGTGACAGTGAAACGTGAATTGTTAACACCAAGATCATTCAAAATTTGAAGGCTGCTCATCAACTAATGGGGGATCCGTGTTGCAAATTACTGGAAAAGACAGAATGTAAATAAATTGATTAGAGAACAGATTAAAATGGGAAACAACAATGATAGTGATGAAAAAACTAGAAGTGTGCTGGACGGTACATACGTTTATGGATGGTAGATGGCCAGATGAAGTTATTTTTGGGACGTACCGACTATCCCAATACACTTACGACTTACAACAACTGCTGAGAATAGAAGACGGAATATGTAGTTAACACTGTTAGGTAATATAGAATTTATTAATTTATGATTCTTTATCCTAAATGAATTTGTTTTAATTCGACATTTCATATATGCGTTTTCTTTAACAATTTTATATGTAAATAACTCATAGAATTAATGTGGCATTTGACTTTGAATTTGGGAAGCTAATGCTGTGAATATCAGGTTGGATCGAAGTGGTTTCAATTTTTAAGGATGTTCATCTGAGATACTGATTGTATTTTTATTATTATTTGTATGTTTCACTCTTGTAAAAAAATGTTCGCAAACACACGCACTTTCAAACGAAGATGACATATACAATGAACAGCTAAAGACACTGGTTCACCTCCCTAATATTAGGTAGGGCCCCCGAGAGCACGCAGAAGTGCCGCAACACAACGTGGCATGGACTCGGCTAATGTCTGAAGTAGTGCTGGAGAGAACTGACACCACGAATCCTGCAGGGCTGTCCATAATTCCTTAAGCGCACGAGGGGCTGGAGATCTCTTCTGAACAGCACGATGCGAGGCATCCCAGATGTGCTCAATAATGTTCATGTCTGGGGAGTTTGGTGCCAGTGGAAGTGTTTAAACTCAGAAGAGTGTTCCTGGAGCCATTGTGTAGCAATTGTGAACGTGTGGGGTGTCACATTGTCCTGCTGCGATTGCCAAGTTCGTCTTAAAGCACAATGGACATGAATGAATCCAGGTGATCAGACAGGATGCTTACGTATGTGTGGCCTGTCAGAGCCGTATATAGACGTATCAACGGTCCCATATCACTCCTACTGCACAAGACCCACAGCATTACAGACTCTCCACCAGCTTGAACAGTCCATCCACTCGATACAACTTGAAACGAGACTCGTTCGACCAGGCAACATGTTTCCAGTCGTGAACATGCCAATGTCGGAGTTGATGGGCCCAAGCGAGGCGTAAAGCTTTGTGTCTTGCAGTCATCAAGGGTACACGAGTGGACCTCCGGCTCGGAAAGTGTTGCAGTTCTGTCACGTTGAAGTCCCGTTCTTGCAGGATCTTTTTGAGGCCGCAGCGATGACGGAGATTTGATGTTTTGCCGGATTCCTGATATTCACGGTACACTCGTGAAGTGGTCGTACGGCAAAATCTGCACTTCACCGCCGCCTCGGAAATTCTGTGTCCTATCGCTCGTCCGCCGACTATAACACCACGTTCAAACTCACTTAAATCTTGATAAACCGCCGTTGTAGCAGCGGTAACCGACCTAACAACTGCGCCAAACATTTATTGCCTTATATACGTGTTGCGGACTGCAGCACCGTATTCTGCCTGTTGACAAACCTCTGTATTTGAATACGCATCCCTGT